>NC_052101.1:73158881-73461912 GCF_015852505.1 Tachyglossus aculeatus | reverse complement strand
AGAGAGAGAGAGGGAGAGAGGGAGAGAGGGAGAGAGGGAGAGAGGGAGAGAGAGAGGGAGAGAGGGAGAGAGGGAGAGAGGGAGAGAGACTGCACCTTCCACAGGTGCAGGAAGAATGACACAAAGGGGCTCAGGTTATGGATCCCAGCTGGTCCCATCCTCTAACCACCACGTGGGAGAGAAGAAGACTATTAAGACTGTACACTTCTTGTAGGCAGGGAGCATATTACTTCTTTTTGTTACACTTTCTCAGGCACCTAATGTGGTGCATTGCACCCAGTGGGTAGGTACACAAATATGATTATTCCTACTGTGCTCCACTCAGTTGTAGGGAGAACAAAAAAAAAGAGTCAGTCAAGTGGTCTTTAGAACCACTGAAGATGCTGGTTTACAGAGGAGCCTGGAGACCCTTGTCATGTAGTTTGCTTTTGAGAGGCTGCTCATTGTCTAAATTGTATCTAAAATGCTCCACTCATTGCTCCTGGATTACTAGAGTATAGTACTTTAGAGGTTTACTCGATTTGACCCAATTTTTACCCCTGACATCGTTTTTGTAAATTAGGGTTACAACTGGTGACTCCACACCCTCAAAAATTATTTTTAAAATTGTATTACATTTTTCTCAACATCACCACTGCAAAAATGGACTTATTATAAATTTATGAATCCATCCTAATTCTGCCCCAGGAAACTTAAGTCAGTTTCGATTCTTTGTTTTATCAATAGTCATCTCCACAGCTGGGATAATTTGAAAATGTGGCACGATTTGTATGAGGGGAGATTTCCCTTCTATCCACTCTTTAAAGAGTCTGGGGTTTCCCACCAAATTCCCCAAAGGGGTGATAATTACAGAAGAAACACTCATTGCTTGTGAAACATAAACATCTAAGCTAAAATAAATAAGCCAGATTTTTTTTCCTTAATTAAAAAATAAGCAACAACAAAAAACTACTAGCCACATTACAGAGTTTATAAAACTCTAAAGCTTCATTCCTTAGTCATTATGGGCTTTGTTAGATTTTAGGGTTATCATTCCACCCCATTTTAGACTGTGAGCTCCATGAGGGAAGGTGGTGTAATTTTCACTTTGCTTCCCCTGGGTGAACCTGGAAACAAATCCAGGATTCTGAATACAAAAGGGGCAAATGGCACCTGATCCTGACTCACATCCAGGAAGTGGATGGGGAGCAAGTTAGGTAAGCCATTGCTGTATGTTTGTGTTTCTTTTTGTATGGCTAGGAAATTTAGTATTTTCCTTTTTTGTCTTCTACTAATCCAAAATCTACACCTGGCACTTACATTCTAACCCTCTTCAGCCGCCAATACTTTATCCAACTGAAAGAGGCTCCTTCTTAACAACAGTGTACAGACCAGTTGAGGGCACTGCAGGATCAGCTGCTAAGATGACACCGACAGATATTCTATGCCATGGCCACAAAGCAAACCTAGTTTCCTCATGAAAACACCAAGGATTGGTAGAGATCAATCAATCAATGGTATTAACTGAGCACTTACTGTGTGCAGAGCACTGTACTAAGTACTTAGGAGAGTACAACAGAATAGGTAGACTGGAGGATCTTACAATCTAGCAGGGGAAACAGACAATAAAATGAATTACAGGTAGGGAAAGCAACAGAGTATAAGGATATTTACATCAGTGCTGTGTACCCTTAGAGGTCAAAAATATTTTCTTAGTTGATTATGAATAAGGTATACTGTTCGCAACATTTTTAACAGCATTCCCAATCACAATCAACTAAAAAAAAAAAGAATGTTAAATTGAGATGAGCAAATGTATAGATGGAACAGGGTGTCCATATGTAAAGAGCACTAAAGTCATATCAGGCAACTGCCTGAAATGCATTTGTGATATTGAAGCTTATCTGCAATTTTCTGCCCACTCAGCTTTATGGTTCCTCTTGTAGCTTGTCTCCACCTCCATGGCATTTCACCACCTGGAAGAGCTTAGTGTTATCTGCAGAAAATGTGTGCAGAACCAGAAGAGGAATTTCACTTTCAGCTAGACGAAGCTGACTCTATCTTGTCTATGATCTCAAATGCAAAGTGTGTAATGCTGGAGAGGTCCAAGGTTCCTATATGACAGTAGGGTCTTCTCATGCAGACCCACTTCACTAGTGGCATATAAAGATCCAAAAGGACAAGGACACACAAACAGAAAAGGTGAACATCCTCTATTCAATATACAAATGAAAACACACACACATACAGGCACACAAACTTCTCTCTAGACTGTAAGTTTGTTGTGGGCAGGGAATGTGTCTGTTATATTGTACTCTCCCAAATACAGTGCTTAGCACAGTGCTCTGTGCACAGTAAGTGCTCAATAAACATGATTGACTGAATATGATTGACTGAAAAACACACAATCATCCAAATACAGATCTAAAGCATACACTGATCCATGCCCAGAGACATAAATATACAAAGAGATTCACACAGAGCCAAACACACACATAGAGACATTCTAAAAAGGCCAAATATAAGACACATGGATATGTGCACACAAGAGGTAACACACAAACCCATAAAGAAATCTTTGTACATGCAAAAACACACACCTAGGGACAAACACACACTCCAAGAGACAAATATGGAATCACAGAGACAGGGTCAGAAACAAGGAGACAGAAAGATCCAAAATGACAATGACACAAACACAAGAGCAGGGGAGACACTTTCCATTACTAAAAAGGGTTCCACTGCCCTGGAACACCTGTGCCCAGACTTTATCTTATTCTGGTGCTGAGTTGGATAGAGCACAGGCCTGAGAGTCAGATTGGTCATGGGTTCTAATCCCAACTCTGTCACTTGTCTGCTGTGTGTCTTTGGGCAAGTCACTTCACTTCCCTGGGCCTCAGTTACCTCATCTGTAAAATGGGGATTGAGACTGTGAGCCCCACGTGGGACAGGGACTGTGTTTAACCCAATTTGCTTGTATCCACCACAGCGCTTAGTACAGTGCCGGGCATATAGTAAAGCTTAACAAATACCACAAATATTATTATTATTGTCTTTTCTAGCTTACCTCCAGCACTGTTATAGGCAGAACAGACTAATGTTATGGGAATAATGTTCCCTAAATACTCTTGAAGTGTTATATCCAATTAGGGTAATGAAATCATGTGTTTTAGCAGAACTGATGGTGTTACTGTTTGGGGGTGGCACAGCTGGCTTGCAGGTGACATATCAAGGATAATTATCACTGGTTTGGCGGCAACCTGGGAGGACTTATATTCAATGAAGGATTCATAAGAATGCCCAACTAATTTTTAGACGATACCAAATTAGTCAGTGAAGACAGACAGGAATAAAATTTGCAGTGACCGTGGCAACTTAGAAAAATGATCCTATGAAAGCACGATAATATTCAAGGGGGTAAAGGACAAGGTAGTATATGCAATGATGAAAAATGAACCATCAATACAGAATGGAAAAAACAAAAAGGGCTAGACTTAAGTATAGTAAAGAAAAGACCTCTCTGGGTTTACAGGCAACCACAACCCAAATCAACAGTGTAATGCCCTTTTTGAAGAAGCCAAAAGGGTGTAAATCCAAGTGAAAGTGTGATGTAATAGGGAGTGGGAAAAGAGGAAATGAGGGCCTTGTAGGGGAAGGCCTCTAGGAGGAGATGTGCCTTCAATAAGGCTTTGAAGGTGGGGAGAGTGATCATCTGTTATATATGAAGAGGGAAGGGTGTTCCAGGCTAGAGGCAGGATGGGGGGTGAGAGGTGGGCAGGGAGATAGATAAGATCGAGGTACAGTGGGTAGGTTGGCATCAGAGGAGTGAAGTGTGCAGGCTGAGTTGTAGTACAAAAGTAGCGAGGTAAAGTAGGAAAGGGCAAGGCACTCAGTTACCTTGTTAAAGCCTATGGTAAGAAGTTTCTGTTTGATGTGGAGGTAGATGGGCAACCACTGGAGGTTCTTGAGGGGTGGGAAAAGATGGACTAAACGTTTTTGTTGAAAAATTAATCCAGTCAGCAGAGTGAAATATGGCCTGGTGTGAGGGGAGGCGGAGGCAGGGAGGTCAGCAAGGAGGCTGATGCAGTAATCAAGGTGAGGTTGGATTTGTATTTCCCAAGTGCTTAGTACAGTGCTCTGCACACAGTAAGCACTCAATAAATACGATTGAATGAATGAATGAATAAATAGTTGGATTAACATGATAGCAGTTTGGATGGAGAGGAAAGCGCAGATTTTAGTGATGTTGTGAAGGCTAAACCAACAGGATTTAGTGGCAGATTGAACAGGTGGGTTGAATGAGAGAGATGAGTTGAGGATAATGCCAAGGTTATAGGCTTGTGAGACAGGAAGGATGGTGGTGTTGTCTACACTTACAGGAAGGTTAGGGGGAGGACAAGGTTTGGGTGGGAAGATGAGTTCTGTTTTGGACATGTTAAGTTTGAGGTGTTGGTGGGACATCCAAGTGGACATTCCAGCTGGCAGATATTCACCATCAATGACTTCTAATTTTATACGAAGATTGATATATGAATTACTCCTCTCAAAGGTCTCAGTGTGTTTCCTATTACCTTCACAATATCTATAGAATCTGCTCTATTCTCTCCATCCAAACTGCTACCACAGAGATCCAAGCTCTTATCATATCCCATCTTCACTACACCTGCCTCCTCACTGACCTCCCTGCCTCTCGTGTCTCCCCACTCCAGTCCATACCAATTGTCTAAATATAATTCAACCCACTCCTCAAGCACCTCCAAGTGGTTGCCCATCCACTTCTGCATCAAACAGAAATTCCTCACCATCATCTTTAGGGCACTCAATCAGCTCTCACTGATCTCTACTACAACTCAATCTGTACTCTGCTCCTCTAATGCCAACCTACTCTATGTACCTCGACAAATTCGATCCTATCTCTTATCCTATTCCCTCATCCTCCCTCCTTCATATCTGACAAACCACCACTCTCCCCATCTTCAAAACCCTCCTAAAATCACAACTCCTCCAAGAGGCCTTCCCTACCAAGCCCTCACTTCCTCTATCCACCCTCCCCTCTGTACCAGCTATGCACTTGGCTTTGTACCTTTTGAGCACTTTGAAACTCACCACAGCCCCACAGCAATTATGTACATATCTTTATACTCTATTTCCCATAACCATAATTTATTTTAATGTTGGTCTCCCCCTGTAGACTGTAAGTTCCTTGTAGGCAGGGATCACTACTACCAACTATACTATGTTGTAGTTTCCTAAGTGTTTTAGTACAGTGTTCTCCACCCAGTAAGCACTCAGTAAATACTATTGATTGATTGATAGGCAAGAAGAATATACAATAACCTTTCACCAAAATACAACCTATCACAGACCAATTCAAATCAGGGACAAATATTTTCATCAGTGAAGCATGCTTGATTGTATCACCAATTTACACCCCTTTAGCAGTACTCTGTCATATAATTAACAGATGGGAAATTACATCATGTCTTTTGGTAAGGCAGCAAGTACAATGTACTGACAGTGAAGTGTCTAATTCCAGATCAAGTTGAACTTGTATCAGGTGTTGCCAATTTACTGTTTGGTTTAAAACCTGGTCTTGTCAAAGCCATCATTTTAATTACCTTGCAAGTCGCAGAGTAACCTCAGCAACAACAAGTCCGAAGCAGCAGGGCCTAATGGATAGAGCATGGGCCTAGGACTAAGAAAAAATTGGGTTCTAATCCTGACTCCACCACTAGTCTTCTGTGTAAACTTGGACAAGTCACTTCACTTCTCTGTGCCTCAGTTACCTTATCCATAAAATGGAGATGAAGACTGTGAGCCCCATGTGGGACATGGACTGTTCCCAACCCAATTTGCTTGTATCCACCCCAGTGTTTAGAACAGTGCCTGGCACATAGCTAGTGCTTAACAAATGCCATAAAAATAGTTAAAGGAGTTTAGATATTGAAACTGCTTGTTACTACACAGTTCCACTGAGTGTGAAGGAGGAGACAGCAACATCCCTATACAATTGATGTACTTTGGGCTGAGCAGAAGAACAACTTGAAGCACAGCTGAATAACTGGAAAATACATTTCTAGGAGAAAATCTATTCTGGCATACAGTAATTACAAAAGGCATTATGAGAAAACTTCATGAGTAACCAAAAGGTGAAGAGTTGCATAAAATTATAGGCCTTGCAAACTATGGCCACAGCAGCTAACAAGAAGCCAGGGCAGAACCCTAAAGGATAAGGCCTCAGGATTGAGCTATTTTTGTGTCCAACACAGCAATTTAAAAAATAAAGCATAGAACATATTGTTAAAACATTCCAAGTTGTGTATGACTGACAATATATCAACCTTGCTGAGATGTTTGCTTTTAATTTCTATTAAGAATAAACATTATTTTCACAACCTTCAATCTGCTTTCATCAATGCTATTCTCTACACAGGTATGGTGTAATTTTAATCGTTTCCACCCCAAATTTTTCTGTAGTATCAATTACAAATAATGTTAAAACATTGGATTCAGTGTGATTTTCAAAAGTAGAAGTTTGAAAAATGAATTCAAAAATGAAAGATAATTTATGCCTCATAAAACATTTTTTTTTTACCAAAAAAGAATTCTGCATATACTATTAAGTTTTCCTAAACTGAATGCTTGAGTTAGTAATTAAAGGCTTATCTTATCTTTTGAATGTCCTCTTATGATAAGACCCATTCTTTATTAGCTCTTCAACCATTTACTGGATTTACAAAACCTGCTATATGATTTTTTTTTAGTTTAAAGATGCACATAATGGCATTTGCATTCTATGAAGTTCAAGTGATTTATTCAAAATTGTATGAATGTAGTTATACGTGCGGAAAACTTTAATTACCAGCTATCTTCAAGGTTGCAATATTACCAAGAGGGCTGTACTTCTTCCTTAATTAAAAATATTTGAACTTAATAAAGAACTCTATTAAAATATGAATAAAACATTGCAAGCAAGAAGGTCTTTAAAGTTTACTAAGTAGTTCCCAAATCAATTTCATTATGAGTTGCTGAAAAATTATCAGTTGTGTACATCAAGGGATTAGGAGGCAGTTTCCCTGAAAACCCTCATCATAAGAACATTTAACATGAAATCAACTTTTTATAGAGCTACTCACATGGCTTTTCATGACACTACATGGATTAATTGGACTACAAATCTCCTTTATAGTTCTTGACTACAGAGACTTTTGAATAGAGAGCTAAGGGATGCTCTAGAATAGCAGAATACGGGAAGGACCACTGATGGTCCTTGACTGAAGTGAAGTGCTGCACTGAAGTGCAGCAGATGGCATAATGTAATGACGGCATACACAACAATTCATGGAAGTCTGTACTAAGCAGAAACTAATGTTTCTCCCTAAGATACCCACTGTGGGTGTCCCTCAAGGTTCAGTTCTGGGTCCCTTTCTATTCTCCATCTTCACCCACTCCCTTGGAGAACTCATTCACTCCCATGACTTTAATTAACACCTCTATGCAGATAATTCCTAAATCTACATCTCCAGCCCTGATCACTCTCTCTCTCTCTGCAGTCTTGGATTTCCTCCTGCCTTCAAGACATCTCAACTTGGATGTCCTGCCATCATCTCAAACTTAACATGTCCAAAACAGAACTCCTTATCTTTTCAACCAAATTCTGTCATCCCCCGACTTTCCCATCACTGTAGACAGCACCACCATCCTCCCTGTCTCACAAGCCTGTAACCTTGGTGTTATCCTTGACCCCTTTCTCTCATTCAACACACTTATCCAATCTGTTACTAAATCCTGTTAGTTAAACCTTCACAACATCACTAAAATCTACCCTTTCCTCTCCATCTAAATTGATACCATGTTAATCCAGCCATTTATCCAATCCCACCTTGATTACTGCATCAACCTCCTTGCTGACCTCCCAGCTTCCTGTCTCTCCCCACTCCAGTTCATACTTCACTCTGCTGCCAGGATCATTTTTCTACAAAAAAGTTTGCTCCATGTTTTCCCACTCCTCAATTACCTCCAGTGGCTGCCCATCCACCTCCAAATCAATCAGAAATTCCTTACCATAGGCTTTAAAACACTTTTAAACCTTGCCTGTGAAAGCTCACCTCACTGCTCTCCTACTACAAGCCAGCCCACACACTTCGCTCCTCTAATGCCAACCTACTCACTCGTTGTACTTCGATCTCATCTATCTTGCCGCTGACCTCTTGCCCACATCCTGCCTCTGGACTGGAATGCCCTCCATTTTCATATCTGACATACCCCCCACCTTCAATGTCTTATTGAAAGCACAACCCCTCGAAGAAGGCTTCCCTAAAACCTCATTTCCTCTTTTCCCACTCCTTTCTGAGTCACCTTGACTTACTCCCTTTATTCACCACTCCTGCCCCCAGCCCCACAGCACTATATGTACTTATCTGTAATTTATTTATTTATATTAATGTCTGTCTCCCCTTCTGGGCTGTAAACTCACTGTGGACAGGAACGTGTTTGTTATATTGTTGTTTGTGTTCTCCCAAGCACTTAGTACAGTGCCATGAATACAGTAAGCACTCAATAAATATGATTAATTGATTGATTCCAGGACCCTCTTACAACAAGGGCTACTTATGAGTTGTGGTGGAAGAAGGCTGGGGGCTTGAAATACAAATGCAAACATAAAGGCATCAGGTGCCATTCCCATACTGGACAGGAGACAGAGGAGATGAAAACGTGATGAGTGGCCACCCTACTCTGGAACAATTCTCTAAGTACTACAATTGTGTAAAATTTCAGCCTGAACAGCATAATTCTCATATGTTAGAGTTAGAATGACTTCTAGTCATCAAAAGAATCACAGATTTTATGCCTGAGAAAAATGTTTCTAGTAAAAGTACCAATGCAATTCATACAGGATTGGCTTCTGCTTTGGAACTAGGGCTTAATTTTGGAGGCAATGACAAAACCTACACAAATGATGAGATCTTAACCTTAAAGCCTTTAAACTGGGAAATAAAAAAGAATTCAGACTGAAGTAGATAAAGCAGAAAATTCATTTTATGTGATTAAGAGGCACACAAACACTCTTTCAAGAGTCATGGTTGCAACTCTGAACTCCTACACTTAAGTACTAAGTGTAGTATTAAGTGCTTTGCTATCTAAAACATTATTACCTTATGTACAAAACTTCACCTGAAAGTGCCAAAGCCCAATAGCCTTTAGTGAAACTGATCAAACCCTCTTCAATAAATCAATCAATGGCATTTACTGAGCACTTACCAACTGATATGAACTGATTTCTGGTTCTGATTGTTTTTAACTCCAGGCTGATACTTTCACCATCAAAATACCTCTTATGAGGGGCAGTAACTATCAATCAATCAAATCTATCACATTTACTGAGTGCTTACTGCATGCAGAGCACTGAATCAAGCACTTGGGAAGAGTACAATATAACATAATTGATAAATATGTTCCCTGCTCACAACAGGCTTACACTGTGGAGGGGGAGACAGACAATCTAAATAAATACATTTCATGAATTTATATAAGAATTATATGAACCTGTGGCTTTTGTATGAGTCTCCACTTAATTTTTGAATGCTGTAAGAAAGTTTCTATAACCATTGTAGTCCAACATGGTAATTAAATCCTTTTTCCTCATGGGTACGGTTGGCCTGGTTGGAAAATGCTCATTTTAAGCAATTGGCATGTTTTCTCCCAATCATTCCTCCTGATGAGTTTACTCAGTTTAGGCTATGAATAGGGTCTCTCTTTTCTGTTGGAACATATTTCTCAATACCATCATCAACACCTCTGGCCAAAGGAGGTCTTTTTGAAAACATAACATTTTTGCAGTTTTTTCCCTCTCAGGCTAACTCTATCTTGTACCACTAGTCCCTGATATTTTGTAACTAGCTTTCTGTATTTCAGCACTTTCTTGAATTGCCTTGCTCTTGAAGTCTACTTGCAACTACTAAGAGCTTACTAATTTTCATGGTCTCAAGAAAAAATGAACACCAATATTTCTTTAATGTCTATGATACTGTTTAAGGGAGACATAAATCCACAAGACTTTAATAACAGTATGTAAACTTTAAATGGATCCATTTTTAGCAACAGAAATCTCTGAAGCTAGTTCTAGTCAAGTAGTAGAAATTGGAGAATTGTGGAAGAAAACTTTAATAGGTGCACCAGAAAAAAACAGCAAGATTTAAAAAATGATATGAAGATGTCTGAAATAACATATTAGAAAAATGTGAGGAACATAATAGAATATATTAGAATAATAATATGCCAAACAATTAGTAAAGGAATCTATGTAGCCCAAATAAATATGAGTAACTGCCGTAAGACTAACATACAAGTGGGGAAAGAAGAGCATGTATGAATAATTTAGAAGACATTCAAACATATTTATCTATATCTATAAATCTATGTATGTATGCATCAATTTACATCGATATATGAACATATATTTAACTGGATTGAGGTTTCCATCTTCTGGAGACCACACTGAATCACAAAGTACTTACCCGCATAGAGGTACCCTTTCTCAACTGTCTAGGGCTCTTGGGAGATATCTCAAATAATAAAGGGCTCAGAGATGACCAGATAGCAACTGGCTTTCTGAGGTAGGAGAGAAAAATAAAACAGGAGGCGGTGTCTCAATCAATCAATCAATCAAACAATCATACTTATTGAACGCTTACTGTGTGCAGAGCACTGTACTAAGCACTTGGGAAGTACAAGTTGGCAACATATAGAGACGGTCCCTACCCAACAGTGGGCTCACAGTCTAGAAGGGGGAGACAGAGAACAAAACCAAACATATTAACAAAATAAAATAAATAGAATAGATATGTACAAGTAAAATAAATAGAGTAATAAATATGTACAAACATATATACATATATACAGGTGCTGTGGGGAAGGGAAGGAGGTAAGACGGGGGGATGGAGAGGGGGATGGGGGGAGAGGAAGGAGGGGGTTCAGTCTGGGAAGGCCTCCTGGAGGAGGTGAGCTCTCAGTAGGGCCTTGAAGGGAGGAAGAGAGCTAGCTTGGCGGATGGGCAGAGGGAGGGCATTCCAGGCCCGGGGGAGGACGTGGGCCGGGGGTCGATGGCGGGACAGGCGAGAACAAGGCACGGTGAGGAGATTAGCGGCAGAGGAGTGGAGGGTGCGGGCTGGGCTGTAGAAGGAGAGAAGGGAGGTGAGGTAGGAGGGGGCGAGGTGATGGAGAGCCTTGAAGCCGAGGGTGAGGAGTTTCTGCCTGATGCGCAGATTGATTGGTAGCCACTGGAGATTTTTGAGGAGGGGAGTAACATGCCCAGAGCGTTTCTGGACAAAGATAATCCGAGCAGCGGCATGAAGTATGGATTGAAGTGGGGAGAGACACGAGGATGGGAGATTGGAGAGGAGGCTGATACAGTAGCCCAGACGGGATAGGATGAGAGCTTGAACAAGCAGGGTAGTGGTCTGGATGGAGAGGAAAGGGCGGATCTTGGCAATGTTGCGGAGCTGAGACCGGCAGGTTTTGGTGATGGCTTTGATGTGAGGGGTGAACGAGAGAGCGGAGTCAAGGATGACACCAATGATCACTGGTGCTCTTTCTCCACCTTCCATGCACTCAGGGTGGACTTCAGATAGCCAGCTATCCCCAAGATTCTGCATGACATTGCCATTCCACACTGCACAGGGATGCAATACAACATAATGTCATGTGCAACATTTTGCAAGAAAGGCTTTACCTAACGCCACCCTACTGCACTCACAGCTGTCCTTGAACCATGTGCCCTTGGCAGCATGACTCCATGACCCGCTCTTACATCACTTCCATCCCAACGCCAACTCTGGGAAGGGCAGCAGTGCTGCTATTTTGGGAGAGTTCTGCAGGGCATCCCTGAGATGACAGTTTACTTCACTTAACACCTGAAACAGGCTCTTCTCCCACTTGAAACAGAAACTAAAATAGTTTACCCACTGATTCAAGGGTCTCAATGTAGACAGAATTGGCACAGCCCTGGCACCACAAGCTGGGTGTAAACAGTTGCCTGTTCTCTGACCTATGTTAATAACTGCCCTTAATAATGATAATTGTACTTAAGTGCTTACTATGTGATAGGCAATGTATTAAGCACTAGGGTGGATACAAGTAAATCAAGTTGGACACAGTCCCTGTCCCACATGGGTCTCACGGTCTTAATCCCCATTTTACAGATGAGGTAACTGAAGCCCAGAAAAGTGAAGTGACTTGTCCAAGATCACATAGCACACAAGTGGCAGAGCTGGGATTAGAACCCAGGCCTAGCCACTAGGCAGTGTTGCCCTTCTGCTCTTAGAATGGATTCTGTAGGAGCCAGTGGGAGAACCTGGCCTGCCAGCAGTTGGGGGCTGTGGAACTAGGAAGCCCACCACACACTGCAATCATGATGTTTCCAAACTGGCTTCTACAGACTCTGGGGAGAGGTTTCAGCTCAGCCATCAGATTTGGCCATGGAGCTAGTAGTTAATTACACCTATCCTCTCCTTTTGCTGGGGCAACTCTGATACTCTCTTTGAGTAATTATGTTAGCGTTTGTGTGTGTGTGTGTGTGTGTGTGTGTTTGTGTGTGTGTGTGTGAGAGAGAGAGAGAGAGAGAAAGTTGTTGTTGGGTAAGTTGTTCAAGCAATTAGTACAGTGTTTAGAATGTAGCTGTGCTCAGTAAATCAGTAAATACAATTGACTGATTACTCTGTTGTACTCTCCCTAGACTGATTGGTTAGGGGACCAAGAGGAAGGGAATTGATGGGGCAGGGGGAAGAAAGAGAGAAATGGAAAGGGAAATGGACTTAGGTGTGTAAGAGTCATCAAACGGAAACTCCTTACCACTGCCTTTAAAGCACTCACTCAGCTCACTCCAACCAACCTTTCACCTCACTGATTTACTACAGCCCAGTCTGCAAACTCTGCTCATCTAGTGCCACCTAACTCATTGAATGAAGCATTCATTCATTCAATCATACTTATTGAGTGCTTACTGTGTCCCGATCTCATCTATCTCATCGCTGACCCCTTATCCATGTCTTCCTCCTAGCCTGGAACTCCCTTATCTTCCACATAAGCCAGACCATCAAAGTCCCCACCTTCACATCCTTTTTAAGGTCATATCTCCTCCAAGAGGCCTCCTCGATAAAATCCTCTTTTCCCCTACTCGATCTCCCTTCTGCACTGTTTATACGCTTAGATTTGGGACCTTTGGGCATTTGATATTCACCCCACCCTCAACTCCACAGCATATCCCCCCCATCTTACCTCCTTCCCTTCCCCACAGCACCTGTATATATGTATATATGTTTGTACATATTTATTACTCTATTCATTTATTTATTTATTTTACTTGTACATATCTATTCTATTTTATTTTGTTAGTATGTTTGGTTTTGTTCTCTGTCTCCCCCTTTTAGACTGTGAGCCCACTGTTGGGTAGGGACTGTCTCTATATGTTGCCAATTTGTACTTCCCAAGCGCTTAGTACAGTGCTCTGCACACAGTAAGCGTTCAATAAGTATGATTGATGATGATGATGATGATTTATGTACATATATTTAAATTATATATTGTCAAGTATTTATTTAAATTAAAAACTACTTCCCCCTCTAGACTTGTGGGCAGGGAACAGCTCTGCCAACTCTGTTATATTGTACTCTCCCAAGCACTTGGAACAGTACTCTGCACATAGTAAGCACTCTATAAATGCCATTGGTGTTGATGATGAGGGGGTGATGGAACCAGGAGAAGAGGAGTGTAGGAGAGACCTCAGAGAGGAATAGGCTAGGGGAGAATCCCGGAAGAAGGGCTGAGGGGCAGGGCAGGTCAGGAAGAGATGTAAGAGCAGAAATAGAGAGGGGAGGAGAGGACACTTGGAGGAGGGGAATGGAGGGGAAGGGGGAAAGAAGTGGGAAGGAGTCTCAGAGAAGAGGAGGGTGAAGGGGATCACATGGAGGGGAATGAGGGAAGAGATGATGGTTATCTGAGTGATGTTCAGGTATTTCAGTTTGATAATCATAAAAGTTCATGCACAACCATGGACTGAGTGGATGGCAGAGGAAATTCTGGCTCCAGGGAATAATAAGTGCTTGTACTTTAGTTTCCCTTTCTCTCTGTACCCAGATTTAATTTCTGGGTGATGACAGCCAGGGAAAACTACAACATATACACAGGCAAGTTTGCCCAGGCCCTTCCCTGCATGGATCATATTCCTGAAGTATCCCTTGGCTTACATCTTTCCTATCATCAAAGCCCCCATTGGTTCCTTGAGTCTCTCCATACCGAACAAAAATTGTCATAATTAGCTTTAAGGTCTCACCATTTCACCACACCATACCTTTCTGTTCTCTTCACAGCTATTTCCCAACTCACTCATTTCCTTCCTCCCAAGCCGACCTCCTATGTGTATGCTTAGATGTACTTCTACAAAAACATTCAGGCCATGTCTCCCCACTCCTCAAGAACCTCCAGTGGTCACCCATACACCTCCACATCAAACAGAAACTCTTTACCATTGGCTTTAAAGCATTCAATCACCTTGCCCCCTCACCTCGCTACTCTCTTATTACAACCCAGCCCCCACACTTGGCCCCTCTAATGCTAACCTTCTCACTGTACCTCCATCTCGTCTATCTCACTGCCAACCTCTCACCCACATCCTGCCTCTGGCCTGGAATTCCCACCTTCCTCAAATAATAATAATGATGGCATTTTATTAAGTGCTTACTATGTAAAAAGCACTGTTCTAAGCACTGAGGAGGTTACAAGGTGATCAGGTTGTCCCACGGAGGGCTCAGTCTTAATCCCCATTTTACAGATGAGGTGACTGAGGCACAGAGAAGTGAAGTGACTTCCCAAAGTCACACAGCTGATAATTGGTGGAGCTGGGATTTGAACCCATGACCTCTGACTCCCAAGCCCATGCTCTTTCCACTGAGCCATACTGCTTCTCTTACTCTGCCCTCCTTCAAAGTCTTATCGAAGGCACATCTCTTCCAAGAGGATTTTCCTAAGCCCTCCTTTCCTTTCCTCTTCTCCCTCTCCCTTCTGCATCACCCTGACATACTCCCTTCCCCTCTCCCAGCCCCACAGCACCTATGTACATATCTGTATTTTATTTATTTGTATTAATGTCTGTCTACCCCTCTAGACTGGGCAAGGAATGTGTCTGTTACATTGTTATATTGTACTCTCCCAAGCTCTTAGTACAGTGATCTGCACACAGTAAGCACTTAATAAATACGATTGACTGACTTCGGTCTCTACTCTCCCATCTGTCCACTCTCTCAAGCTGTTTCCCCATCTTGGAACTTCCTCCCACCCCACATCAGAGCCCAGCCCACCTAAAACCCCACCTTCTCCAATAAGCCTTTCTTGATCAATCAATCAATCAATCATATTTATTGAGTGCTTACTGTGTGCAGAGCACTGTAGTAAGCGCTTGGGAAGTACAAGTCAGCAACATACAGAGACAGTCCCTACCCAACAGCTGGCTCACAGTCTAGAAGGGGGAGACAGAGAACAAAACCAAACATACTAGCAAAATAAAATAAATAGAATAGATATATACAAGTAAGCTAAATAAATAAATAAATAGAGTAATAAATAAATAATTAATAAATTAGCTTACAAGTAAGCTAAATAAATAAATAAATAGAGTAATAACTATGTACAAACATATATACATATATACAGGTGCTGTGGGGAAGGGAAGGAGCACCTAAGATGTATAAACCCATTTGCTAACTCCAGCACTTAAGATCTTATTTATACTCTCCTCAGCACTTACATACATATGTGTATTCAGTTGTACGTTCAATAAATTATTTTAACTACTTTAGTTGTAAATATTTTTTATGTCTGCCTCACCATTAGAATGTAAGGTTCTTGCACTGCATTAAGTGGGCACTCAATAAATTCCACTCCACTACTATTATTCCATCCTTGGCTGAGGTTCCATAGGCACAGATGAGGTTTAAGGAAAGGGAGGGAAAATTTTTAAACCAAACTTGAAATCTCATGAAAAATATTATGATTCATAACAGAAATATCCAACAAAGGGATAAACGTAAAATCTGAAGAATTGAGCAAGATCACAGGAAAAGACAGTTTTCTAACATTACTTCAACACTGTGCTGATGAAAAGAGTTAGGGAGACAAAAACTCAAATAAATTCTGCCAAGAAAAGCCATAAAAAATGCTTTTAAAAGACAAAGAAATGGAGAGAAATGTAATGACACAGGAGGAGGTAGAAAATGTGGCAAAGAAAATGAAAAACTGAACAATTGACTGAAAATGGAAGAGCAAACAACGTTAAAAAGAGGAATTCAAGGAAAGTAAAATGCAGTGAATGGTGTGTGTGTGTGTGTGTGTGTGTTGTGTGTGTGTGTGTGTGTGTGTGTGTGTGTTTCTGTCCCTTTTGTCTCATTAGAGAAGCAGCATAGTGTAGTGGATAGAGCCCAGGCCTGGGAGTCAGAAGGTCATGGGTTTTAATCCCGGTTCTGCCACTTGTCTGCTGTGTGACCTTGGGCAAGTCACTTCACTTCTCTGTGCCTTATCTGAAAAATGGGGATTGAGAGCAAGGGGTTGTGTTCAACCCAATTTGCTTGTATCCATCCCAGTGCATTAGCACAGTGCCTGGCACATAGTAAGCACTTAACAAATACCACTAAAAAATTACCTCTGCATTCATGTTTCTCTGTGTTCATCAGCATTTGAAGTTTGAACCCCTACTCTGATCTCCAACCCAGGATTAAGCTGGGCAAGTCTGCTAGTCAGTCTTTTTCTCTTTCCCTCAGTATAGGATAATGAAGAATTATGATGCCTAGAAACTCCTCTATGACAATATTACTGCAGTCTTATTTGAACAAAGAACCCATCTACAAGTACTAACCTGAAAATGAATCAGCACTTTTACAAATCCTGTCAGATTTTTCTCCATATTTTCTGAATAAACCTTCTTTTGCACACGTATGGTTATTACAAGGATTTCAAGCTGTTATCACCTTCCTTCTGAACTACTGCATCTGCCTCCTTACTGGTCACTCTGCCTCCAGCCTCTCTCCTCTTCAGTCTATCCTACATTCTGGTTCACCAGCTGCTGTCTCATTCATCTTTCTACCCCATCTTTTTGACTGCACCCCTTCACTCTGAAAAACCTTCAATGGCTACTTTTTTCTCTCCACATCAAAGAGAAACTTCTGATCATTAGCTTTGAGGCTATCCATCAGTTCTGTCCATACCTGTATCACCCCAGGGTACACTCTCCATTCCTCCCAAACTACCCTTTTTTTATTGTACCTCCTGCTCAACTCTCACATCTCCAATCCTTTGCTCACACTTGTTCCCCTGCCTAGAATTCCCTCTCTCTTCAAATACACTAGATGTCAGCCCTGTGCCCTACCCAGAGCCAAGTTCTGAGTTTGAATCCCAGCCAATGAAAATATGCTTGAGAAGCATTCATTCATTCAATCATACTTATTGAGTGCTTACTGTGTGCAGAGCACTGTACTAAGCCCACTGTTGGGTAGGGACTGTCTCTATATGTTGCCAACTTGTACTTCCCAAGTGCTTAGTACAGTGCTCTGCACACAGTAAGGGCTCAATAAATACGATTGATTGATTGATTGATTGGAAAGTACATTTTGGCAAAAGAGACAGTTCCTACCAAACAACTGGCTCACAGTCTAAGAAGCAGTGTGCCCTAGTGGATAAAGCATGGGCCTGTCAGTCAGAAGGACTTGGTTCTAATCCTGGCTCCACCACTTGTCTGCTGTGTGAACTTGGGCATATCATGTCACTTATTCTGTTGTACTCTCCCAAGCACTTAGTACAGTGCTCTGCACATAGTAAACGCTCAATACCATTGTTTGATTCTCTGTGCCTCAGTTACTTCATCTGTAAACTGGGGACTAAGGCTGTGAGCCCCATGTGGGACACTGACTGTGTCCAACCTCATTACCTTGTATCTACCCCAACACTTAGAACAGTGATGGGAACATATTAAGCATTTGACAAATACCACTAAAAAACAAAATTGGGATCACTGTCGGAGCAGAGGACACTGCTGGCCACTGATTGCTTGGCACTCTATAACCTGGGTCCGGTGCCACAGCCAGGTGGAGTCAAAATGCTGGGTCAACTTGCCCTTTGTTGGCAGGACATGGTTCTCTTTAGTATAGGAGATACATGGGTATGTTTGAAAGTGGAGGGGAAGGAGCCATTGAAGAATAAGTGATTGAAGAAGGCAGTAATAGAAAGTCCAAGGGTAGGCCTAAAAGTTTTAATAAGGGATAGAATCAGAGGTGCAAATGGAGGGGGTAGATTTTGAAAGGAGATGGGAGATCTCTTCTTGGGAGATGACTGGAAAGGATGAAAGAGTGGATGTGGGGATTAGAAGGGCCATAGCCTGGGGAGGTATGGGGGAGATCTGGGGACTCATGCCTATTGATTTCAATTTTGTAGATGAAGTAGATGGCAAGATCCCTACTGAGAGCTCACCTCCTCCAAGAGGCCTTCCCAGACTGGGCCCCTTTATTCCTCTCCTCCTCCCCATCCCCCCGCCCTACCTCCTTTCCCTCCCCAAAGGACCTGTATATATGTATGTACATATTTATTACTCTATTTTACTTGTACATATTTACTATTCTATTTATTTTGTTAATGATGTGCATTTAGCTTTAATTCTATTTGTTCTGACACTTGACATCTGTCCACATGTTTTGTTTTGTTCATTCATTCATTCAATCATATTTATTGAGCACTTACTGTGTGCAGAGCACTGTACTAAGCACTTGGGAAGTACAAGTTGGCAACATATAGAGATGGCCCCTACCCAACAGTGGGCTCACAGTCTAGAAGACTGTTGTCTGTCTCCCCCTTCTAGACTGCGAGCCCTTTGTTGGGTAGGGACCGTCTCTATATGTTGCCAACTTGTACTTCCCAAGCACTTACTACAGTGCTCTGCACACAGTAAGTGCTCAATAAATATGATTGAATGAATGATCATTGGGGTTGAAAGATGGGGAAAGCAGAAATACTGAGGGTTTAAGGAGGATTAATCAATCAATCATATTTATTCAACACATACTCTGTACTCTTGGGACAGTACATTATAACAGGGTTGGCAGACACCTCCCCTGCCCACAATGAGCTTTCAGTCTAGAGGAGAAGACAGACATTAAAATCAATAAATAAATTATGGATATGTACATAAGTGCTGTGGGACTGAGGCTGGAGTGGGTGAACAAAGGGCACAAATCCAAGTGCAAAGATGATGCAGAAGAAAAGCAGCATGGCCTAGTGAATAGAGCACAGGCCTGGGAGTCAGAAGGACCTGGGTTCTAATCCTGGCTCCACCACTGTCTGCTGTGTGACCTCGGGCAAGTCACTTCACTTCTCTGTGTCTCAGTTAACTCATTTGTAAAATGGGGATTAGAACTGTGAGCCCAATGTGGGACAGGGACTCTGTCCAACTTGACTTGCTTGTATCAACCCCAGCACTTAGCACAGTGCTTGGCATGTAGTAAGCACTTAATGTATACCACGATTATCATTATTATTATTAGAAGGGAGTAGGAGGAGAGGAAATGAGGGCTTAGTCGGGGAAGGCATTTTGGAGATGTACTTTTAATAAGACTTTTAAGGAGGGGAGAGTGATTGTCTATCAGAAAAGAAGGGGGCAGGAGTTCCAGGCCAGAGGCAGGATATGAGTGCGAAATCTGTGGCGAGATAAATGAGGTCGAGGTACAGTGAGTAGGTTGGCATTAAAGGAGTGAAGTGTGTGAATCGGGTTGTAGTAGGAAATTAGAGAGGTAAGGTGGGAGGGGGCAAGGTTATTGAGTGTTTTAAAGTCCATGGGTGGGCAATGGGCATGAGAGTCAATAAGGGAGGAGAAGTAGCATTCCTGGGCACATTGAAAAGGAGAGAGTTCTATCAGGTGAGGATGTTTCAAATGGACGAGGTCTGTCTGAAGCTTGAATTTCCACCAGTAGTTCTCAGAAGCCTGAGCACATAAGGAAATGAAGGGTACTGTGGAGGTGATCCAGGTCTGTGGGTTAGTGGTCTGAGATCAACAGATAATTCAACTGAGGCATAAGCAAGACGGGAGACCAGCATATTGTTGGGATACAACAATCGACAAGCCAGACTAGAGTTACGCCTCTCTGAACAGAGCTTTCAAGAAGACAGAGATAAAGTGGCGTATTCAGAAATAGAAATACATATTGAAAGTGGCACATGCATCAGTATGGTATAAAAATCACTTTTTATATGCATGCAGTGTTGAATAGATTGCTGGTTTTGCACAGGTTTTTCTGGGAGTACCCACATGCCTGGTTAAGATTTCATAGTCAGTCAGGTTAGCTTTGAAACTGAAGGAGTTTGGACAGGAATGGTAGGAAGCAGATTGAGAGATAGCCAAAATGAACAGTGGGGTCAAAGGACAATTTTTTTCTAGGATAGGAGATAGGTGGGCATGCTTGAAAGAGGAGGGGAAGGAGCCATTGAAGAGTGAAACCATGTGTGAAAGAAAGAGGGAGAGTGTGTGTGTGTGTGTGTGTGTGTGTGTGTGTGTGTGTGTGTGTGTGCGCAAGTATATGTGTATTCCCCTGAAGTGTAGGAGCCCTATCTTGTATGCGTTACCTAGATAGCAGTCAGCACACCAAGGGGGCTATAAATGATAAATAATAATCATCTTTGATGTCCTGTCTAGAGAATATGTTTGAATATAGAGATTTACTTTCTTACCCAAAGCAGAATATCTAGGCTATAACTTGTAAAGAAAATCTTTAAGTGTAAAAAAAATTGAACAGATATGTCATTTATTTGAAATAGGCTCATTTGTTCTCTGTTTACTGCATGCTGCTAAAGGGGAGTAGAAGAAAAAAATCAATCTGACAGACATGAATTCAGCCACCAAACTAGCCTTGGGATTTGGTCTATGATACAGTCTTACTGGTAGCTTTCAATCACATCATTTACATTTTCTGTCCTGCTGCAAAGAGACTACCAAGTGCCCAGACTAATGATGTTTTTATGGCTCATAATGTAGATTGTTATTGAAAGTCTGTCAATTTTACTTCTGAAGCTTTCCACTTTAACTAAGCTCTGCATTTATAATTTGCAGTCAACAAGCAACACTATTATGGGAACAGGCTATAATTAACTTCCCTAGTAAAAATACAAACATTTCTATTACTTCTGAGAAATCCAAATTTGGGGTATGAAATCCATTTTTTATATAGATGTTATGGAGCTTTAATATAGCACAAGAAAAAAACATTACTGATGTTCCAAATGATGTAAAATGGGTACAATTTTTTAAAATATGAGAAATGAAATACTGTAGAGTAGGATCTACTAACAGCATATATAAGCAATCATGAAATAGCTTACTGATGTCTCACTGATCTGTCTTGAATTTTTATTGGCATTTCCTTTTGAGATTATTAGTTCACTGATGCCCTTATTTGACTGATAATATATACTTCAATCTTGCAGAATTTCAGAGTTTTCACTGAGAATTTGGGCTTTTATGCATTAGGAAGGCATCAGAGGGTGGGTAGGAAGCTTCTCTGAATGTTGACTATACCTTTCACAAATGAATCAAGTGTCGTTGATGAGCTGGTTTCTATGTGGCGATTGTTCCGATGTATTTTTGGTGACCTCTTTTCAGGACTCACCACCATTTCCTCTATATAAGTTTTTCTTGAAATTATTAATTCATGTTTTATGGTGAGTTTGGGGCCCAAACTATTATGGATAAATATGTTGTGATTATCCTAAATTGAGGGAACAAAGTGAAAATAATTTGGGGAAGAAATTACCACATCCAATAGGAAACTAAAAAGTATTAAATGTGGCAAATGACTTACTTATAAGGCTATTTGAAAATGGACATAACTCATGATTTCACAAGTGTAAAACACTGAAGAGATTAGTTCTATAAATAACTGAATTGAAACTGTTTCTAAAAATAAAATATGAATGAAAAAATGCCACAAATATCTATCATGCTTTAAAGCTACTACCACAATAAGGCTGCAACATGGAATTGGAAAATTAAACAATAATGGCCTTCTCCTGCTCAGTGACTGTGACAAACATTAGCTTGAAATCAACAACACAAATTTCATTTACTGAATACAAGAAAGATATCTTCAGTGTACACAAGAGCACATCGGGGGCACTGTATTGACTATATCATCATCCAATAATGGGACCAGAAGGCTGTTAATATTGTTACTATTAAAAGTAGTGAAATAATAGACTATTATTTAATAGTATCCCTAATGATAAAAGTGGTACTCGAACCAATCAAGAAGACCCATGCCGGAAATTTTACAACATTTCATCCTATCAGAGTAAAAAAGCAAAAACATGCCTCTGTCAATAACATGACTAATTGAGTATGTCGGCTGAGATCTGGCAGCCTTCAAGACCATAGATCTTGCTAGGGGTCACTACCAGGACTCATTTAACAACACTTAATTGTAAACGCCTCCATTAGATTGTACTCTCCTTAAGAGCAGGGATCGTGTTTCCTACTTTCACTGTATACCCCTAGTGCCTCTTACAGTGCAATAAATTGATGGTGGTGAATGATTTTAAAACCAGAGAGCTAATAATAATAGTGGTATATGTTAAGTGCTTACTATGTGCCAGGCACTGTACTAAGCGCTGGGGTGAACACAAGAAAATCAGGTTGGATGAAGTCCCTGTCCCGCATAGGACTCACACTCTTATTCTCCATTTTACAGATGAGGTAATTGAGGCACAGAGAAGTGAAGTGACTTGCCTAAGGTCACACAGAAGAGAAGTGGTGGAGTCAGGATTAGAACCCATGACCTTCTGACTTCCAGTCCCGTGCTCTATCCACTATGCCATGCTGCTTCTCATGCAGCACAGCAAGTTGTGCATGATCAACTCTTTGCAGATTCTCATGACTCCAAGGAAAGGGATTCTCATGACTTTAAGGAAAGGGATGGTTATTGATGCCTGTATAATGAAATATAGACATACACAACAAGTGCTAGAACACAAAGGCTGAAGTGACACAAGGCTACAAAACCCCAAACAAAACAAGGAGTCCTATGAATGTCTGAAGAGTATATATAGCCTTGCTGAAGAGTTCAATGTCTCCATCTTCCACATGAAGAAACAACACTAATCCCGGCTCCACCACTTGTCTGCTGTGTGATCTTGGGCAAGTCGCTTGACTGCTCTGTGCCTCAGCTACCTCATCTGTAAAATGGGGATTAAGACTGTGAGCCCCATGTGGGACATGAACTGTGTCCAACTGAACTTGGCTTGTATATACCCTAGCGCTTAGTAGAGTGCCTGGCACATAGTAAGCACTTAACAAATACCATTATAAACACACACACAAAAAACCACTACTTCAATGATTTCAACTCCTGAAAATGGCAATCTACAAAGAATGGTGATCCTGTCAGTACAGAACACCTGGCCTTTGAGCCGATATTTAATAAAGCTGCGGGATTTGACTGTGCTGAGATTGAAAGGGAGAGAGGGAATGCCCAGATGCCTATGTGGGTTCTTCCTAAACATATGGGATGCTGAAGAAAGGCCAAAGGATTTCAAAGATTCTACCAGCATAGTCTTAAAGAAGATTAAAATGATAATTGTGACATTTGTTAAATGCTTACTACATGCAAAGCCCTGTATTAAGCACTGAGTTAACTAGAAAATTAGAATGAATGAACATGGGGATCACATTCTAAAGGAAAAGGGAGAATTGCTACTGATTCTCCATTTTACATATGAGGAATCTGAAGTGACTTTTCAAAGGTCACACAGCTGGCAAGTGACAGATTAGAATCCAGGTCCTCTGACCCCCTTGTCCATGCTCTTGCCACTAGGACACCCTGTGAGGATCGCTGAGCAAATCCAATTAGTCACACATAGTAATTACATATAATCTGTGAATATTATTATATGTGTTTACATATACAAATATATTTACAGATTTTAGTGATCCACTCTCTTCTCTCACAACACCCTACTCACTACTCTCAAGCTAATCTACTCACCATGCCTTCTTCTTGTCTCTCCTGGAGTGGACTTCTTGCTGTCAACCTTCTCTTTGCCTGGAATGCCTCCTCCTTTCAAATCCTACAGATGACAGCTCTCCCATCTTCAAAAAACAGCTAAAATTACATCTCCTCCAAGACACCTTCCCCAATTAATCTCTATTCTCCCCAAATTATCTCTCTCCAGCTGCCATTTCAGCACTTCTGCTCCACCTGAGAAGCAGCGTGGCTTAGAGGAAAGAGCACGGGCTTTGGAGTCAGAGGTCATGGGTTCAAATCCCGGCTCCACCACTTGTAAGCTGTGTGACTTTGGGCAAGTCACTTAACTTCTCTGGGCCTCAGTTACCTCATCTGTAAAATGGGGATTAAGACTGTGAGCCCCTCGTGGGACAACCTGATCACCTTGTAACCTCCCCAGTGCTTAGAACAGTGCTTTGCACATAGTAAGCGCTTAATAAATGCCATCGTCATCACCACCTAGGCACTTGTATACTCAGAACCTCATATATCACTTCTATAGATCTTACAAACCATATTATTTAAGCACTAATTCACATACCCCCTTTTCCCTTCTTCCAATTTGTAAATTCATTTAATTTCTTTCTCCCCTGCTAGATTGTAAACTCTCTGAAAGAAGGGAATCATAGTAACTCTAGTGTATTCCCCAAGTGCTGAGTACATTGTTCTGCATGTAGTTGGTGCTCAATTAATACTATTGATTTGCTTTTTCTTTTGTTACCAGCTGTAACTAGGTTTCCCTTTTGTTGTCATATTTGCTATAGTGTCTGTTTCCACTATTGGTAAGCACTCAGTGCTGATGAAAATGAAGATGATTTTCCAGCTATTGTTGATCTTACTGCTCTGCATTGCCACTAATATCCCAAACCTTCATCTGGATGGACTACTGATGACTAGCAAATGTGGTTTCAGGTTAAAATGAGGCACGGTGGACATGATCATGGATGCATGTCAGATTCAGAAGTTCGGGAAACAACACCAAGACCTTAGACAGAGAAGCAGCGTGGTCTAGTGGATAAACCACAACTCTGGGAGTCGGAAAGACCTGAGTTCTAATCCTGGCTCCCCGACTTGTCTACTGTGTGACCTGGGGCAAGTCACTTCACTTCTCTGTGCCTTGGTTATCTCATTTGTTAAATGCAGATTAAAATTTTGGGCCCATGTGGGAGATGGACTGTGTCCAATCTAATTAGCTTGTATCTATGCCAGTAGTTAATAAAGTGCTTGACACATAGTAAATGCTTAACAAATATCATTTTAAAAATAAAAATAAAAAGACCTACCCCTTGTATTATGGTAGCATTGGACACCATTAGGAGATCTGGGGTTTGACAACTTCCAAAAATGGCTTCCGCCTTGCACAATCTTTTTATACTGAGTAAAGCAGGACAGTGATTTATTAATAATGACAATAATAATATTTGTTCCCTGCCCAAAGGAGCTTAAGTTCACCTATGAGGGCACATGTAACTAAAAAAGACCAATGCAGGATTGACAATACCAGCTACACTGAGCAAAGAAAAAGGTTGACCTCTAATGTTATGGTATCAAAAACTTGTCCCTCGCTGTGTTGCTGAAATTCTGGAAGCACACATTAAAGAAACATGTAGTTATTTTACAATGACTTATAAATGACCACTTCCTTCTCCTGGAAAAATTATCCAACCTTGGGATTGCTGACACTGGCCTCTCCTGGTTCTCCTCCTATCTCTCTGGCCACTCAATTCTCACTCTCTTTCGCGGGCTCCCTCTCTGTCTCCCATCCCCTAACTGTGGGAATCCCTCAAGGCTCAGTTCTGGGTCCCTCTCTTTTCTCCAACTACACCCACTTCCTTGGAGAACTTATTTGCTGCCATGGCTTCAACTACAATCTCTTTGCAGATGATTCCCAAATCTATATCTCCAGCCAGATCTCTCTCCTGCTCTGCAGTCTTACATTTCCTCCTGCCTTCAGGACACCTCTACTTGGATGTTCTGACAACACCTCTGGCTTAAAATATCCAAAACAGAACTCCTTATCTTCTCATCCAAACCCTGTCCTCCCCTTGACTTTCCTGTCACCATGACAGCACTGCTATCCTTCCTGTCTCATAAGCCCATAACCTTGGCGTTATCCTCAACTCATCTCTCTCATTCAACCTAAATATTCAATCTCTTAATAAATCCTGTGAAGGTTCAACCTTCACAATATTGGTAAACTCTGCCCTTTTCTTTCCATCCAAACAGCTACCATATTTGTCCGAGCATTTATTCTATCCCGTTTTGATTGCTGTTATTGGCCTTCCAGTTGTCCTCCCAGCATCTGTCTCTCCCCACTCCAGTTCATACTTCACTCTGCTGCCCTGATCATTTTTCTACAAAACTGTTCAGTTCATTCCCACACTCCTCAAGAACCACCGGTAGTTGCTCATCCACCTCTGCATAAAACAGAAACTCCTTACTACTGGCTTTAAAGCACTCGATCATCTTGCCACCTTCTACCTTATCTCGCTGCTTTCCTACTACAGCCTAGCCCGCACACTTTGCTCCTATAGTACTAGCCTGGTCGCTGTGCCTCAATCTTGTCTGCCTTGCCGCCGATCTCTCATTCACATCCTGCTTCTAGCCTGGGACACACCTCCCTCTTCATATCCAACAGACGATCACTCTCCCCACCTTCAATTTCTTATTTAGGCCAAAGCTCCTCCAAGAGGCCTTCCATGACTAAGCCCTCATTTCCTCATCTCCCACTCCCTTTTGCATCACCCTTGCACTTGTTTTTGCACCCTTTAGTCACCCCTCCCTCAGCCCCACAGCACTAATGTAAATATCCACAATTCATTTATTTATATCAATGCCTGTCTCCTCTTATAGACTGTAAACTCATTGTGGGCAGGGAACGTTGTGGGCAGGGAATGTATCTACCAACTCTGTTATACTGAACTCTTCCAAGCAATTACTACAGTGCTCTGCACAAGGTCAGTGCTCAATAAGTACAATTGATTGATTTACTTTTCAGAATCATCCAATTGCTATGGACTGACAATTAGCCTAAAGGGGCCCAAGGCTATCTGTCAGTCTGCATCTGATAAACCCAACACACAGAGTCCAGGATCTCTACTGGTGTAATACTGCTGAATGTTGCCATTTAATTCTGCTACCTAAGCAGCACACTCTTCAGTGACACAAGGATAAAGAAGAAGGAAACTAAACAGGAAAGCTAGGTGTCCTTTGTGAGACTGACATGGTTTGAAGCCAAGACGACATCAAGTTATGTCTGGAGACGTTTCTATAGACATGTCTATTGCTATGACACCTACTTCTCTGCCTTTCACTTGTTTTTTTCTTCCCTCCCTGCTTTTGTTTCTTTCCCCATCTTCCACATGCCTAGACCCATGACCTCACCCTCTGAAACACTTTGAACCTTTCCAGAATCCACTAGATCACAAAAAAATTTAATAAACATTATATATTCATTGTGATTCTACAAGAAAACTACTCATAAAATTACCCCAAATCACACTAAATTGCCTGTGTCATCAAGACATATAGAAGCAGGAATAAAATAAGAAATAGATACATCTAACATTCGACATGAGCAGGAATAAAACAGACAACTTTGCTACTCTGGTCTTTTCAACTCAAATGATTCTAGCACAGTTTTGTTGTTCATTATCTCAGATAATGAGATTATCCTAGTGAAATAATTTTTCCAACTGAAAAATTCAATTATAGAAAGAGATTTGAATATAAAAATATAAACCATTTAAAATATAATCTGTGGAAAGCAGAAGTCCAAAGTAAGCAGGGTATTAATAACTTGGCCAATACACCTGTCAATAAAGGCAATATATTTTCTTTATGAGAAAC
This sequence comes from Tachyglossus aculeatus, assembly GCF_015852505.1. Taxonomy (NCBI): domain Eukaryota; kingdom Metazoa; phylum Chordata; class Mammalia; order Monotremata; family Tachyglossidae; genus Tachyglossus; species Tachyglossus aculeatus. The sequence continues at coordinate 73,434,004 of NC_052101.1, read as the reverse complement.
AGAATTTTGAACAATAAAAATCTGGGAGAAAGAATACTGCATCTATAAAATAGAAAGAAAGGAAATAAATAATGGAAGCATGAAACAAGTTTGGAGATATTTCAGCCATATGATTTTCTTTTAACTTTACAGTCTAATAAATTTAAAGACATAAACTGCAGCATCAATGAAAGGCTATTATTTTCTGTTTTCTTCATCTAACTTTTAAAGTTGGATTTAAAGGCCACCCTCCTAAAGACCTAAATTCAAATGAGCTCAGAGTAAAGAGAAATTAAGTAAAAGCATAATGAGTAACTATAACTGTCTGGCTCAATTTACTGCAAATTTCTCACCACCCCAAAAATGACTATGTTCAATATTTAAGAAGGCATTTTCACACTCAGGACACCATAGGGATACAGAAGTGTGCACAAGAATCAGTGCTAGATCTGAATAGTACTGGTAAAAGGAAGCACTCCCTGCTAGACTGTAAACTCTTTGAGGGCAAGAACTATGTCTAATAACTCATTGCAAACTCCCAAATGCCTAATTCTCTGCACAGAGTAGGCACTCAGTAAATACTATTGATTGACTTAAAATATATAATGCAGTAGTAGTAGCAGCAGCATTTATTCAGCACTCACTTGGTCAAGTACAATGTAGTAGGTGCTTTGGAAGAACAGAATAATAATAATAATAATAATGGTATTTGTTAAGCACTTACTATGTGCCAAGCACCGTTCTAAGTACTGGGATAGATACACGGTTATCAGGTTGTCCTACATGGCGCTCACAGTCTTAATCCCCATTTCACAGATGAGGTAACTAAGGCTCAGAGATGTTAAGTGACTTGCCCAAAGTCACACAGCAGACAAGTGGTAGAGCCAGGATTAGAACCCACGACCTCTGACTCCTAAACCTGGGCTCTTGCCACTAAGCCACACTGCTTCACGATAATGAATAATGAAGTGACACATTCCCTGCCCACAGGGAGCCTACACTCTAATGGGGGAGGGACAAATATAAAAAGACATCTGCTACTAGAGTGGTCGAAACAAATCTACTGAGAAGACACAAATACATAAATGATAAACACACTGTAAAAAGTTAGTGAGTGCCAATGTTGGCTGAAGAGAGGATATGGCTTCGGGTTGTAGGAAATTATTTGGGGAAAGCTTGTTGGAAGAGGTGGGATTTTAGGAGGTATTTGAAAGTGGGGAGAGCTGTGGTCTGTCTGATGTGGGGAGAGAGGGAGTTCCATGCTGGGGGAACAGTATGAGCAAGGGGACAGGAGTGGGAAAGTTAGGAGTGAGGTACAGCTAGGAGGTTGAGTTGGGAGGAATGGAGACAGAGAGGTGGGGAATAGCAGGTGAAGGGAGCAGATGGGTAAGGTGGGACCAGATGGCAGAGAACCTTGAATCTGATGGTGAGATTTTTGTTTGATGTGAAGAGAAAAAGGAAGACCAATGCAGGAATTTGAGGAGAGTGGAGCTGTGGATTGGTCAATGCTTCAGAAAGTTCGGTGAAACAGTGAATAGCATAGATCAGAGAGGATAGAGGCTGGGAGACCAGTGAAAAGGCTAATGCCTAGCCGAGGCAAGACCAGATCTTGCACCAGGGCAGTAGAAGTCTGGGTGGAGAGGAAGGGGCAGCTCTAGGAGATACTGTACAAGAAAAAATGTGCAGGATTTGGCAGTAGATTGGATTTTAGAGTTGAATGACAGCATAGAGTCAAGGATGGTGTTGTCAGCTGAACAATAATATATAGTATAGAGCTACTGCTAATTCAAAGGCAACATACAGACAATTAAATCATGCCCTTGTAAAAATACCTATACCGTAAAAATACAGAGAGAAATAAGAAAAATATGACTGGCTTCTTCCAAACTTACAATATTACTCTAACTATACATCAACTGTATTTATTGAGCACTTACTGTGTGCAGCACAATGTACTAAGTGCTTGGGAGAGTAAAATACAACAAAGTCAGTAGACCCATTCCTCGCCAACAAGGAGCTTACAGTTTAGAGGGGGAGACATACATTAATATAAATAAATTATGGATCTATACAAAACTGCTGTGGGACTGAGGATGGGGTGAAGAAAGTATACACATTTACATGTTTACCTGCATCTACATAATTTATGCATTTGCTTCTTGGGGCATGGGGCAATATGACTTGATTTTACATGCGCATCATACTGTAGTCACCTAGCCTTGACACATGCCTTTAGGGGCATGGATGCAAGTGGGTCAAAAGAAGGATGGCAGCCACACATTATTAACAATTATCCAAGACTTTGAAGCACTATTACGCTCTCTTGCAAGAATTCCATTAAGTCTCAAATGTAGTATCACTTGTTATTCCTGACTGTTGACAATGAGAATTAGTCTTTTAAGCAGAGGATATGTACATAACCATAATTTATTTATTTTTAATAAAGTGTGTCTCCCCCTCTAGACTGTAAGTTCATTGTGGGCAAGGAATGAGTCTGTTATATTGTTATACTGTACTCTCCTAAGCGTTTAGTACAGTGCTTTGCACACACAAAGAGCTCAATAAATGAGATTGAGAGTAAAAAAAATCCTCTGCACATAGTAAGTGCTCAATAATTATGATTGAGTTAATAAGTTCATTATTTCAAGAGGCAGATTTGAAAATGGTTCAAGAGATGAAAGGTAGACAAATGTGAAAACAGAATTTGGGAAGATAGTTACATACCCATGGTGTGGAAGGGATTTTTGGCTTTGCATTGGCCTTTCCAGTCACTTTTGCACAAATCGTTAAAATCCGACTAACACTGGTAGCTCCTCCAGGCCACTAGTGGAGGGAAATGTCATTTACACAATACGTCGATCATTCACCAATCATAATACCAATAAGTCAATCATGAGCTGAACCTTGGTCAAGTCAAAGAATTGGGGAAAAGGAGCAGAAGGAAGGTAAAATGCCATGCAGACAAGAAGTAGGCTCAGTCTCTGTTCAGCTCGTGGAACAGGAAGAAGTTGACACCTTGACTGAGACCTAATAATGACAAGTGGTTGGCCTAACCTAATGGGAACCAGCTAAGGGAAATACGGAAGCATTCCAGCAAGTTGGGAACCCAGGTTAAGATAAATAATTGCATGCAAAATAAGGGAAACTTTCTGGTTAGTGTAGGAGTTATTTGACCTACAGGTTTCAAACAGCAATAGTTATTTAAGGGTTCCTCTTCATTCAGAAAGAGAATTTCTGTTTTCTGCCTGCTGGGAACCACACATTCTCAGAGAGATTTTTCTATCACAGGGAGGAGTCTGGGGATTAAGCACTACCCACCAATGGCAACTGCCAACCCCTGGGAGTAGGATCGGTTAGCTAGACCCCAAATTTTCTTCACCTTTCAGGGGTGGTAATCTAAAAAGGCTTGGGTTGGTAGCAACACTTTACCTGGGCATTCTTAGGGTGTTCTATTTGGAACTTTCTGATGGAGCATCCCCTACTTCACTAGCTGTGACTAGCCACTCTCAATAGGTCCCCTGGTATCAAATATGGGGAGTGTGTCCATTGAAAGTGGCCAGAATGCCACAAATGGTAGTTCTCTCAGACAGTTAAAAAACCTAATGTTTTGTGGAAGCATCTAAACTATTTCCCAGTATTCCTAAAACTCATTTTCATAAATATAATTAACATGTATTACTAGGGATATAAATAAGAATTAAAATGATACAAACTATCATCCTCAATTCTCTCAAGCCACTTCCTCTCCAAGTAAAAATAAAGGAGGAATAAAAATAATCTGGCAATACACTAATAGAAAAGTTATAGTGTCTGGAAAACATATCTTCATTACTAAAGATTATACTAGTTTTATAGATGCAGTAATTTACAAATATGACATATACAGTAAAATTGTAAATACTTAATATGTGAATTGTGTTCTTTTTATTTTCAGTACTAGAGAAGTTAAATTCACTTAGGAGGCTTACAAATATTTTTGTGACATGACCAGCATCATCAACAATATTTATTTTGAGACAGCATTGTGCTAATTAATCAATCAATAGAATTTACTAAGCACCTATCCTGTACCCAGCACTTTACTAAATATTTGGGAGAGTGCAAAAGAAAGATAGAAAAGATGGTCCTGGCCTTCAAGGAGTTTAAATCAAGTGGAGAAGTCAGACACTTAAATAACAGATACAAAATACCCGAGAGACTGACAAAAGAGGCTCAAGACAAAATCTATGGCCTCAAGGTGCTTTGTCTAATGTGAAACACTAGAAAATATTAATGATAATTATGGTATTTGCTAAGCACTTACTATATGTGTCAGGCACTGTACTAAGCTCTGTGGGGGAGATACAAGCAAATCAGGTTGGACACAGTCCCTTGTCCCACATGGGGCTCCCAGTCTTCATCCCCATTTTACAGATGAGGGAACTGAGGCACAGAGAATTGAAGTGACATGCTAAGGGTCACACAGCAGACAAGTGGCAGAGCTGGGATTAGAACCCACAAACCCACAAATATTCATTCAATCGTATTTATTGAGCTCTTACTGTGTGCAGAGCATTGTACTAAGTGCTTGGGAAGTACAAGTCAGCAACATATAGAGACGGTCCCTACTCAACAACGGGCTCACTGTCCAGAAGGGGGAGACAAACAAAAAAACCAAAACAAGTAGACAGGTGCCAATACCATCAGAAGAAATAGAATTATAGCTATATACACACACATTAATAAAATAGAGTAATATGTACAAATATACACAAGTGCTGTGCGGAGGGAAGGGGGAAGAGTGGGGAGGGTGATGGGGAGGGGAAGAGGAGGAGGAGAGGAAAAAGCAGGGGCTCAATCTGGGAAGGCCTCCTGGAGGAAGTGAGTTCTCAGTAGGGCTTTGATCTTGATCTACCGTAAAAGAAAATGCATTCCAAATCTCTTGAACTATATCTCTTGGGTTTTGAAACATTTGCTTGTCAAATATTCAGTTTCATAAGGGTGTCGTGAACATCAATAAAGTGTGCCTGATTAACTATAACACAGCATATGTAAACTGAAGATGAAAATGATTTCCCTGAGGAGCCAACATTTTTACAATTCAACTAGATTCCTTAAAAGGACATGCAAAAGGCATTTGGATAATAATTGCTGCATGCCAAAAATGGATTGCTCTTGCTTAGTGGGTAATTTTAAAAAGATTATTCTAATGACCAAGGGGGCCACTTTTTGGGGAGCAGATGGGACATAATCCTTTTCTGTTCATAACTTTAACATTCAGTAAATCATATAAACACTGCTTTGTAGTCTTTGTAAAAGTTGATGATCTTGTTTATTTTTTATTTCACTTGTTCTTTTAATTGTGGGCTCTGAAAAAGGTCTTGATTCATTAAAGAATTCATAACAAAACTCATCAGCCCTGTTCTAATAAAAGTGATGATGATCATTTTGATCTGGCAGCTAAGACACTGTTTGGCAACCTGCATGAGCTCTTTTGTCCCCATGTTTACCTGAATGAGTAGACAAATGCAATGACTAGAATTTACTTGCCTATTTGTATTATATTTTTGCATTCCAATAGCAAAGCTCATCAGCTGTGAACTCTAGATGAGCCTATTTTAATTCGGGGGATTCGGGTGATTTTTAGGGACATCATTTGAGATGAGCACAACATTCCTGCATAGGGTGCTTACTGCTGCTTCTGTAGCAGCAGATGACCAAATACCCTAAGCCATCAATGTGTGTAGGACTTCCACTTAGTACAGGGCTGGGGGTAAGCAAATCCCAGTAGGACATACAATGGAGTTGTTTTCCCAGAGGTGTTGATGGGTTGTGCTGAACTCTCCACACTCTCATTTGGAGACAAACTTGTGAGGGAAGCCCTGAATTTTTGTTAGTTTCAAAAGCCCAGGTCAACTGATGGCCTCATGTGTGTTTTAAGACCTTTAGACACTATTTAGAGGGATCTAATTTGCAGCAAAGATAATGCCTACTGTACCACATTATTATTTTGATAGTGCATGATTAATGCTGCTTTTATATAGCTGCTCCACTAGGATTCTGATTAGGATCTGTAACCTCGTTGTGGGCAGGGAATGTGTTTATTGTTGTACTTTACTTTCCCAAGCTCTTAGTACAGTGCTCTGCACACAGTAAGCACTCAATAAATATGATTGAATGATTGATCTTATCAAGAATAGAGGGCCATGGGATTCCATGAGCATTTCTACAGTCAGCTTTCTTGGCCTTCTTCTTGAGGACAGTGGTAATGGCAGCATCTTCGAAGATTTCTGACATTTTTGCAGAATATTATGTTGATAAAAAGCCTAGAATCCAAATTATCCAGGTCTCACAGCCTTAGAGAAATTAGGGACTGCAATTGCTCTATAGACTTTCAGTTTGGTCTGAATCTTAATGTCATATTGGTGCCACATCCTACCAGTCTCTCAAAGCATGTGAGATCCTTTGGTTTTTTACCTCTTTACCTCTTTCTACCCCTACCTTCAATCACTGAATAGTGCACTGCCTACCTAGAAAAATTCAGTGACAGCATTTGATGCTTTGTCATTGATGGAGAACAATGCCTGTGAATATGCCAGGTTGTGAGGTGGTATATGGTCTTGACCTACTGAACACTCTAAGGCACATGCACAACAAATGGTAGGATGCCAAGGTTGAAGAGATCTAAGGCTACTCAGACCAAAACCAGATGAAGAATTCTACACATTTCTGAGGAGTGCACAAAGTTATGGCACCAGTGAAGAGAACAGATGACTTTGTTAATTTTAAAAGGGATTATTTACTCATCTACAGTAAAATCAATCAATTGTATTTACTCAATTGTACTTATTGAGTGCTTACTGTGTACAGAGCACTGTACTAAGTGCTTGGGAGAGCATAATATAACAGAGTTGGTAGATATGTTCCCTGCCCACAAGGAGTTTACAGTCTAGAGGGGGAGACAGACATTAAAATAAATTATGGATATGTACCTAAGTGCTGTAGGGCTGAGGGTAGGGTGAATAAAGGTTATAAATCCAAGTGTGAGAACAATATAGAAGGAAGGGGGAGTAGGTATAATGAGGGATTTGTCGGGGAAGGCCTCTTGGAGGCTTTGAAGGTGGGGAGAGTGAGCGTCTGTCAGTTATGAAGAGGGAGAGAGTTCCAGGCCAGCAGCAGGACATGGGCAAGGGGTCGGTGGCAAGATAGACGAGAAAAATGTTTATTTGGGGCAGATTACTAGATTAGCTGTGTAGTAAATATTGAAAACTAATGATCATTCAAATAAAATGCAAGAACATAAATCACTAACTTCTTCCAAGAGAAACAATATAACAAATATATCAACTAAGTTATCTATATCTGACAATAATTGGGACATTTTTCACACTAGAAAAAATAACATAATCAGAGTGTTTTTCCATGTACACCACCATTTGTAGGGCTTTTTGTAATATAATGTTGGCAGAAACTGCCTCTGTGACAAAATTGAGAATTGTGTGCAATTAAAATAATTAATTTTAATCAAAAAAGCAACTTAACTATTAGACTTAGGATAAGTCAAGACAAAGAAATATTCTTCAAGCACAAGCTAAAAAAAGTCTGATAAAACATTAGACTAGCCCTTCTAATTATCGTTAGACTTTCTAACTGCCCTGAGTATTTTTTGTGAGAAATTTTCAATAGGAGAATAACATAATTTATCACAACGATCAGATGCGAAGAAAGATGAAATTTGAGTCCTTTCAAAGAAGAGTGATATTAAGTGTAAGATAAAGAAAAAACACTCAGTTTTTCCAAAACATATGTTTCACTAGGCATTTTGGATAGAACACATTTGGGTAAAATAAGGATTTGGGAATATTTTTCTGACAACATGTATTATGCTGTTGGAGGAAACAACTGTGCACATATGTGTGGTGTCAGTCATGGTGCCTGCTCTATAAAGAAAGTTTTCCTGTGAGTAAGATTTATCAGTAATGTAACTCCCATGTTACAGAACTGATTAGAATTTTTATGTTAAAAAACACTAATCAGTCTGCACCTCTATGTTCAATGAGTTTAAGATCATTTACTTCACATAATATTCTTGAGTCTAAAGTTTACATTGAAATATTTCTCTATAACCCCCAATTCAAGAAAATGAGTTAAATGAGTATAAATATATGAATAGCTAGCTAAAGAAATAATAGAAAGTACAAAGGTGCAAGAAATTAAATATGTAACAAAAAATAATGGATAATTATTGGGCTCAGTGACTTTCCTATCAGCAAATGCTTAAATCTGATTTATTTGGTAGCTAAATTGAGAAAGAGATTATTTATCTTTGTAAGTTTAAGTTTAATTACGCTTTAGCATTACATCTGTAGTGTTCTTCTGATATGATTTAATTTTTTTCATCAATGCTAAATTAATCTAGCCTTGCTCTTTACCGTATTCAGCAGTGCACTGTCAAATGGTACATATTTAATTGTGGTAGTACATAATCTTAAAAATTACAAATTCTAATGAGAAAGATCTATTATGTTATTATTTCTGAGCTGGACACTGTCCATGATTTATAATGTGGACATTTTCGTTTAATTTTAATAATTTTGCTATTTTGTGAACGTTACACCATTTAAAAGATATATGAACTTCAAAATGTTATAATCAGTATATAGTATGTTGTTTATACAGACGTGCTACAGTAAAATAGTGCCAAATTCATTTCCCTGGAGAAAAATTTCTGCTTTATTCACAATCAAGCATGACTACTGACTTCCTATGTGGCACAATCCTAGTCTCATCTTGAACTGGTTTTGGAGAAAGGGGAATATATATTCAGTACTTTTCTAGTCTTGATCGCTATGGCCCAACTGAGCATAAAAATGGCATTACAACAGGCCATTCACATAGAACCAGTGGTGAAGCATCGACCCAAATAACTGGTATGCCGATAGTGAAAACCATCATCAAACCACCAACCCTAAAATTGTTAAACTGCTTTTCTATTTCTTTTTATTGACAATTGAACTTGGTTTCTCTATTGGCAGAATGTACTTGTTGATACATATTGATACTTGACAGTAGTCAACAGATTTACAATGAGCTGCTGTCAAGTACGTAAAGATACCCAACATGGCCATGTGTGCATATATGCAAAATTCAGTTAACGATGTGTCAGCTTTGGGATGGATGTCAACAAGAACTCAATTCTGTAAGTTTCCTGAGGGCAAGGATTGTGTCTTTTACCTCTTTTGGACTCTCCTAAGGAAAAGGTACAGTATTTTGCACACAGAAGGAGCTCAAAAAACATCATGGATTGATTAACCTACGCATGTACAATGGACTAGCACTCCATCACCTTTACCTCATTTATCTTGGTGCCTGTTGTAGTTTTTGGTTTTTCCATCATCCCCCTGGGTGGCAAAATCCTCTTTCCCATTTCTCTTTCCCCTGTTTCTTTTCCCCTCCTCCTTTTCCCACATAATCCAGGCACCCCAGTCCCTCCCTCACTTCCTCACTCCCAACTTAGAACAGTACTCAGTGCTTAGAATAGTGCTTGGCACATAGTAAGCGCTTAACAAATACCATCATTATTATAATGACCTTAATGCTCTCCTCACTCTTCCCATGTGACCTGGCAATCCTAACCCTACCTGCTCAATTCAGAAACTCCAATGCTTTTCTCCTTTTTGTCTCCCTGCTCTATGACTCCCTCCCTTGCTTTTCTCCACTCCCTCTTTCTTCTTCTATTTCCTATATCCCTGCTCCCTACCACCTTGTGTGTGTCTTTGTGTGTATCTGTTTGAATGTTTCTGCCTGTGTTCATACTTGTGCATGTCTGTGCCTTTCTCTTTCTGTGCCTAATTATAATTGTGTCCATTCAAGTATCTGTCTGTGATTGTCTGTACCTATGTCTCTGGGTGTTCTTCATTTATGAAGATGACACAATACATGGTATGGTATTGAATAGCACTGTTCGTAGAACTCCTTGTGAATAAAAGGTTTTAGCAATACATGATGATGATGTGGTGAGTGGTCTTATTTTACCTGTGACTTTTATTCGAATCATGTTCAGAAACAGGGTTTATTTCAATAACAAAATTGAGCTCGAATCTCCTGTCCATAGCTCCTGGGGCACAGCAATACATCTCTGAGAGCCAAGGAGGAGAGGGCCTGTTAGTACTGGAAAATTGCTGCTTGGTCAGGAGTAATCTCTATTCCCTACCTGCTGTGCTTTCTCCTACAGATACTCACAGCCATATTAAGAGGATATTGGAGGTCAGAGAAGCATAGTGTTTGTGTATAAAGTTGAATTACCAAAAACATGCCAAGCACCCTCGTATTCTGAGATTGTCCCAAGTCATGCCTCCCAATGGCCTTGGGCACTGACAGGAGTCCACCTGATGTCCAGATTCCACATAGCACATATTCACTAAGGTGCAGGGGGATGAGGGAAAGAGTAGAGACCAGGTGGAAGATGAAGAGGTAGGCGAAGAGGAAGAAAATGTGGCAGAGGACATAAAGGTCAGGGACAGAGAAGAACCCATTCCCAATTAAACTTTGAGACGGGCCAGATACTGTTTTGTCTGCCCATCCCTAAATACAGGTTTAATGAAGGGTACAACTTCATGTATCAATACAGACAGCAGTAACTTATTAACTAGAATCAAGTAGAACCCAGTCAATCTATTGACTTGACTTAACTTGTCCATTCAGAGACCGTGATCATTCAGCCGCTTGAAAAGGGGCTATGGTATCCACATGGTAGAAAAAGGTGCAGGCACCCTAAAGGCTGTTTAATATTGAAGTTCAGAGAGTTTCAGAATTCATGCACTTTCTCAGGCAGTTCATTCACTCACATGACTACAGCTACCACCTTTGTGGGACTGACTCCTAAATCAATACCTCCAGCTTTGACCTCGTATCTAACCTACAACTCCACATCTCTTCTTACCTCCAGGTCATCTCCACTTAGCTGTCACTCAGGCACCTGAACTTCAATATACCTAAAACAAAAGTATTCATATTCTCTCCTAAATGTAACCTTAATTTTCAATCTTATTCTTAATCCTAATTTTTCCACCTCCCCATTTTAGATGCAGGCAACTTTGGGGGTCCATCCTCAATTCATCACTGTCTTTCAACTCTCAAATCCTACACATTTCCTAGATCTGCCCTATCCTCTCCAGCCAACAAGCTTCCACCTGGTCCAAGCTCTGGACATAGCGTGGCTACCCTACCTAACTTGTCTCTCTTCTTCCAGCCTCTTGCCCTTCTAATCCATATTACAAGCTGCTGCACAGATCATGTTCATGAAGCGCCACTAGGCTTGGATATCTACATTCTTTAAAAACTCCAATTACCTTTTTTATGGTATTTGTTAAGCACTTACTATGTGTCAAGAACTGTTCTAAGAGCTGGAGTAGATGCACAATAATTAAGTTGGATACAGTCCCTGTCCCACATTGGGCTCACAGTCTAAATTGGATGAAGGAGGATTTAATTCCCATTTTACAGATAAGGTAACTGAGGCACAGAGAAGTAACTTGCCCAAAGTCACACAGAAGACAAATGGCAGAGCTGGGATTAGAACCTAAATCCTCAACTCCCAAGCCTGTGCTCTCTTCATTAAGCCACGCTGCTTCCAACTTCTCTTTGCATAAAGCAAGAATTCCTCACATATGGCTCAAAGGCTCACCAACAGATGTTTCCATGTTACAACTGTTCTGTTCTTTTCACCTGCTATTTCCCATCTCGTTCTCTTTGTTTCTTCCAAGCAAACCAATCTGTATCTCGCTCTCGACCTGTCCAACTCTGTCATCCAATTCATGCTGTTCTTCTGGCCTAGAACTTCCTCCCTGCAGAAATCCGAAACAGCTTAGCTCTCCCTAAGTTCAAACCCTTCATCAAATCTTACATCAATCAATCATATTTATTGAGCACTTACTATGTGCAGAGCACTCTACTAACTGCTCTGGAGAGTACAATATAATAGCGTTCGTAGACACGTTCCTTGACCACAATGAATTTATTCTTGAATAGTAGCCTTCCTTGATTAATTGCCAAACACCTGTTCATATCATGGGTACTTCCACTCTGCATCCTCCAGCTATTGCCCCATCTCAGTGTTCCTACTCCTGTTCAAACTGCTCCAACTGATTGTACACACCCAGTGTCTCCAATTCCTCTTTTCCAATATACTTCTTAACCTTTCACTCCACTGAGACAACACTCACCATGGTCACCAATGACTTCCTTGCAAAATGTCATGACACTAATCGTCCTATACCTCTCAACTGCCTTTAATACACAGTGGACCACTTTCTTCTCCTGGGCACACTAGCTACCCTTGGTTTTACTGACAGTTCTCTCTTAGTTCTCCTCCTACTTTGGCTGCTCCTTCTCAGTCTCTTTTACTGGCTCTTCCTCCACCTTTCACACCCTAACCTCTGTTCTGGGTCCCCTTTTATTCTCACTTTGGGGAGCTCAACCAATCCCCTGGTTTCAACTACCACCTTTATATAGACAATTCTCAAATCTACCTCACTAGCCCCACCTCTCACTTCCTCTTTACCAAAGAATTTACACATGAATGATCTCAGTTGTCCTCCCAACATCCCTGTAATATAGGGGTGGGGGTCAGGGGCAAATATTTCTAATCCCATTTTAGAAACAAAAAAACTAAATCCCAGACAGATAAGTAAATTATACAAAACCATGAATTGGGCAGTGACAGAGCTAGGACTGCAATCCAGATTGCCTAACTCCAAGGCCAGCATTTTTTTCATTAGGCCCTTCTACCTGCTTCACTGGATTATAGGAAAGCCAGGAATTTTGAAAGACAAGTTGAACAGGATGCTTACATTTGTCAAATCGTATCTGAAACAATGAGTTTCTACTGACTGCTAGAACTTGCAATTTGTCTTGTAGAGTTTAGCAAGATGTCTATTATCCAAAAGAGGTCATTATAATAATCACACTTCCATGCCACTTTGTTGGAAAATGAAGAGATCTGATTTTTAAAAAATCATTTTTAAATACCTCACATCACAAGGGGTAAAATCAATAATCAATGTTAAGTAATTACTAAGTAAGGTTATTTCAAAAATTGAGAAAAACCCCTCAATGAGACACCATGAAACAACATTATGTTTTGACCATTACAGTTTTTACTTCTGAAAGTGTTCTCCCCTCTTGCCATGAATACAGCAATTCTTTAATAGTTTCAAAACATTCAGACTCTTAAGATAAACCTCCGAACCTGACCGTGACCGTGGTTCCCTATCAAAAACTTAATGGCTTATTTCTGAAATTATAAATCCATATGACATATGGTACCTGATAGGACTATGGTGAAAAGAAGACAAGGTGGGAATAGCCTGTGAGATTAACAATTGATTATGCTTAGCAATTACAATACAATTTTCCCAGAAAAATAGAGATTATTTTTACGTTTCACCCACCTTTCTGCCAAACGGCTGAACTGTGAAGCAGAAATGAAAAGGAAAAAACAATTTCTATAATTAAAAATGAAAAAGTCTGGAATCTTAATAAAAGCAGCAACACTTACAGTTACTATAACAACCTAATGTAAGTGTTGATTGACATTACAATCTGCTGCATTTCTGTAAATAACAATTCACTTTTCCCCCATAGTGAAATCTTCCCCAATCTTAACTGATCTTAAGAGTTCATGATTTCTAAGTTAGAGTTGTGCTTTAGAAATGCTTCAATTATAGAGCCTTGTACCTCTTCATTGCTGTCACTGCCACAGAAATCATCTTCCATTTGGGCTCCTCTCTTCTCCCTCTTATTATCCTCTTTTAGAGCCAAAGGTAATGGACGCAATTCTGAGAAAATTTTCTTAGACTTTCCATAAGGTGCCAATCGAGGCATTGAGGAAAATGTGAAGACCTCTGCATTAGTTTGCATTTCCTTCACTTGATTGTTATTTTCATTTTCTTTGTTAACTTCGGGCAGTTGGCATAAATTATTGCAGTAGTTGTCACCATGAGCTATGGATTGTTTCCTGGAATCCAAGTGAGAATATTCTTTACAGTTTTCAGGAAATATCCATTCTGAAATTAAGAAATGGAAAGATGACAAATATCACTAAACTATTCAATAAAAAGTTAGTTTAGAAAGAAGTATTGAGGTTAATTTCTTTGCTATTTAAATATTGAAACAATTCAAGAAATAATATTCACTTTTATGGAAGTTTTCTTCCTTTTCCAGCAGAAAGACATGGAAAGGACAGAAATATTGCACTTGTAAAAACAAATTACACTTTTGTCCACCATCTTGTAATGTGCCAGAGATTTAAAATCTACTGGCCATAGCTAGAAGCAATTAATTTGCAGTTCACAGTCTGTTACAGTTCAAAATAGTATACAAGAAATTCACAAGTCTGAAATTACAATTATCACCTAGTTTGCAGTAAGAACCCTTTGTGGCAAATGCTCATTAATTGGAAATTTAGAAAACCAAAGGAGAAAATTTGAACTAAAGGGCTTTGAACCATCCAGTACATTTTCTCAGCTTCTTGGTCAAAACTATTCTTTCCTCTCCACTTTCCCAAACCCTTCCTCACTCTGTGGCCATGCCTGGAACTCTCTCACCTTCAAATTCATCAGATTTCAGCTCTCCCCATCTTTGAAGCCTTCCTAAAATAATAATAATAAATAATGGCATTTATTAAGTGCTTACTATGTGCAAAGCACTAAGTGCTGGCGAGGTTACAAGGTGATCAGGTTGTCCCACAGGGGGCTCACAATCTTAATCCTCATTTTACAGATGAGGTAACTGAGGCACAGAGAAGTTAAGTGACTTGCCCAAAGTCACGCAGCTGATAATTGGCAGAGTCGGGATTTGAACCCATGAACCCATGACCTCTGACTCCAAAGCCGAGCTCTTTTGACTGAGCCAGGCTGCTTCTCTACAATGCCACCTCCTCCAAGAGGCCTTCCCTAATCAATTCCCAACATCCCACACTGCCAACTCACTAGCTTACCTTTGCACTTATGCACCCATGTCCACTTATGTCCAATGATGTGTGGACAGAGCACTGTACCAAGTGCTTGGGAGAGTATAATGGCACAGGGCACACGCCCCACCCACAAGGACTTTACAGTCTAGAGGGGGAGAAGGACACCAAAATAAATTATGGATATGTAAAAAAGTGTTGTGGGGCTGAGGGTGGGGTGAATATAAAGAGCTTGAAGGAAATGGACCCAAGAACTTACATATGTATGTATATTTAATTACTTAGCCACTTCATCTTGATGTACCTTTGCTGCTCCTGTTGCATCCTTGTTCTTCTTCTTGCTCCTTTTTGTTTGGTGCCTCTGCTCTCCCCTCCCCCCATAAGAATGTAAATGCCCTGTGGGCAAGGACTCTGTCTTTTGCTTTTGGTATACTCTTCCCAACACTTAATATAGTGCTCTGTATGCAGTAGATGCTTAATAAGTGTCCTCGGTAAATTGACTGGCAATGAAAAGCAGGAGTGGAGAAGAGGAAACACAGTGAAGAGTCACACAGCACAGCAAGGCAGCAAAATAACAGGAAAGATATGCAACAGAAAGCAGGGACTATGCTGCAATCAAGAAAAGAGTGGCTCTTTTTGAGCAGAAGCTTTTTTTTTTTTTTAAAAAAAAGGTATTTGTTAAGTGCTTACTATTTACCAGGCACTGTACTAAGCACTGGGGTAGATACAAGCTAATCAGGTTGGACCACAGTCTATGTACAGTGCTCTGCACACAGAAAGTGCTCAATAAATATGACTGACTGAATGAATGAACAATTTATAATTATAATTCTATTTATTTTTATTAATGATGTGTATCTATAATTCTATTTATAATGATCTACTAATGCCTGTTTACTTGTTTTGATGTCTGTTTCCCCCCTTCTAGACTGTGAGCCCATTGTGGGCAGAGACTGTCTCTGTTGCTGAATTGTACTTCTCAAGCTCTTAGTTCAGTGCTCTGCACACAGTAAGCACTCAATAAATACGATTGAATGAATGTGAGGCTCACAGTCTTAATCACCATTTTAAAGATGAAGTAACTGAAGCACAGAGAAGTGAAGTGACTCTCCCATAGTCACACAGCAGACAAGTGGCAGAGCTAGGATTAGAACCCAGGCACTCTGACTCCCAGGTCTGGGGTCTTTCCACTAGACCACGCCACTTCTCTGAGACAGACGAGCCTTGAGATTGTCTGAGTGTGAGTGCCATTGGGAAAGAATCTTTTTGGCTTACTGTGCAAGCAATGCTGTAGTCAAGAAGCATAGTTGAAAACATGTTATGTGAGGACTGAGTACATATTTATATAGACACCATATGCAATTGATATAAGATAGCTATCACCTTAAGTCGGCCAGTTACTATCTATTTTAAGTAATAATGACTGTCACATGAATGGCTAAGCCTCCGGACGATTACCATCCCATGCTGATTACCTAGTTCTAGTAGATTGTCTATGTACTGCAATAATGTTGGAAATAATACCTTGATAAAGCCATAACTGAATTGAATGAATTGATACATTAATTCAATCGTATTTATTGAGCACTTACTGTGTGCAAAGCACTGTACTAAGCACTTGGAAGAGTACCATACAACAATAAGCAATAAACAATAAGCTCCACTTTTGGTGCGAAACCCAAAGAAGCAATGTCACAGAGAACACTGTGTCTCTTTGTTAGATGGTGTCCCATGATAGCCAACAGATAACAACCGAATTATCAAATATAGTACTCAACAATGATAATGGAGACACTAAGTGTCTAAGATCATGATTAATGTGATCTTTAATAACTTCTACATCTATGTTATACTAGTAACAAATTGCCATACAGACTTCCTAGGCAGAATGTCAAAGTGGAACATGCAGACTAGGCTTAGTCTCAGAAATAGGGCTATATAAAGAGGATGGGTTCCTTTCCTCTTGGTTGACTTCTGTTCTCTCTGGGTAGACTGTAAGCTCACTGTGGGCAGGGAATGTGCCTGTTTATTGTTTTATTGTACTCTCCCAAGCATTTAGTACAGTGCTCTGCTCACAGTACGTGCTTAATAAATACAACTGAATGAATCTATCGCAACTCTGTACAGTAAAATCTTCATTATCTGGCATGGCAGGGAGGAGGAGTTAGTCCCAGATTCTGGTTAACTAAGAGTAGAGCTGCCCAGCAGAGGACTTTGTATTGTCAAACAGAGGGTAAGTGAGCTGCATAATTAGGATGGTTAACCTAGGAAATAACATCAGTATGAAGCAGAGCTGTTTACAGAAAGAGAATTGTTCTGTTAATGATATTGCCTAGCCAAGAGGACCCTGCAAAGACTTCTGGGGAGAGATGGAGGGGATTAAGGGAAGGAGCTGCCTACAGCTTAATGTTGCCAGCCTCCTTCCTACTACTCACTTCCTATCACCCTAAAGGATTCAAACAGAAATGAGACAGACTAGCCCTTTGCAGTTGGTAATGTGCCAGGTGGCTATACTTTTATGGAGATTTATCGATTGGTATCTTTGCTGGGTTGTCTTTGTGAACTGGCGTCAGATATGGAGTTAACATTACAGCCCTAAGGAAACCAGGCTGATGAAAGACAGCTTGGCAGAGACAAGGGCTGGATTCACCTTCTGGAGACGCCTCCCCTCTTCTGAGTGATATCACTCGGGCTTTGGATTTGCAACCAAATGAGGATAGAGTTGATGGAATTTCCTGTCAAAAATAAAGGATGGGCCCCGGGCAATAGGATTGATAATAGTGATAGTACTTTGGCAATCCAACCAAAGCCTTCTGCCTGCCAGCCACATTCTGGGCCCTGGGGCCTGGAGTGAAATGAATAAGTGTGCAGAACATTGTAAAGTGCATGCAGAGATTTTTGATATACCCAAGCCACTTATGGCCAAAGTGGCCACAGCCAAGTTTCAATACTGTGCCACAGCACTGTTACACAACAGTCTGTTGCCTTGTTTGCTGTCTTAGTCTTCACTGCCCAAGTTAGCTAGCTGTTTTCACGATTCTTGCTGCTTCTTCCTCCTCAAAGAATACCCTCGAAGGTTCTTTGATCAGAAACCTTCATTACTGATGGCATAGAGCCAGTAAGCTTTCCCATATTTGCAAAGGCGAGACCAAGAACTCAGGTGTCCTGACTCCCAGAGCTCTGCTTTTTCCACTGGACCAACAGCAGGGTGGAATATCAGGATTGAACCTCAGACCTCCCCAATTTGTCCAGATGGCATAAAGCCGATGACTGATGACATTCAAGTTATAGCATTTTGCTCTCATCATTAGAACACATGCTCCTCCCTGACAAATAACAACAAAGACATAATAATAGTTCTATAATCAGTCAACAGTATACAGTGACTACTATGAGCACTCTCAAAAGTCTCTGAGGCAGTGTTAGTGGTCCAGAATTCTTTTATCACTGTGCCCTAGAGGCACACACTCAAGGAGATAAGAAAATGATGATAGTTTGCTTTGCAGGTGCAGCACTGCTCTATGGACTGACATTAAGTCTGAAGAAAAGAAAAACAATATACCAACCCACACCCATGAAACTTTTCAAACAACCAGAGATTTTCAGCAGCAGCACAGGACTTAAAGCATTCACCTACTTGGACTACATAGGCAGCAGACTGTGCAAAAATACATAATATCAGCAGGGCCATTTATAAATCATACTCAACATCAAATGGCCAGACACAATTACCAACAATGAGGCTCTGGAAAACAATGTTTTCAGCATTGAAGCAATGCTCCCAGCAACATCTCTCTGTTAGGCAAAACAGGTGAGGAAAATGGATGACAGCAGGATAACTAAGAAGCTTTTTACAGTGAACTGAAAGAGGGTACACAGTTCTCTAGACTGTAAGCAGCGTAACTTAGTGAATAAAGCACAGACTTGGGAGTCAGAAGGACCTGGGTTTTAATCCTGGCTCTGCTACATATCTGCTGTGTGACCCTGAGCAAGTCACTTCACTTCTCTGTGCCTCAGTTCCCTCATCTGTAAAATGCAATAATAATAATTATTATTATTAAGCTTGTTGTGGGCAGGGAATGTGTCTGTTTTATTGTTATACTGTACCCTCCCAAGCGTTTAGTGCTCTGCACACAGTAAGCACTCAAATACGAATGACTGACTGACAGCCAGAATACAAGAATACATTAAGACATAGTGAGGCACAGACTCAAAGAATGAGATATAGCAGTGGACTATTAGAAGACCACTGTAACCAGACATATCAGTCTGGCATGCAGTGATCAGAAGAAACCTACTCTACTTAAATACTTTTTGAAGTACTTTTCTTTTTCCTGTACATATGTATATATGTTTGTACATATTTATTACTCTATTTATTTATTTTACTTGTACATATCTATTCTATTGGTTTTATTTTGTTAATATGTTTGGTTTTGTTCTCTGTCTCCCCCTTCTAGACTGTGAGCCCACTGTTGGGTAGGGACTGTCTCTATACGTTGCCAACTTGTACTTCCCAAGTGCTTAGTACAGTGCTCTGCACACAGTAAGTGCTCAATAAATACGATCGATTGATTGATTGAATCCTCACTTTGCATTTGAGAAAACTGAGGCACAGAGAAGTTAAGTGACTTGCCCGAAATCACACAGCACACAACAGAAATACAATTCAATATCACATTACCAAAGAACCACTTGCCTTGCAGAAGCAGCGTGGCTCAGTGGAAAAGAGCACGGGCTTTGGAGTCAGAGGTCATGGGTTCAAATCTCTGCTCTGCCACTTGTCCGCTGGGTGACTTTGGGCAAGTCACTTAACTTCTTTGTGCCTCAGTTCCCTCATCTGTAAAATGGGGATTAAGACTGTGAGCCCCCCGTGGGACAACCTGATCACCTTGTAACCTCCCCAGCGCTTAGAACAGTGCTTTGCACATAGTAAGTGCTTAATAAACACCATCATCATCATTATTATTATTATATAAAAATAAAAACTAAAATGAAACTGGGAATTCTAAAAATTCAAGATCAATTTTTGCCCCAATTTTATGCAAAAATCCTCCGATGAGAGAGATACGATAGAGATACATAACCTGGGAAGAATTTGGGATTTAGGAAGGGTTTAGAAGATGGGTAGAGCCAAAGTCTGATGGACTTGAAGTGGGAGGGAGTTCCAGTCAGGAGTTAGAATGTGGATCAGGGTCTGGGGGTGGGAATATCTTCAAAGATCTCCAATGCCTTGAGGAAGACCCACACTGTAGGAGTGAGAGGCATAAGAGGAGCCAGAAAAAGAGTCTGAGAAAGAGCTACCCAAGAAGTAAAAGGAAAACCACGAAAGAACTGTGTTGGTGAAACCAAGATTACATAGTGTTTCCAGGAGGAGGGAGTGGTTTGAAAATTCAAAGGTAACTGAGTTTCAAGGATTAGGATACAGTAGAAAAGCAGAGTGGCCTAGTGGAAAAGAACATAGGCTTGGGAGTCAAGGGGCCTGGGTTCTAATCCCAGCTCCACCACTGGTCTGCTGTATGACCTAGGGCAAGTCACTTAACTTCTCTGTGCCTCAGTTACCTCATTTATAAAATGGGGATTAAATCCTACTCCCTCCTACTTATATTGTGAGCCCCATGTAGGACTGGGACTGTGTCCAAACTGATGATCTTGTATCTATCCCAGTACATAGAACAGTAATTAGCACACAGAAAGTGTTTAACAAGTACCATAATTGTTTTCTTTTTAAACAACTATCAGTTTTGACAAGGAGGTAGTCATTTTGGGACTTGAAAAGGGCTCAGTGGAGTGAAATCTAGTGAGATTACGGTGGGTCAAGAAGGAATTTGGACCTCTTGAGGTGGCAGATTTATACAACACATTCAAGATGGGACAAGAATGGGTGCAGGTAAATTGGGCAATACCGTGGAGGGTGCAGTGGGAGTCGGAGAAGGTTTTTTAGTATGGGAGAGACAAAAAAGTCTTTATAGGCAGAGGGAAAGGATTCATTACAGAATGAGAGATGGAAGATAGTCGTTAGGGAGAGAACAAGTGTCTTTACAAAGTGAGAGGGGATGAGAGCAAAGGCACAAGTAGAAGGGGTTGAGTTTGAAAGCATCCATGAGATTTCCTCTTGAGAGATGACTGGAAAAAATAACAAGTGGGGAGGTAGAGGGGGGTGGTACTTAAGGAAACTTGCTTATGAACATTTCAATTTTGTTAAAGTAATTGGTGAGGTAATCAGGGGCAAGACAGAAGAGAGGTGGGGGCACTGGGGACTTTAGAGTTAAAGGTCTGTTATAATTAGTGGGGGCAATGGGTATGGGAGTCAATGATGGAAGAAAATTAATTAGGGAAGTACAAAAATAGTATCATGAAGCCAATTCAACATTACATTATTTAAACTGATTTTTGCAAGATAACACATTGGAGAAATACATAACTGGGAAAACACCCAGGAAACAGATTTAACACTAGTTAACATAGTTAAAAAGGTGGTGTGAGCTATTGTCAGTAATGTTAAGTGTCAGAAAGTCAAAGAAAAAGGGTGTCTTAGACTAAGGTAAGCCCTATTTCTCACAACCACATATTTGAGTGGAATTTAGTTTTTTCCTCAAGTATTTCCATATCAATTGGAATGAATTGTAATGAATAATTTTATGTGTCTTCTTAGGAAAATATGTAAATTACTGTGTAATCACAATATTGCAGCAAACAAGATAAATGCAAGAATGATCACCTAAACATCTAATTAGTTTTCCCACACAGTCAGATTTATGCTTAGAGCCTCTAATTGCAGCCTAACATTTTAATGAAGGTTCCAACATTGCATAAATAAGAACTGACAAACTACAAGCAATATTCATTCATTTTATTTTTTCCCTTGCTGATAAACAATTTGCTTTTGTAAAACTTGCACACCTGCTCATGAAGAAATGCTGACATGCTCATCACTACAACTTTGAAGTATTTCCGTTGTAATAAGAATAGTGATAGCATAGCCATGCAGATGATCTTTTGATATTGACTGCCAGATGAAATTTTTTTGGAAAATTTTAACTTTAGTTTGAAATTAAAATTAGTTAAAATTAGTTAAAATTTTAGTTTAGTTTGAATCATCAAGTATGAATTTGAAAATTAAATCTGTTGGCATAATCCTTTATGGCTATAAAGGTTGTGCATACTGCTCTGAAAAACTATTTATAAAATTCAGAGATGCTTACAAAAACTGCATATTTAAAAGAAGATTACATCAACATTTTTGAAGAACTCAACAAATAAATATATGGCTAATTATTTAATAATGATGTTAGATAATCTAACCTGTTCGATTAGGTGACTTTGCTTGCATACTGAAGGTTTTCACTGTCTCTCTCTCGATCATTCTTTCACAGGAAGCAATGTTTGGTTTAATTATTGCTTTATTTTCATTTTTGTTAATTCCTGAGGAACTACCTTTATGGAAATAAGCACAGTCAATGACCTATTAATTTCCTTGATATTTGCTATGGGTATATATGTTTAATCAATAGAATTTCATTTTGAGGTATTTTAATAATAGGCACCATATTCACCCTTTCCAAACATAGATCCCATACAATATTTTAAATTGAAAACAAATGTATTTAGGTATATTTTCTTTTTTAAAACACTTAATTTATAAGACTACTAATTCACTGATGATCAAGCTTGTCTAAAATGTGAGAAAATTAAAAATAAGCACTCTATAAATTTAAAAAAGCATCTTCAACCACTTTCCTAATGGACCTATGCAAAGCTGGTAGTGTGGCATTTACAGCAATTACAGCTATTTTTGTGTTTCTTAAATATTTAACTCTTACTGAAGTATTTCTGAGGTCCATGAAGAAACCCAGGAACAAATACTGACAATCAGAGACAGACATCAAAATTGAGAGACCCAGAGATTCACAGAAACTGAAAGAAAAAGACATCGAGTGTATTTTAAAATTCTCTAAATGTTCATTTAGAGGTATGGCTAATTTTTATTAGCTTAATTTAAAAAGTTGCAGCCACCAAAGTGTTGAGGTTTATAGGCAATCCTGAAAAATGTGTCTTTGAAAAACACTGGCCTAAACCATGATACTTTGAAAATAAATTCTGCACCCCAGAGGCCACAGAGAAATGGATGTAGAATGACTGTATACTGGCTAAGACTACTGAAACAATTCTCTCTTCGTAGTCCATTCCATCTTTCTTTCCCAATTGCCTCTTTACTATTCCCTAGTCTTTCATTCTAGACTGTAAACTCCTCCTCTAGACCCTGGGCTCTTTGTGGGCATGGAACATGTCTACCAACTCTGTCGAATTGTACTCTCCCAAGTGCTTAGATCAGTGCTCTATACATAAATACTCAATAAATACCACTGATCAATCAATAAAACACAGAGGGGGAGACTGACATTAATAGTTAGCTCTCTTCCTCTCTTAGCTCTCTTCCTTCAAGGCGCTACTGAGAGCTCACTTCCTCCAGGAGGCCTTCCCAGACTGAGCCCCCTCCTTCCTCTCCCCCTCCTTCCCCTCTCCATCCCCCCCACCTTACCTCCTTCCCTTCCCCACAGCTCCTGTATATATTTATATATGTTTGAACGTATTTATTACTCTATTTATGTATTTATTTTACTTGTACATACCTATTCTATTTATTTTATTTTGTTAATATGTTTTGTTTTGTTCTCTGTCTCCCCCTTCTAGACTGTGAGCCCACTGTTGGGTAGGGACTGTCTCTATATGTTGCCAACTTGTACTTCCCAAGCGCTTAGTACAGTGCTCTGCACACAGTAAGTGCTCAATAAATACAATTGATTGATTGATTGATTAATATAAACAAATAAATTACAGCTATGTACATAAGTGCTATGGGGCCAGCAGGGGAGTGGGGTGAATAAAAGGGAGCAAGTCAGGATGACACAGATTATTATCAAGTACTGTTGAGTTGTTTCCAATTCACAGTGACTCTGTAGTTATAATTTTTCCAGAACATCCTGTCTTCTGCCATAATCTGTAACCTTGCTAATGGTTCTTCTGTTATCATTGTTATTGTTTCTATCCACCTAGCTGATAGTCTGCTTCTTCCTCGTTTTCCCTGGACTCTTCCTAGCATTGGTGTCTTCTCCAGAGAATTATTCTGATGATGCATCCAAAATATGCTAATCTATGTCGAGTCATTTGGCCTTCCAAAGACCACATTGGCTTAATTTGCTCCAAATTTGTTTGTTTGTTTTTTGGGCAGCCCAAGGTATTTGCCAAACCCTTCTCCAACAACACATTACAAAACAATAAATGCTCTATCCTGTTTTTTCACTGTCCAGCTTTCCGATCCATACATTGTTACTGGAAACACCATAGAATTGACAATTTGTATTTTTGTGGTAATTGTTACTTCAGCACATTTAATGACTTTTCCAGGTGCAGAAGGGAGTGGGTAATTGATTCCACTCTTTCATTCCTTTGGTCTTCTCAACCTCCTGATTGTCACTAACATTTTATGTCCTCATTTCTGCATACCATGTTCCTTTTCACCGGGCTGTGCATGACCAAGTTTCTTTACATCCTCAAAAATCTCCAGTGGCTACCAATCTATGCATCAGGCAGAAACTCCTCACCCTCAGCTTCAAGGCTCTCCATCACCTCGCCCCCTCCTACCTCACCTCCCTCCTCTCCTTCTACAGCCCAGCCCACACCCTATGCTCCTCTGCCGCTAATCTCCTCACCGTGCCTCTTTCTCGCCTGTCCCGCTGTCGACCCCCGGCCCACGTCATCCCCCCGGCCCGGAATGCCCTTCCTCCCCACATCCACCAAGCTAGCTCTCTTCCTCCCTTCAAGGCCCTACTGAGAGCTCATCTCCTCCAGGAGGCCTTCCCAGACTGAGCCCCCTCCTTCCTCTCCCCCTTCTCCCTCTCTCCATCCCCCCGCCTTACCTCCTTCCCTTCCCCACAGCACCTGTATATATGTATATATGTGTGTACGTATTTATTTCTCTATTTATTTATTTATTTTACTTGTACATATCCTATTTATTTTATTTTGTTAATATGTTTTGCTTTGTTCTCTGTCTTCCCCTTCTAGACTGTGAGCCCACTGTTGGGTAGGGACTGTCTCTATATGTTGCCAACTTGTACTTCCCAAGCGCTTAGTACAGTGCTCTGCACACAGTAAGCGCTCAATAAATATGATAGATTGATTGATTGATTTACATCTTTAATGCTGGTATGAATATCTTCTTCTTCTCTAGGGACTTACTTTGGCATTAGCCTTCTGGTTCTTTGTGCAATCTCTTTTGCTCTGTTCTGTGCTGTTGCTTTCTCTCTGCTTATGTCGTCATTAGAAAACCCATTTTTGCTAAGCCAGCTCTATGATTTTCACTGTTTTTTTACTGTTTTTGCAGTTGTTCTAATTTGCTTCTTTCCTGCCTGTCTTATTTATATTTTTAAAATCTGATAATTACTTTGATGTTTATGTGCTTACTATGTGCCAAAGATACATAATAAGACAATACAAGAGAATTAGGTCAAACCTAGTCCCTGTTTCACACGAGGCTCACAGTCTAATCTCCCACTTTAATAATTTCACCACCCTTACCGCTCATAGTTTTTGTTTAATGTATTCTTCCACCTGTCCTTTAAAGTACAATGGCTTGTACTGTACTCTCCCAAGCACCAAGGACAGTGCTCTACACACAGTAAGTGCTCAAGAAATACAACTGACTGAATGAATGAATTATAGGTACAGGTACACTTTGTGATTTTTTGTTTGTGTACCCATCAAAATGATCCTCTCTGCAGCTGGCCATAAGTGCACCCCGCATCTCTCAACCTCTTTAAAACTGAGCTCCAAACTGCCCCAATTCCACAGATGTTTTTTCCTGTCTCCCACTCTAATCCAAATATCATCTTTCTTTGTCATGCCCCTCCTGAAATGCTCTCTTAAAACCATTTTCTCCAAGGAATCATTTTTTTTCCTTTTAGTCTCCCATTTGCAAAGGGCTGCCACAGCTGCTCACATTCTGGAAAACTGGAAAGCAGGGCTGGCCCTAAGGTAAGGGCCTTCTAGACTGTAAGCTTGTTGTGGGCTTGGAATGTGTCTGTTTATTGTTGTATTATACTCTTTCAAGCACTTAATACAGTGCTCTGCATACAGTAAGTGCTCAAGAAATATGATTTAATGAATGACTGAATGAATGAGTGAGGCATTTGCCATAATGGGACCCTGAACACCTGCCCCAATGTGGGAAGGCAAGAGTGGAACAGGAGTGGTTGTGAGCTCCTGGTGCCCCCTTGCTCTCCATCCCTCCCTCTGCTATCTCATCACATTGTGATAGCCCTCCTATATCCCATTTGCCAGGACTGGCAGGTCCCTTAAGGGTTTGGAGGCCAGTGCTGCCCAAAGTCCTGTCATCCTGTCAGAGGGCCAGCGAGGTTGCCTCCTTGCCCTTCATTGTGATATTTTGGACAGTGCCAGGCTCCATAACCTAGGGGTACCCATCCCTCTCAGGGAGCTGCTATTGGTGGAGACAGTGGGGGCCAAAAAAAAAAAAGCAAAAGACACCCTGGGCTTGAATCCAGACTGTGCTGGGGCAAGTGAACAAGCACTGTGGCTCAGTGGAAAGAGCCTGGGCTTGGGAGTCAGAGGTTGTGGGTTCTAATCCCAACTCTGCCACTTGTCAGCTGTGTGACTTTGGGCAAGTCACTTAACATCTCTGTGCCTCGGTTACCTCATCTGTCAAATGGGGATTAAGACTGTGAGCCCCACGTGGGATAACTTGATCACCTTGTATCCCCCCAGCGCTTAGAACAGTGCTTCACACATAGTAAGTACTTAACAAATACCATCATCATTATTATTATTTAAGAGGCAACACTAGAGGATGTAGGTTGTTTGTGAATCCTGCTGCTGCACATTGTCAATTGGGAGGATGGAGGCCTTACAGCCTAGTGGAAAGAGCACAGGCCTGGGAATCACAAGACCTGAGTTCTAGTTCCAACTCCACCACTTACTGCTGGGTGTCCTTGGCCAAATCACTTAACGTCTCTGTGCCTCAGTTTCCTCATCTGTAGAAATGGGGATTAAATACCTGTTCTCCCATCCTCAGACTCTGAGTCCCATGTGGGAGAGACTGTGTCCAATCCAATTATCTTGTATCTAACCCAGTGCTTATCACAGTGCTTGTCACAAGAAAGACACTTAATAAACACCATCATTATTATTATTACCAGAGAGGGAGATTTAAGAGTCAAGGGTCCACTCTTCATACCCCACTCCAGATAGTGCCCTGCATCCACTTAGACTAAATAATCGTTATCATACATATGGTTCCATGGCCAGGATGCAATAGGAAGGATATTGTACAGCTTTTCTTAATTTGTCCAGTACGTAAACAATCCTTAGAAAATTCATTATGACTACCATACAACCCCCACCATAAATTCAAGTCATTTTCTCATGTGCTGGTCTCAGGACATGGAGAACTGGCTGGTCAACATTAGCCATATATGCATTTATTGTAGACAGCACATCCACTAACATGATTGCATATTGCACAATTTTAGTAAAACATGGTTGGCACCCACCAACTTTAAAAAAAAATTTTTATGGTGTTTGTTAACCGCTTACTATGTGCTAAGTACTGTACTAAGTGCTGGGTAGATACAAACTAATCACGCATATAGTGTTAATCTCCACTTTACAGATGAGGTAACTGAGGCCCAGAGAAATTAAGTGACTTGCTTAAGGT
Organism: Tachyglossus aculeatus; assembly: GCF_015852505.1. Classification (NCBI taxonomy): domain Eukaryota; kingdom Metazoa; phylum Chordata; class Mammalia; order Monotremata; family Tachyglossidae; genus Tachyglossus; species Tachyglossus aculeatus. Next base: position 73,406,342 of record NC_052101.1, on the reverse strand, counting down.
CACACAGCAGACAAGTGGCAGAGGTGGGATTAGGATCCAGGTCCTTCTGACTCCCAGATCCATGGTCTATCAACTAGGCCACACTGCTTCTTTGACTAACTTCTTGACTAACATCAGCCTATCTAGCTTCGTGTGATCATCGAAGTTTAAAAATACTGTCAGAAATCCAAACGTAGACACAACGTTTGGTAAAGCCACCTTTTCTCTTCTGGCACTGTCCTTTTTTTGGTGGTGGATTCCTGTCTGGAAGCATAGAATGCAGGAACCATATTCAAGGCAGTAGGTGGAAGTGCTTTACAGTGTAATACAATTCTAGACTGTGAGCCCGTTGTTGGGTAGGGACCATCTCTACATGTTGCCAACTTGTACTTCCCAAGCTCTTAGTACAGTGCTCTGCACACAGTAAGCGCTCAATAAATACAATTGAATGAATGAATAATAACATTGAGAAAAATCACAATCCGTAAGATGAATTCTGTCCAGTTCCAGTTGTCCCAATCCGTATTGTACACAGTACAGATTTATGTAAGCCCAGAAGAGTATTTGTGTGTTAAAGGTCTTACTCAATTACAATGAATAATAAAGTTTATTACTTTTCAACTGCACTGAATTTGAGTTTTTTGCTCTTTAGTGTCATTTGGCAAGAGTGAGAGCCTCAGCTCAAATGTCCACTTTGCCTCTCTTCTCACATATGCACTTTCTCTTGGGGATGGAAAACAGACATTTACAATAACTACCTAACCATGGTTATGAGTAATACACATAAAGAATGATTTTTAGGTTATTAACATTTCCACAAAAATCTTTCCAATTACAGTATAAGTACCCATTTGGAGTGAGCAGCCCTTGACTTCCAACTTTGGCTCATTCACTAGGACTGCACTTGTGTTTGGCCAAGCTCTGTGTGGTAACATGACAGTGCATGGGGATATTAAAAAATGAATGAATCTGAAAGGTGGAAAATTTTATAGCAATGTTAATACAGAATAATCCAACTTTGAAAAATGAAATTTAAACTGAATGCATAATGGTAGATAATCTTTAAAAATAACATTTTGTACATTTTAAAATGATTCACTTCATTCTTTTTCATGAAAGAATAAAGTTCTTTATTTTTATACTACGGAGTTTAATTCTGCAAATCTGTGTCTTATAGCAATTCTTCTCTAGGCTTTCAGGTCAGCGGTTGGACACAGAGGTTGAGTTGGTTCTAATCCCAGCTCTGCCGCTCTTCTGCTGTGGGATATTGGGCAACTCCCTTAATTTCTCAGGGGCATCAGTTTTCCCATTTGTACAATAAGGATTCAAAAACTGTTCTCCCTTCTTCTTAGACTGAATCCCATATCGGGCAGGGACTGTGTTCGACTCAATTTTCAACAATCTACCCCAGTGCTTAGTAGAATGCTTGGCACATAGTGAATACTTAATAAATACTACAATTATGAAGAAGTTTGATTTCCACAATTCCTGTTGCACAGACATCTATACAAGGGAATAGGCTCATAATCCTTGATATTGTAAAACATGCAGAGGAATTCTTTTACCTTGCATAATACAGAGACATAAGGAAACATCAAAATAGTGCCATACCATTAGGTGTTTCCATCTTTTCTTTTCCAGCACTTTTAAAATATAATCTTCTGTCATAATTCTGCTCTGCTGATGGTTCTTTAGGAGGATGTGGATGCCCAATATGTAGAACTGCTGTTGCATAACCATATCAATAAACAGAAAATAAAACACATAATATTCTAACATCTTAAAATAATTTGGTAAATGATCAATTACATGGTATAAGAGAAAAAGCATATATCAATATTAGACTTGACATGGCCATAAAACAGTGTTAGATGCATATCGTATTCTTTCTTAGGGAAATCATTTTACTTCCAGGCTTCAACAAATACACTTCTCGACTCATAAGATTGAGGAGGAAGGACTGCATTTAGCAAACACAGCAGTGGGACTCGGAGAGCGCTTACGTGTACAGAGCACTCTACTAAGCACTTGGGAGAGTACAATACAATGGAGTTGGTAGACACATTCCCTGCCCGCAATGAACTATCAAACTAAAACAGTTAAGGAAGGCAAAGAGAGACCTAGACAAAGGCAGAAGGCACCTGGGAGCAGCAATTTTGTTTGAAGAAGCAAAATTTCTGAGTCCAGTTTACTCCCTTCGTTTTCAAATTTTTAATAGGCTTTTCACATTTTGTGGGGGGTTTATGAGCAAACAGATCCAAAATACTCATATCTTAAATCCACAATCATTAGAAATCTGCAGTGTAATGCATTCTGCTCATATTGCTCTCCCTGAGCTCTACATATTTTCCTTCTTTCTGGAGTCAGTTGCAGGCAGCCATGTCACTGCAGTCCCATACATAAATTAAGGTGAAAACTGTGGACACATCTAAATTCTGCAAAAAATTTTAATGGCACTTATTAGGCACTTACTATGTGCTTACTTAGTACAGTTACTAAGTGCTGTGATAGATACAAAATAATCAGGTTGGACACAGCCTTAATTCCTATTTTTCAGATGAGGGAACTGAGGCACAGAGAAGTTAAGTTACTTGCCCAAGGTCACACAACAAGTGACAGAACCAGAATTAGAACCCAGGCATGAGCTCTATCCACTAGACCATGCTGCAAAATTCCAAAATCTGCTGCATTTTGCTTAGTTCCATTGCTTAATGTTTTTGATTTTATATGATTATGATGAAACATGCAATACTTAACCATACTGAATGCTTACTATGTGCACAGCACGGTATAAAAGTGCTTGAGGGTCAAACAGAAGAAATATAAGCTACACTCCCTGTCCTTGACGATCTTACAGTCCAATAGGAAAGACAAGTCAATATAAATAGATGAGAATAGTTAAGAAGGTACAACTAAGTAGGTATAATTAATGACCCCAAAATACAAGTGATATGAGGTCAATAATGAAGTAGGTTCTTCATTAGGGACACTAGTCTAATGTCAAGTCTGCCTATGCTAAGATTTCAGAAACGAAGCTTTCTCCATACTCTAGGAGGAGGGACGACAGAAGCCTCCCTTCATAGGGTTGGAATGCTACGAAGAATCTTTGACTCTGGGGTCTCTGGGCATATAGGGAATTTTCACCTCTGGACTGCTTGAATGCCTTTGAATTTCCTAGTTTAGGAGTGGGGGCAAGTTTTGGAAGCTGTGTGCAAAAATGTTTTCTTTTTTGTGTCTGTGTCTACTTCAGTTTTCAACGTATCTTCCCCAGGCTCTAGTATAGTGGTTTGCACATATTAGTGGAGCTTAATGAATAATTTGTGGTGCTGTTACTTTTCCAAATAAAACTGCTTGGAGTTTTCTAGAGAGAACACATCTGGAATTATGTCCAACTATAATGAAAATATGCACATTTTCAGTTACTGCTTTGATCGTACATTAAATATCCTACGACACTCACGGTTTAAAAGGAGAGACATAAGACACTATCTGGAAGAGCAGATTTCACAATATAACTTATTTGGCAGAGTATTTCTTTAAAAGAGGCTTCTTTCTTAAATATTTCCCCTTTTTTCTGTTTCTTTCTACTGTGCTTTTTATGGAGACAACAAATGACTTCATCTGTGGAAACAAGTGGTTGTACTAATTTTATCCCAGAATTTCCAAATGAGAGCAGAAATCTAATTTACGTACGATGATATTCCTACGTCAGAATATCCACAGCAATGCTAGTGATCTGTAAGTTCCTCAGAATATTATTTTTTGAAGAAAAAATTTCACCTATTGTTTTAAGTTAGAAATTTTCCAAATCCAATAGGCTTAATCAACACATCATTGGGTTCGTTTAATAGTAGTTGGATTGCTTCTCAGTGAGGTTTTTCCAACTCTTCATTATCTTTTCAACCTCCTTTTAAAATAATCCAAATAGGCATATAAAATACACATGTGAAAATCTTAAATGAGATCTTTCTGGATAAGCTATGACTAAAAAGATGAAATTAGCTTTCCAATATTTTCCAGCCCTCCAATTACGCTTTTCAATATCAAGCTAAATCGTATGACTATATTCCCTCTAGTCCTTGATATTCAGTGTTCCACTAGACAATGTTCTACATAACACATTCCAAATTATGAGTGCTATAAACCAATCTTGATATTTCTTACCATAATTGGATGAGGTTTGCCTTTTTTGATAAATATATTCATTGCCTCCTTGATCTGCTGTCTCATGTAATTGTGAAGCTGATATTTCAGATCTGTCAGTACCTTTACCTGTAGAGGGGACTTGGGATGATTTATTACTTCGGATACCAGTGGGCTTTGCCTAAAAGAAAATATTATGAATGGGATTCTACCAAACAATATTATGGATTAAGTTAAATTTATCTTCCCAGTATATTTTAAATTAATACTTTATAAACCAGAAATCTTATCTAACCAGTATTTCAGCTATCCCCCCATATGTGGACAGTCATGGCTGAATTTACTGATTCCTCATGGAGAGTTATGGAATCCCCTATTGTCCTATGCAGTTCTACTAGCATTTGCATGAGCTCTTCATTCATTCATTCATTCAATCATATTTATTGAGCGCTTACTGTGTGCAGAGCACTGTACTAAGCACTTGGGAAGTACAAGTCGGCAACATATAGAGACAGTTCCTACCCAACAGTGGGCTCACAGTCTAGAAGGGAGACAGACAACAAAAACAAAACATGTAGACTGGTGTCAAAACCGTCAGAATAGAATTATAGCTATATGCACATCATTAACAAAATATAGCAGATATGTACAAGTAAAATAAATAGAGTAATAAATCTGTACAAATATATACAAGTGCTGTGGGGAGGGGAAGGAGGTAGGGCGGGGGGATGGGGAGGAGGAGAGGAAAAAGGGGGCTCAGTCTGGGAAGGCCTCTTGGAGGAGGTGAGCTCTCAATAGGGCTTTGAAGGGAAGAAGAGAGCCAGCTTGGCGGATGTGTGGACGGAGGGCAATCCAGGCCAGGGGGAGGGCGTGGGCTGGGGGTTGACAGTGGGACAGGCGAGAATGAGGCACAGTGAGGAGGTTAGCGGCAGAGGAGCAGAGGGTGCAGGCTGAGCTGCAGAAGGAGAGAAGGGAGGTAAGGTAGGAGGGGGAGAGGTGATGGAGAGCCTTGAAGCTGAGAATAAGGAGTTTTTGCTTGATTCATAGGTTGACAGGCAACCACTGGAGATTTTACTAATCTTCACTAATCTGATTAGCAAACAGCTTCATATCCTTTTCATCGTTGATATTTCTTTCCCTGCTGATGGTTTCTTGCCCGGTATAAACTCTGTAAGGAGCCCAGCACGGCTTTCTCCTGATAATGTGACTAGCAAACAGTACTCTCTAACTAATCTTATTAGGGCATTCTTTTGAATGCGTTATACAGGTGTACCCCAAGATACAGTTGGATAGTGTTCCTCAAAAATGTGGTTGTATCATGAACAGCAGTATTGTGGGGTATGTTTTCCCCATAGTTTTACATATTATAAATTGGGATCTGCTTCAAAACTTCTGACAAATAATGTGAAATTCCTTTATATGCTATAACCTGTTATAGAAACATCACTAAACTACTACTGAATCTGTTCAAAAAATTCAAAGCATAACATCCTAACATTGAATGAGGAATTGTAGTATGATTATGTATCTACGCAGAAGGCTGTAAAAGTTGAAGCTTATTCTACTAACTGTGGTAGTGGTTTTTCAAATTCCATGGAATTTGGTCAATTTAGACTTCCTAAAGTATCTTGTAGCAGGCCAACTCCTTCTGAACACCTCCATACACTTGAGTCAGTAGTGGAGAAACCATAACTTCATCTGTGTTGGCTGGATACCTGGGTTGTATGTATCATGGGGTGATTGCAATCTGGGGAATGCCAGTATTGCTGATTATAAATGCGTGGAATATCCTTGTTGCAGATTATCCATGCTCTTCCCGTTGCTGGCAGAGGGTCGGGAAGGAGGGCAGCGTAGCCCCTTCCTAGGCAAACCTGACTCTCGAAACATACTGCATTTTCAAATCCACAAGCATACCAAGTTACCATGCTTTTACTACTGCATCTTGCTTGGCAGAAAACATAGCCTCCTTGGGGCTTTATGTCTCACTTTAACCATGTGGAATATCAGGAAATGATTCTAGTTATGATTGAATAGAGGCAATAGGGATTTCTATGGAGGTTGTACTGCATGACTTTCTCAGCGAGCATCAATTTTGTAGATAACAGTTCATAGCCAACAAAAGGAAGAAGAGAATGACAAAAAAAAAGAGGTATTTGAAAAGCAAACAGTGAGTGGGAAAACCACAGGTGGAAAGTGGCAGGAAAAGAGTGAAGAACAAGAGGAAAGAAAGAAGAGAATGAAAGACAGCAAAGGAAAGCTTCTTGAAATAGTTAAAAAATAACCCTGAATTTCATACCCCACATCTCAAAATCACTACAAGATCATTGCTTTTTATGCAAGGCACTTATACGAAGTGCAAATCATAACCTGAGGCTCTCATTTTACCTCCTAGACCTTCCATTCCCCCCCCTCCACACCTTCACTTCCAATTGGAATGTGATCAACCAATCTTAATGATGTACATTTAGCTTTAATTCTATTCTGACAACTTGACACCTGTCCACGTGTTTTGTTTTGTTGTTTTCTCTGTCTCCCCCTTCTAGACTGGGAGCCCGTTGTTGGGTAGGGACCTTCTCTATATGTTGCCAACTTGTACTTCCCAAGCACTTAGTACAGTGCTCTGCACACAGTAAACACTCAATAAATATGACTGAATGAATGAATGAATTGGCTGATTTTTCTTCTTCTGGATAGTTCTTTGATCAACTCATTTCTCTCCACTATTTCAGGAGCTACCATAATATAAGCCCTTATCCCTACAGCAAGTTTCTTTGTTGGTCTTTGACTCCAATCTTTTTTTCTCTCCAGTTCTTCCAACATACAGCAGTGTGAATCTTCGATCTCAAATTCCAATGGGATCACACCACTTCCCTCTAAATCTAGAGTACCTCATATTCCCTGTTCACTACAGATTAAAGCTCTTCATTATTGACTTCATGGCTGGCAACCAATTAGCTCCTTCATATTTTACTGATCTCTTCTCAAGTTAAATTCCATCTTATCCTCTTTGACCAAGTCAGCTTCCTCATAAATATCTCACTTCACTCTCCCACTTCCAGACCAGCACTCAAACTATCCCTGGACCTTAGTTGGCTTCTCCAATCAACCACATCCACCCTATTCCTTCAAAACTCTATCCCAAGGCCATTTTCTACATGAAGTCTTGCCTGATTAACCCCCTAGTAACAACATAACTAGTTGACATAGTTGAAATAGTTGACAATTTTTCTCTACTGGGATCAATAATCAATAATAAAGGAACTAGTCAAGAAATATGCCAAAGATTAATGTTAGGAAGACCTGCTATGAAGAGCCTGGAAGAAGTCATGAAATGTGCTGATGTAACAATTGTCACAAAAATACAAATTGCCAGTTCCATGGTGTTTCCAGTGACAATCTATGGATCTGAAAGCTAGACAATGAAAAAACAGGATAGAAAGAGCACTGATTCTTCTGAAATGTGGTGTTGGAGATGGCTTTTGAGAATACCATGGACTGCCTGAAAAACGACGACTGGATTTTGAATAAAATTAAGCCAAAGTGTTCTTTGGACAGCCAAATGACTCCATTTAGATTAACATATTTTGGACACAGTCAGAAGGACTAATTCTTTGAAGAAGACACTAATGCTAGGAAAAGTCCAGGGAAAATGTGAAAGAGGCTGACTGGAAGAGGCCGACCAGCAGCTAGATGGATAGACACCATAACAGTGATAACGGAAGAACCATTAGAAAGGTTATAGATTATGGCAAAAGACAGGACGTTCTGGAGAAAATATACCCATAGAGTCGCTATGAATTGGAAACAACTCAATGACACTAGATAATAATAAACACCATAACTATAGCATTCTCAGCACTCATTTACATATCTGTAAATTTATATATAGTGTCATCATTTATGTATGCTTCTCTCCCTCAGTTAAACTGTACAAATCCAGAAGGAAAGGAATTTGTTGTATATTTTTCTTGTGATTTCCTCAAAGTCTAATAAATTATATTGCATAAGTAGGTGCTAAAATATTACCATCATATCCATACTCATATATGTGTCCTATGTACTGGAAGATGATGCTCCTGATAGTGAGATATATAGTGGAAGATGTGGCAGAAAACACTTAAGTGAATATATACAGTACTCAATTACACATTGTGGTAATACACACTCAAATACATAGCCTTTGGTTAGCCAGAATGTTTATACATTTACCTCATTCACAGTCCGTCACTACTTTCAAATCTGTCACCTGACATCTTTGCCTAAACAAGATTCTGCTCATGAAGAATCAATCAATTAATCAATGGTATTTACCAAGTGCTTATTATGTGCAGAATACTGTACTATGTACCTGGGAGGAGAACAGCCCTACTCATTACCACACACCAGAATGAGCAATCTGCTGCAATTCTATACTGTTTGAAACTGTGCCACACTATATCTTTAGAATATTTCTTCTGCTCTGCCTGCTTATGAGTATTCCAATTTAGTTTACCATATGGAATCTGCTTGCTCAGTGGCAAAGTCACATCTGATGCAGCATGCTTTAAAACATTTTCAAACAGATCTGACCAAAAGACTGGCAGAAGCATTGCAGGGATGGATGGACAAGTAAAATGATATAACCCAGGCTGCAAAGAGCTCCACTCCCCAGCCAATCTGGCTTTTGCCCCTGGCCTCCATAGAAACCACCAAATTCAATAAACTCTATTCCATCCTAATCCTCCTTGACCTCTCAGCTGCCTTCAACATTGTAGAACATCACTTTATCTAGCCTTGGCTTCACTGACATCATCGTCTCCTGGTTTTCCTCCTATTTCTCCAACCACTCATTTTTTATGGTATTTTATAAGTGCTTGCTATGTGTCTAGACTGTGAGTTCATTGCGGGCAGAGACTGTCACTCTGTATTGGTGTATTGTACTTTCCCAAGTGCTTAGTACAGTAATCTGCACACAGTAAGTGCTTAATAAATATGAATGAATGAATGAATGAAGCATGGTTCTAAGTGGTGGGGTAGATAAACCCCACTTTTCCACATCTCCCACTCCCTTCCACATCACCCTGACTTGCTCCCTTTGCTCTTCCCCCTCTCCTGCCCCACAGCACCTATGTATGTATCTAAAAATTTTTATTTATATTAATGCCTTTTTACTTGTATTGATGTCTGTCTTTCCCTCACCCCAGACTGTGAGCTAGTTGTGGGCAGGGATTGTCTCTCTCTATTGCTGTACTGTACTTTCCAAGCACTTAGTACAGTGCTCTGATCACAGTAAACACTCAATAAATATGATTGAAAGAATGAATGAATAAACGTTAACCAGGCCAGATACAGTTCCTGTCTCACATGGGGCTCACAATCAGGTAGGAGGGAGAACAGGCATTTAATTTACATTTTGCAGTTGAGAAAACTGAGGCACAGAGAAATTTGATGACTTGCCCAAGGTCACAGAGAATGCAAGTGGTGGAGCTGAGATTAGAAGTATTTATTGAGTGTTGTGTGCAGAGCACTGTACTAAGCATTTGGGAGGATACAATATCACAGAGTTGATAGACACATTCCCTGCCCACAAGAGCTTACAGTCTAGAGGGGGAGACAAACATTAATATCAATGAATGAATTACAGATATGTACAAAAGTGCTGTGGTGCTGAGGGAAGGGTAACTAAAAGGTATAAATACAAGTGCAAGGGTGATGCAGAAAGGAGTGGGAGAAGAGTAAATGAGGGCTTAATCAGGGAAGGCCTCTTGGAAGAGATGTGCCTTCAGTAAAACTTTGAAGATGGGGAGAGTGACAGTCTTTTGGATGCGAAGAGGGAGGAAGGCCAGAGGCAGGATGTGGGTGGGAGGTTGGCGGTGAGATACATGAGGTCGAGGTACAGTGAGTAGGTTGGCAATAAAGGAGGGAAGTGTGTGGACTGGGCTGTAGTAGGAAAACAGGTAAGACAGAAAGGGGGCAAGGTGATTGAGTGCTTTAAAGCTAATGGTAAGGAGTTTGGTGAGGAGGTGGATGGGCAAACACTAGAGCTTCTTGAAGGCTTTGGTAGAAAAATGATCTGGGCAGCACAGTGAAATATGGACAGGAGTGGGGACAGAGAGGAGGCAGGGAGGTCAGCAAGGATGCTGATACAGTAATCAAGGCAGGATAGAATTAACTTGGTTGGATTAATGCAGTAGCAGTTTAGATGGAGAGGAAAGGGATGAGTTTGCAATGTTATGAGGGCTGAACTGACAGGACTGAGCGACAGACTGAATATGTGAGTTGAGTTACATATGTGAGTTACAGACCATCACACTCCCCACTTTCAAGGCTTTGTTAAAAGCACATCTCCAAGAGGTCTTCCCTAAGCCCTCATTTCCTCTTCTCCCACTCCCTTCTGCATCACCCTTACTCTTGGATTTGTAACCTTTATTCACCCTACAGCATTTATGTACATATCCCTAATTTATTTTAATGTCTGCTTCCCCCTCTAGACCATAAGCTATCTGTGAGCAAGGAACATGCCTACCAACTCTGTTTAGTTCTACTCTCCCGAATACTAAAGACAGTGTCCTGTACATAGTAAATGCTCAATAAGCACTCCAAACTGACTGATTCTGGTTGGGACTACACCAGCAGACAACACCTATGTGGTAAGGTCACTTTCACTCTACTGAAGCCATAGCTGGAATAAAAAAGGAAGGCAGGGTGAGCTAATCTGGGGTTATTTCAGTCAAAAACTTTTCCATCCACATCCCCTAAAGACTTAGAGTGCCCATGTGATTAAGCACATAGTGAGATGTTTCTGGCATTAAGGAATCAAGCTTGGCATTTGCGGCTTTAAACCTCATTGCTCTTAAATATCATTCTGTGAATCTGTGATATATCTTGACTTTGGCTATTACTCTGCTTGGGAATCTGATTTGGCCATGATTGCTGGGGTTTTCATAGAGCTATCAACTGGATCCTGGCTGGAGCATCTATCACACATCTCCCTTGGATTGCTCGAAATACAGTACGTTTAATTTCAGTCGTAGTTTACTGTTATACTAGTTTCAATCTCATAAAACAAACGTTTCCAAGTCTAATTACTCAGCATCCGGGGGATCTGTTTGTTATAATCTGAAGGAAACAGTGTGGCAGCTGGATAACTTTAATACATCTCCGAAAATTGTTCAATAACATGGAAAAATTGCAACAGAACTTGCTTCAAATGCAAAGGCATGCTAGCCCTAGAGGTAACAAGATGCTAAATGGAGGGACTTTTGGATGCAACCTCAATTTCAAAGACAGAAGTTGCCACTCTATTAGATCCAAGGGATAATAACAAGGGGGATATCTCTGTTAAATTACACCCTCCAGCCAGTGGTTTAGCAGGACTGTCCCTGGGTGATGGATCAACCAAACCCTCAGAGAAGCTCTCTGCCAGCCTCAGAAACAGCAAGTTGCTAATGACCCAGATTTTTAACAGGCATGAATCTTCTCAAAGCTGATTTCCCAAAAAGTGTTTTCCCAAAAGTAACCTTTTTCCCCACTTCCAACTTTCCCCCCATTTACCCTCTCCCCCTCCTCTTTCTCTCTCACACATATACTTTTCTCTTCTCCTTTTGTTTTCCTGGACCTTGACACTGGCTGGGGACTTTTCAATCCAGGACCAGACAGTGGAATTTATTAAGCGCTATGTACCAAAGCACTGTGCTAGCCACTGAGGGAGATACAAGATAGATTGGATACAATCCCTATAATGTATGGGGTTTAATCTGAGGGTAATAATAATATTTATTAAGCACTTGTGTGCAGAGTACTGTGCTAAGAACTGGGAGAGAATAAACAGGAGGGACTAATATTTAAGATACCTTTTCCCCAAAATACTCAGTGTTGGCAATTTCAAAAACATCCTTTTAAAAAATGAAATTCTTAAAATAAAGAATTAACTCCTTAATTGGTGTTTCCAGTTTCTGAAATGCAGTTACTCTTAGAATCTACTTACTGCTTCCCATCTTAGTAACTCCAGCTGTTAAATGAAACTTTTTTCATACCATGCGACAGTGTTTCAATATTCTCAAAAGATTTTTTTCCCTACCTCTCCAGATGTCCTCATACTGTGCCCTCTGCCAAAAGGACGAGGTCGTCCACTGACCTTGGATCCAAATGCAATGTGAGATACATTTTGATTTTTACTGCTCCATGAACTGCTCGGTCCTCTGTTAATCAACTGATCTGATTTAAAAGAAAAAGGAATTATTTCACACATGAGAATGACTGAGACCAAAATGATGCTGCTTTAACATAAATTATTTCTCCTAGTCCTCTATTCACTTTTCAATCCCATAACTGGGCCTATTCCTAGGGTTGGGCCAATTGAGCTAACTGTCCCTGGCCCAAATCTCTACGAGGTCTCCACCCCAATAGAACCTGTAGGATAAATACATAAGTGTTATGAGTATTGAAGTGCTTAGGTGGGGACGAAAGTGCCAATATAATAATAATATGTGTCAAACACTGTTCTAAGATCTGGAGTGGATACACGGTAATCAGGTTGTCCCACATGGGTCTCACAATCTTAATCCCCATTTTACAGATGAGGTAACAGGCATACAGAAGTTAAGTGGCTTGCCCAAGATCACACAGTAGACAAGTGGCGGAGCCAGGATTAGAACCCATGTTCTCTGACTCCCAAGCCCATGCTCTCAATATGGGTTGGAAGTGAGGAGATTAAAAATTAATGAGGGAAAGGCCCCAAATTTAATAATAATCAATCGATCAATCGTACTTATTGAGCGCTTACTGTGTGCAGAACACTGTACTAAGCGCTTGGGAAGTACAAGCTGGGAACATATAGAGACAGTCCCTACCCAACAGTGGGCTCACAGTCTAAAAGGGGGAGACAGAGAACAAAACCAAACATACTAACAAAATAGAATAGATATGTACAAGTAAAATAGAGTAATAAATATGTACAAACATATATACAGGTGCTGTGGGGAAGGGAAGGAGGTAAGATGGGGTGGATGGAGAGTGCGACGAGGGGGAGAGGAAGGAAGGGCTTAGTCTGGGAAGGCCTCCTGGAGGAGGTGAGCTCTCAGTAGAGCCTTGAAGGGAGGAAGAGAGCTAGCTTGGCGGATGGGCAGAGGGAGGGCATTCCAGGCCCGGGGGATGACGTGGGCCAGGGGTCGATGGCGTGACAGGTGAGAACGAGGCACAGTGAGGAGATTAGCGGCAGAGGAGCGGAGGGTGCAGGATGGGCTGTAGAAGGAGAGAAGGGAGGTGAGGTAGGAGGGGGTGAGGTGATGGAGAGCCTTGAAGCCCAGGGTGAGGAGTTTCTGCCTGATGCGCAGATTGATTGGTAGCCACTGGAGATTTTTGAGGAGGGGAGTAACATGCACAGAGCGTTTCTGGACAAAGACAATCCGGGCAGCAGCATGAAGTATGGATTGAAGTGGGGAGAGGCACGAGGATGGGAGATCAGAGAGAAGGCTGATGCAGTAGTCCAGCGGGATAGGATGAGAGCTTGAATGAGCAGGGTAGCAGTTTGGATGGAGAGGAAAGGGTGGATCTTGGCAATGTTGCGGAGCTTAGACCAGCAGGTTTTGGTGAAGGCTTGGATGTGAGGGGTGAATGAGAGAGCGGAGTCGAGGATGACACCAAGGTTGCAGGCTTGTGAGACGGGAAGGATGGTAGTGCCATCAACAGAGATGGGAAAGTCAGGGAGAGGGCAGGGTTTGGGAGGGAAGACAAGGAGTTCAGTCTTGGACATGTTGAGTTTTAGGTGGTGGGCAGACATCCAGATGGAGATGTCCTGAAGGCAGGAGGAGATGCGAGCCTGGAGAGAGGGGGAGAGAGCAGGGGCAGAGATGTAGATCTGGGTGTCATCAGCGTAGAGATGACAGTTGAAGCCGTGGGAGCGAATGAGGTCACCAAGGGAGTGAGTGTAGATCGAGAATAGAAGGGGACCAAGAACTGAACCTTGAGGAACTCCCATAGTAAGGGGATGGGAGGGGGAGGAGGAGGAGCCTGCAAAAGAGACTGAGAATGGACAACCGGAGAGATAAGAGGAGAACCAGGAGAGGACGGAGTCTGTGAAGCCAAGGTCAGATAGCGTGTTGAGGAGAAGGGGGTGGTCCACAGTGTCGAAGGCAGCTGAGAGGTCGAGGAGGATTAGCATAGAGTAGGAGCCGTTGGATTTGGCAAGCAGGAGGTCATTGGTGACCTTTGAGAGGGCAGTTTCCGTGGAATGTAGGGGACGGAATCCAGACTGGAGGGGGTCGAGGAGAGAGTTGGTGTTGAGGAGTTTGAGGCAGCGCGTGTAGACAACTCGTTCAAGATAACTAGAAGGTGAGGTGGGGTCACCCAAAGGATGTTCTACTATGGGTACAGATTTAATAGACCACATTCAAGGACAATGTTCTGGCATTCCAAACATGGATAGAAATATGGAACATGGTCATGTAAAAGTGAAGAGCTTTGTCCAGCATGGTACTGTATAATTGAAGATAGTCCTCATCTCTTTAAAGGGAGCAAGTATGGAAAGTCCCACTAAAAACTGATATCTGGGAAAAGGTTTTAGCTTCAATTTAATATATCAAGGCTTAAAGGCCTGTCCCACTCCACCCAAGCACCATGGGAGCCAAGTTTCACTTTCCTTCCCCTTTCCTCTCCCCTTAGAAGCAGAGGAGAGGCAAAAGTCCAGAGGCATGTGGCCAGGAGCTCCCAAGACAGTGTGTGTCCAGGAGCTTCAGAGGGCTGTTTAAGGAAAGTGTGAGGTGGTTTAGAATTGGGGGAAGGCATTTTGTAACCAAGGAATGTACCTGGAATGGAGAGGTTCCCATGGACTGTCACCTTCAAGTCCTGTTTAATTCAATCAATCAATGGTACTTGTGTGCTTACTGTGTGCAGAGCATTGTACTAAGCAGTTAATATATTTATTAGTGTCAATATTCATCTTGCTTAATTTTTACATGTTTTCATTGTTTGCATATTCTTAAGCACTTAATCACCCTGCCCACGCTATCTCAACTTGTTACTCTCCTACTACAACTCAGCCCTCACACTTCACTGCTCTAGTGCCAACCTTCTCACTGTACCTCAATCTCATCTATCTCACTGCCAACCTCTCACCCACGTCCTTCCTCTGGCCTGGAATGCCCTCCCTCCTCAAATCCCACAGACAATTACTCTCCCCCCTTCAAAGCCTCATTGAAGGCACATCTCCTCCAAGAGGCTTCCCCTAAGCCCTCCTTTCCTCTTCTCCCACTCCCTTCTGTGTTACCCTAACTTGTTCCCTTTATTCAACCCCCATCCCAGCCCCACAGCACTTATGTACATATCTGTAACATTTATTTATATTAATGTCTGTCTCCTCTAGACTGTAAGCTCATTGCAGGCAGGGAATGTGTCTGTCTATTGTTATATTTTACTTTTCCATGCATTTAGTATAGTGCTCTGCACACAGTAAGCACTCAATAAATACAGCTGAATGAATGAAAAAATGAAAGAATACCTGTGCTATTCCCTCAGATTGTTACTCCTGTGTGGGACAGGAGCTGAGTGTTCATTAATGATCTTATATTTACCCCAGTGCTTAGTACAGTGCTTTGCACATTATAAGCACTTAATAAAAATTAATAATAACAATTTACATGTTCATTCACTTATTTCTGAAGCCTTTTTTTACTTCTACTGCATAATCTTATAAACAACACCCCCTGATATAAATCTGCAGTATTTTTGGCATTTTAACTGTGGATAAAAGGCATGAGAAAGAGTTTTTTATTTTACACAGTCATAGTGTACCTGTCTATAAAAGCAAACCACAGAATATAGTATTTAGCATGTCTAGTTGCAATTCAGCACAGTAGTAATGGAAACCATACGGTAGATTTATGGAGATATAGTCCTTTCACTGCAAAGAGTGCTTTCTAAATGGTCTGTATGGCTAGTGGAAAATATATGCAAGAAAGAGTCAGGAGACCTGGATTCTAGTCCCATCTTTGTCACTGACGTGCTGGGAAATCGTTGGCAAATCACAACCTCTCCATGGCTCAGTTTCCTATCTGTAAAATGGGGATAGTCTACCTGTTAATAATAATAAATAATAATAATGGCATTTATTAAGCACTTACTATGTGCAAAGCACTGTTCTAATGCTGGGAAGGTTACAAGGTGATCAGGTTGTCCCATGTGGGGCTCAAAGTCTTTATCCCCATTTTAAAGATGAGGGAACTGAGGCCCAGATAAGTTAAGTGACTTGACCAAAGTCACACAGCTGACAAGTGGCAGAGCTGGGATTTGAACCCATGACCTCTGACTCCAAAGCCCGTGCTCTTTCCACTGAGACACGCTGCTTCTCTACCTATTGATGCTACCTCTTAAATTGTGAGCACTGTAGGAACTGGAACTGTCTGATGAACTCACATCCACTCCAACATTTAGCATAGCGTTTGGTTCACAGTAAGTGCTTAATATTATGATTATTATTATTATGTATTCCTCCAGATAAATAGGGAATGCACACAATTGATGGCTACTACCAGGAAGTGCTGGAGGCCTTGCATTTCCTCACTTGACTATCCACCTTCCTTGCACTACCTGAAGAGCTACCCCAATAAAACAATCAGCAGATTTGGGAGACAGTAATGTCATGGAACGAAGAAGCAGCTGGAAAATACTGTATCAGATGGTACTGCTGCATGCTGCTCTAATTCTTGTTAAATCAAAATGATCTGGAAAATCTAAAAGGTTATTGCTTCATGCTTGTCCCATGTAGACTAGAGATAGAAACAATGTGCTCAGTTCATTCATAACTTCTTATTTTCTACACATTTTGGCTGGAACTGCAACTGTGGAGTTGGGAAATGTCCTTCCGACAACACAAGCATGTTTGGACTTGGTGTGCCTCATTACTGAAAAAAGTGCTCATGTGCATGAATGTGATATCAGAAAGGATACTGAAAATTTTTTTAACTCAATTCCCATGTTATAGGAGAAAGGAAAATGTCTCCCCCCAAATAGTGCATAATAATAACAATAATAATAATAATAATAATAATAATAACAACTGTGGTATTCATTAAGCACTTACTATCAGCCAAGCACTATATTAAGTGCTGGGTAGATACAATCAGGTTGAACACAGTCCCTTCTATCACCTGGGGCTCATAATCCAATTAGGAGGGAGAACAGGCATTAAATCACAATTTTACAGGTGAGGAAACTGAGGCATAGAGAACTTAAATGACTTGCCCAAGACAACAAAGTAGGCAGGCAGCACAGCTGGGATTAGAATCCAGATTCTCTGATGCCAAGGTCTGTGTTCTTTCCACAAGGCCATGCTGCTTGCTTGGCTTGGGTGCACACATTTATAAATTCTGGGCAGAACTTCAGAGAACCTTGAGTTGAAATATCATGTAAGAAGAGTTGAAATTATTACCTCAAAAAATATTTCAGTTGACCCCTGGGATTTTAAAAGTCATTCAATAATCTCTAGAACAATGTGGTTTTGCATCAATTTGACTTTCATTTTGAGATAAAAATTTCAACAGAATGAACAGATCAGTAATTATTGTAGTTCACTGATATTAAATCAAAATGAAACTACACCCTAACCTTCCTATGCTGCCTCTCCTATTCATTAGGTAAATGACCCCAAGTTACTACCATCTCAAAGATTTAATCATCCTTTTCTATTTAGCATCAATTTCCTTAATTAACAGACCTCTTTGAGATGCCATTTGCCACAGATCAATTATGAAAGCTAGTTAACATGATAATTTTGTTTTTGATCATATTGTCAGCCATTAATTATCTCTCTCAGCACATGGTACCAGTTGTCTGCCATAATAAATACAAATTCACAGAAAGCAAAAACAGTGAAGAGAATGTGAACTTTTGATTCCTAAATTGAAAAACAGTTTAATGGAAAGAAAGTTTCTATGGCACTTACCAAACTTTATAGTAAAGGAATACCATTTTCAGGAAAGCCTGCTTTCTGGGTTCTGAAAGGAGTGTTTAAAAGCCCCTATCAATATTCATAGTACAAGGTTAAAAATAAAGATTAGATTAAACTAGCAGCTTAAGGCATTTCATTTTCTCAAGTTTGCTGAAAATGAACTTGGCGTAGGTCAGAGATGTTACCATTAATTATTTTGGTACTTTACTGAGGGGTACATGCCTTTGTAGTTAGATGATAAAAGCTGGGGGCTTTCTAATTGTCTATTTTAAAGTAAACATACATTTCTGTCTCTAGATACAACATTCTAATTATTTTAGTTGTTGAATTTTCCAAGGCTGACCCCCACAAAAAAACTGCTGAATTTTCAACTAGAATCCTTGAGGGGTGGTGCTTGAGGCTTTCTTCTACTCTCAGAGGATGAAATCAGTATTCAACTTGATACTGGAACTCTTGTTTTGAATTTGCCTATTTCTGCTAGGTTGCAAGATACTCTAAATTACAATAAATATTATGACTGTACAAAGTCTGATAGATTAAGTCCTCTAACATTCAAACTATAGGAATTGGGAACTGGAATCTAGTCTCGATTTCCAATTGCAATACTTCATTTGTATTTCGGGAGACCCTTTCATTTCTCATGACTCCATTTTACCCTCTGCAAAATGGGACTTTAAATGCCTTCTTGCTTTCACTTAACACTGCTTAGTAACTCCTGTGTTTGCTTAGTAAATATCATTTAACGGTGTTCCAAGTAATTAAGTCAAGAGCACTAAGATGAACATGAATGAAAATTTTAAAAAGGAGACATATTAAAAATGTAAATTTAGGATGTCACTTTCTTCCTGCACTATGAGCAACCCGAGCCAATGTAAGAATCTTATCAGTGCATTCATTTATAAAATGTCAACATGATAAAAAGTAATAAAAGACAGGATATTACTTTTCTCCTCAAACCTTTAATTTATTAACAGGTTAGGAAAAGACCACAATTCACTGTTAAGATAAAATGATTTCTTTTAAATATAGGGATATACAATAACATAGGGAAAGCATTTAGTTTTACCTTGATTCTACTTCATTCTGAATGGACCATACATGGACATACATGCATGTAATACATATACATACAATTATATAGTGGTCCCTAGTATTCAAACTGTGAAATGGGGGTTGAATACCTTTTCTCCATCCTAGGTAGGCTGTGAGCTCCAGGTGAGACAAGTCCATGTCCAACCTGATAGATTTGAATCTTTCCCAGCACTTAGAGCAGTGCTTGAAACATAGTAAGTGCTTAACAAAAGAGGTGACCTTATTGATAGTGAGATCTTTCTCATATGTGGATATGGCTCAAAAGACCTATGTGCATCCAAACTTCCAACATGCACAAGAAGAGTCTTGCATTTGGATATTGCATATGGTCATAAGTGATCCTTATGAAAACTGTTTAAGAATGACGATGAATTTTCCATCCTAGATCAAGTTGTTTGGCTTTGAAACCACATTGTGCATTCAGTAGTGTAATGTCCAGTTGACTATTTTCTTGGGTAGCCTGTCCAGAAGGATTCTGGTGAGACTCATACCAGCAACGGAAAGCAATGAGATGTCCCAGTATTTCCACAGGTAGTTCTCTTCCCTTCCTTCTTGAATAAGTCCATCTTGTGGCAGTTCCTCAGTGTTCCACATGAAGAAGCATTTAGACAGTGTCAGGATTAGGCCCTTTCCTTGCTTGTAGATGTCTACAGGAATGCCATCAGATCTAGGTGCTTTAACGCTTTTTATGGCATTGTCTGCAAAGGCTAAGCACTTTACAAGACAGATCTTAGGTCATGTCTTCATATTTCAACTTGTTTCTATGCTTCCAAGTGCCTTGAATGCCTTAGCCATTTGTGTAAGATTCCCTTTTTGTCTGTGATGTCCATATAGCTCCATCAACACTCTGCAGCAGTGTTGTGGATCTGTGTAAGGGGCCATATAGCTTTTTTAAATGATGAGTAAATGTCCTCAGTTTGGTGGTGGTCAGCATAACTTTGGAGCTCTTTGGCATTGCATTACTAGTCACATGTGTTTCTTAGCTTGAGCTCAATTATCCCATTGAAAATTTTCATAGACCTTCACTTCGTTGTAATCATGAAGAGTTGCATGGTGCTGATCCATCAGTCATATTTATTGAGTGCTTGCTATGTGCAACCCACTGCACGAAGCACTTGGGAGAGTACAACAGAACAATATAACAGACACATTCCCTGCCCACAATGAGCTTAATGATGCATTTTTTGCTTTGCTGCAAAATAGTTTTTTCATCTTTGAATCATTTTCATCCAATCAGCCTTGATGATTGTTTCCTTGCCCTACCCAGAGTCTTAATGGCTGCCTGATTAAGAGTGTCCTAGGCAGAGCCTATTCACTATTCATGTCAACATGAAGGTGAGGATCCTTGTTAGGGCTGAAGTGATGTTGTCTAGAGTTCTTTACAGGTTTCCGTATTCTCTGGGAGTTTGACATCTTGCTACTTTGATCGTTTGATTCAATATCTGAGTCATGTCACTTTGAAGGAGTATATCCAGCACCTGTTTCAATGAGCTGCCCATCAGGTAGTCTAGTTTCACTGCACATTGGATATCAACTCCATATCTGGCCAGATCCCAAGAAATGAGTGCAATTCAGTTTAAGGGATAACTGTTATCATTATCCAGTAGCATCCTGATGCTCCATAATGTGATGGTTATTTTTTCCTGTTCCCTAGCTTGATGTACACTGTAGTCTTCTGATGTACTATTTTCAAGATTTGATGAGGAAGGCCGTTTTTAGAGCACTCTTCCATGTCTCCTTCCCCATTCTGGATGGACAGTGCATTCCTAAATAGGCTGGTGAAACACTCAGGATGTCATAGAACATCACTCCTGCCTCAACAGTGATCCAACAGCTAATTTTCTGCAGATGTCAATTATAATTGATGATGTGTTACCCTCAGTAGGACATGGGTTTGAATTTTTTTCTTCCAATCAGTGACATATTGAGTGCTTAATATTTGCAGAGCACTATACTAAGTGCTTAAGAGAGTACAATATAGTAGGTAGACATGATCCTTGTCCTCAGAGAGCTTACAGTCTAACAGGGGCAGGTGGACATTAAAATAAAATTACAGATAGGAGAAGCAACAGAAAAGAAGGATATTTGCGTAAGCACTGTGGGGGTAAGGATGCAGCTTGTCTGTTATGGGGATGGTTTGCACTGAACTATCTACCCACATTTTCTCACTCAGTCCTCCTATGAACAGCAGCACACATGTGAAAGGGCAGATTGAAGCTAGGAGTTCAGTCTGTTCAGAATGACTCTGTGCCTGCTTTCCAGTATCAGAATCTGTTGTGCTCTACTTGCTTTCACATTATTGCTGAGGGTAGCACTTGCTTCCACCAGGAAAACCAGTGGGTATTTTTCTATTTTCCAAAGGGATGTAACCATGTAGCCTATCTTCTGTCTCTAATTGGCCCATAGATGCCTGTTAAGATGGCTACTGAAAACACTAGACTATTTTAGAAGGATAATAAGGAACGTAAAAGGGGAATGAGGGATGGAGAATGGCAATGAGGGATGGAGAAGGGACATGAGGGATGGAGAAGGGATAGAGAAGGAGAATGAGGGATGGTGAAGGGGAAGGACATCAAAAATTGACTTAAAAATCTTAAATTTTTCCTTCAAAATTCACATTTCAATGCTATCCATCTCTCTTCCCCCAGTTCTCCTACTTGTGTAGGAAGGGGAGCAAGTATTCAATAAATATGATTTAATAAACATATTAAACACTTAAATACCACTATTATTATTATTCCAACTCTTATACCACACTTTCCAAAGTGCTTAGTGCTCTGCACAAAGTGCTCAGTAAATACCAATGATTGACTGAACCCCAGATTCCATCTTTATAATGACTCTCTCAACTCCTTTAATCATTTTTACATATAACGCTTTAATCATGTGTGTAGCTCTATATTGGTCCCTCTCCAAGTTCTCTATCTCCCTCTGAAAAGGTGATGCCCCAAACTGAATACAGTACTTTAAAAGGTTCCTTACCATTGCCAAGTATAATGAAAAGATTACCTTGTGATTATTTCATAAACAAATGAACTTTTTTCTCTTTTACATTAAGCACATTTTCAAAATAAATTTGCTGTTCTTATTTAAAACATGAAGTTAAAAACCCAATAATATTGCTGCCACTGGAATGAAGGCACCCAGGCAAAAAAACACTTCTAATTTTTAAGTAAATTACTGATTTTGATTTGTGCTTAGTGGACCACTGCATCTTGTCATTAGTGAGCTAAACTGCTCAATTTAAATAATCAGACTTGATTCTCTGTTCAATTAAATTGGGGTGCCATTAATGAAAATAAAAGAATCAGTTCCTACAGTCCTCCATTGACTAGCAGTCACTAATGTGGGCTGGGAATTGCTGAAATCAACAGTGTAAAATTTTAGTAGCATTGCACACTTAATGACTTACTGGATACATGCTGACTTTATTAGTTTCAATGGACATAGACAAAACCCATTGGTGTTCCTGATCAAATTCCATATCACAAAAAAGCAGTACTATTCATGACAAATAAAAAGCTTCAAAGTATTCTAAATTTTAGGAAAAAAACGAAAAATAACCTAAATAATCCCATTCTTATTTCCTTATATCTTCAATCAGACCAAATACTACAATTAATGTACATGGGATACTTGGGGAGTAGACCTTTATATTCCCTTTTGAAATTCAAATATCTTCACAAAAGAAGCAAGAATTATTTGTAAATTGTAATGCAATTCCAATTATTTAAAATATTTCATTTTTTATTATTTAAATGAAAATCTCTATCTAACTGTGGGTCTCCTGAAAGACACTATTCTGGGTCCCTTGTACTCATTCTCTCACTAAGCTCATCCTCTCACAGGCTTCAGCTACCAGCTCTAAAGCCCATGACTCCTGAAATCTACTCTAATAGCCCCAACCTCTTCCTTGCTGCACAATATCAGATTCCTCTTGCCTCCAGGCTATCCACATGGGTGTCCTGCCAGAACCTTCAACTTTAACTGTCTAAAACTGAACTTTTTATCTTCCCTACTAAGCCCTCTTCTCCTCCTAATTTTTCCATCTCTATCTTAGAAACCCACAACCTCAGTATCATCTTCAACTACTCAATGCTTGTTAGCACTCACATTCCTTCTCCCTTCTGTGTTGCCCATGCACTTGGATTTGTATCCCTTAAACACTTGATATTCACCCCACCCTCAGCCCCACAGCAGTTATTTAAATATCTGTAATTTATTTAAATGTCTGTCTCTGACTCCATTCTGTGAACTCCTTGTGGCCTTGTGGGCAGGGAATGTGTCTACCAATTCTATTGTATTATACTCTTTTAAGCGCATAGTACCGTGCTTACATTTTTATGGCATTTCCTAAGAACTTACTATGTTCCAGGCACTGTAATAAGTGCTGGGGTAGATATGAGTTAATTAGGCTGGACACAGTCCCTGTCCCACAAGGGGCTCACAGTCTTAATCCCCATTTTAGAGATGGGGTAACTTCCCATTATTACAGATAGAATAAATAACTCAATCCCTGAGGACAGAGGGACTGAAGTCCTCTTGGAAAAAGATGGTATGGAACAGAGAATCCAAAGTTGGGTCCTCAGTCAAACAGTAGATCCGAGCAAGTTTGTTTCACAAAAGTTCTTAAGTAGGGCAGAAGTATGCCAAGGCCATACATCTCTAATGGAAGTTACTCCCACTCTGTTAAGTGACTTACCCAAGTCACACAGCAGACAAGTTGCAGAGGTGGGATTAGAACTCAGTTCTGGACACTAAGTGCTCAATAAATACCATTCATTACAGAGTACTGTACTAAGTGCTTAGGAGAGTGCTATAGAGTTTAGTCATGATCCCTGCCCTCAAGGACCTTATGATCTAATGGCATGACATCACAATTTTTGTTGGAAAGTGATTAAAGCAATAACTTTAAGCAAAAGGCAATTTTATTTTAAATCAAGGGCAAATTAACATGCCAACATTTCACTCGATTGTAAAAGTATAATTTTAAGACTGTATTTTTAGTTTACCTGAAATTCACATTATGCAAATACAGAATCCTAGTACCTGGCAGCAATCTCACTTCTCCTGAGGTTAAAGGATGAGGTCCAAGGTATATTTCATTTGGGTGGATAGGGAGTTTAGTCATATTTAGCAGCTGTGTAATTTGAGGCACATCTTTAGTAAATTGGCAGCTTCGAGGAATAATATCTGAAGATTCATCTGCTGTAAAATAAATATCGTAAGTGTCTAGATATAAAGACATTTTTCCAAATTGAACCCACTGTACAATAACACTTCCTACTATTTTCATTATTGTTATAAATGGATATGTATTAAACATCTACAGCTTTTGGAGTATGAATGACACCGCATAACACACATAATGTAGTCTTTCTAAGTATATGTAATTTTTTAAAAGTATAGATCTACACAATGGAGCCCTAGTGAGATATGTGTTAATGATTTGTTTAAGTCATTTGATGTAGCAAGGAGAGAAAACTGCTCTCTGAAATAAACTGCTCCACACAGGAGATAAATTAATTTTCTAAGATATCTTATGAACATTCATTTTATGTCCAGCAAGAACAAGTTTTCTAATCATGATGCTGATAAAACTGATCCTATGAGTGAGAAATTTACAACATTATGTTTATACTAGTATTTGCCAGGAGATTAGTTTTACAGAAAATCTACCCATGCTGATTCACTATACTGTGATAAAATTACCAAAACACTTCAAAATAATTTAAAATAATTTCCTTGTATCACTGACTTTCTTAAAGCCTCAAGGATTTGTTAAATAGCCTACCCAATTCTTCCATAAATGGAGACTATTCATCTGCCTTTGCTCTCCAAAGGCATCTGGCCAGTTTAGCTCATTCTTAGCACTGAGAATGTCAGAACTGGTAACTATCATGCTTCAAAAGTGGTCTGCTAAAGAAATGCATTGGCTCACTCTAGAGGATCCAGGTCCCTTAGCCAGGGATCTCTCAGTAGCCAAAGTAGTAGCAGTAGCATTTATTAGGCACTTACTGGTGTAAAGAGTACTGTACTAAGCACTCAGAAAGAGTAGCAAAGCTTGTTTACTCCCATTTCCTTCCTTAGCAAAGGTCAAAATGAAGCAAGACCATATGACTCTGATAGATAATGGCAATAGTAGGGGAGCTGTGATGAACTGGTGAGGCCATATAACCTTTGGGAAATATAGGAAACTAGAGAGGATTACTCATTTCTCTGAAGGCAACTTCCGATAATAATAATAATAATGATGGCATTTATTAAGCGCTACGTGCAAAGCACTGTTCCAAGTGCTGGGGAGGTTACAAGGTGATCAGGTTGTCCCACAGGGAGCTCACAGTCTTAATCCCAATTTTACAGATGAAGAAACTGAGGCACAGAGAAGTTAAGTGACTTGCCCAAAGTCACACAGCTGACAAGTGGCAGAGCAGGGATTTGAACCCATGACCTCTGACTCCAAAGCCTGTGCTTTTTCCACTGAGCCACGCTGTTCTCCGATCATTACAGATAGACTAAAGAACTCAATCCCTGAGGACAGAGGGACTGAAGTCCTCTTGGAAAAAGATGGTACGAAATAGAGAATCCAAAGTTGGGTCCTCAGTTGAACATTAGATCCAAGCAAAACTGTTTCACAAAAGTTCTTAAATTAAGCAGACTGCTTCTAGCCATGGCCATATGTCCCTAATGGAAGTTACTCCCACTCTTGTTACAAAGCAGGTCGCCTTTTCATGACAGAAGAAGATACAGTTTGAGAGCCTTTTAGGGAGCTATTTTTGAAACTGCTCAGCTGGAGAACTAAACTCTGAGGAAAGGAAAAGCTTCTCCTGCCGACTTGTTTTTACCATGTCCTGAAAATAACTATGAGATTTTATGGCATTAAGTGTGGGACTGTGAAGGAATAGCAGCCCAATGCCTATTCAGGGGTATGGAAAGAAAACAATAAGGCCTTCTATGTTTTGATTTGTATGAAAAGCTAAGAGGAGGTGTGGAATGTATTTTGGGTGTTTTCTTAAAATGACCTCATCCATTAGAATCTGGGTATGAGAACTGAAATTAATGTTTGGCTTTCACTCATCCTCCTAGCCAAGATGAGAACTCAAAAGGGAAAAAAGTCTTCATATCACTATTGAATTTATCAAGGGCTTACTTTATGCCAGTGTCCCAAGCCACAGTAATAACAACTGTGGTATCTATTATGTGCCAAGCACTGTACAAAGTGCCAGGGTAAATACAAGATGATATAGAGAGCAGCATGGTCTAGTGGATAGAGCACAGACCTGGGAGACAAAAGGACCTGGGTTCTAATCCCAGCTCTACTATCTGTCTGTTATGTGACCTTGGGCAAGTCACTCAAATTCTCTGTGCCTCAGTTACCTCATCTGTAGAATGCAGATTAAGACTCTGAGCCCCAGGTGGGACATGGACTGTATTCAACATAATTAGCTTGTATCCACCCCAGCACCTAGTACAGTACCTGGCACGTGCTTCATAAATACCATAAAAAAACAAGCAAACAGATCAGAGTCCCTGTCCCACATGGGACTCAAAACACTAAGGGAGATACAAGGTCAACAAACAGGACAAAGTCCCTGTCGTACAAGGGGCTCACAGTCTAAATGGGGGATAAATGACACATAAAATGGTAATGAATTATAAACAATACACATTTAAAAATTCAAAAATTTAAAATTAAGTAGCAAAACTAGTACTTGAATGGGAGATTCCTCACCACTCTAAGTTACCAAATTGCCACAGCCTTCCTAATACTGTGGAAGCTGGAATGGTAGGATTGGCTCCTGCTGCATAGGGTGGGAGAAGGGAGGCTGATCTGGTCACCAGGAGCCACCCGCCCTCCCCATGGATCTGAGTGATAGTGACAGTGAGGAGCCTCCAGCTAGGTAGGATCCAATCCATGTGATACTCTTTAGTGAACACGAAGATAATAGTTCCAATAGTTTCTGTGTGATTTGACTTAGAATTACACTAATCCCAGAGAGTGAGGGGAGCTATTCTAGAGAGATTGATATCTGTCACAATTCTCATAAACCTAGACATTAGGGTCAAGGACCCAACTGCTTTTCTTTCTACCTGCTTGTGGAGGGCAGAAGTAGAAGTCTAGTGGACTTTAATGAGTGTTATTTTGACACTTGACAGAGAGATGCAGGAGGCAGAATTCTATGAGAATGCAAAAGGCAATCCAACTGCATCCAAGAATACCAGGAAGAGAAGCAGTGCCACTTAAACCATAAGCCTTTTTTTAAGATTGTTATTTGACTGCTGTTGGAATGTTGGTGATATGCCTAGACCAATGTGCTGGCCATTTGGATGGCAAGAAAGGGGTGGATACTGGAAATGTTGTGGGTAGACTGAATATTGGGTTTAAAAGAGGGAGGAGTCTAAGAATGACATGTTTAAGGGCTTGGGAGATGGGTAGGATAGTGGTGTTATTGACTGTGATGGGAAAGTTAGGTGGAGGAGAAGATTTAGGAAGGGAGACTAAGGAACTAAATTTTGGACCTACTGAGCTTGACGTACTGGCAGGACATACATATAGAGATAATGTGGAGTGAAGGGGAAATATGAGATTGTTGCGGTGAGTTGTCAGAGCAAAGTAGATGCTCAAGTTATCCAGATACATGTGGTAGCTGAAACCATGAGAGCAAATTAGTCATCCAAGGGAATAGTGTAAAGTGAGACAAGATGGGGATCCAATACATAATCTTGAAGGACACCCATAACTAGGGGGGAGGAGGCAAAAGAAGAGTCAGCAAAAGAAACCAAAAAACATCAGTCAGAAAGGAAAAAGCAGAACCAGGAAAGGACTGTGTCAGAAAAAAACAAGTTTGGATAGCGTTTCCCAGAGAAGAGAGTGTTCCATAGCACCAAAGCCAATGAGGTCGAGGAGGGGAGACGTAGATGATAGCAACGATTGTAGTTCGTGGTAGAGGCAGATAAAGTGGGCTACAAAGAAAGAGAAGGTGAAGGATGGGGGGAATGGGATGAAGTGCTCATACGACTTTTACTTTTACCCTGTTGTAACTACAATTTAGTTATGTTTACACCTTATTTTACTTTTAATCCTTTCTGCTCATAATAATAATAAATATTGATTTATGTTAATAGCATTAATAAATAATAAAATATCTGAGGGTAAGGGCAGAATCTTCTCCACACTATAACATGGCTAACATTTCATACTGTACCATGCTAATGGGCACTCAATATATGTTTTTTGCTATTGTTTCAATGACTACAGAATAATAATACTAAGCAATAATCAAATCATTCAAGTAAAAAAAAAAAAAAAGCCACACCAAAGAGGTAAACAAACAGTAAAACAAGATAATTGGCATGAAGCAATATCCTGGGTACTTTGGTGAGTGGCTTGCTGAAAGGCATCAACTAATACTGAAATATATACTAGCATATCAACTGAGGATATCAGAGGATGAAGCCTTCCAGTTTAAGAAATGACATGAAGTGATAGTATTAAAATAATTCCCTAACTAAAATGTGCAGGATTCACTGATGGAATGGCAAATCCTCATCACTCGTTATATTTATTGAGCACCTACTAGTTGTGAAATAGTCTACTGAGTGACAGGAAGTGTTCCACAGAATCAGATAGGAAAAGATAGCTAAACTGCAAGAGGATCACTGAGGTGTTTACGCTAAGCAGATAACAATAAAGTGATTCCTCATCAAATCAGTGCAGCAGATATACTTGTCACACTGAAGGTACCTAAAAGAGGGGCCCTTCTTCCAAGGGGGACTGAACACTGCTTGGCCCTCAATGTTTTGGGGTTTGTTTGTTTTTTCTGGGGATAGTAAAGACTCTGAAATTAGGGTCCCAAAAACTCAAGCAGCTACATGACCTTGACACCTCCAGATTGGCAGTTTCTTGGGAAAATGAAAGTTATTGTTTAGGGATTTTCTTTGCTGGTTTTACCTGATGATCTTCCCTGCCTCCCAGGGGAATACAGAGAAGAAACTATTGCTCCCCAGGAGACAAATAGTCAGAGATCCTGGAAATATTCACAAAGATAAAGTTGAGTTGTTGTCTTTAAGGGGTTTCTTTAGCTCAAATTAAACTGGGGTTTGATCTGATGTGATCTGGGACAGACATGAGCTTTTCTGGGGTTTTTTTCCATGTTTTTTACCTGCTTATTTGTTTGTTTTTTGTTTGTTTTTTCTCCCAAATCAGGTCTTTTGATTTCTGACACAGACTTTGAGCAGGGCATCCTTTTTTTAAAAAATCCTTTTTGGCACTGCTAATTCAATGATATGTTTCTTGTCAGTGAGTTATAGACACATCACCCTGCTCGACTGAAATAGTAAGCAACACAAGGACGTCAAAAGCACTTACTTCCAGATGGAATATGTTGTTTGATGCCTACATACAAATATCTAAGAAATGACCTTTGCCAAACTATATGTTGGTCTACGTCCAGTACAACAGTGAAATTGATTTCGTGAAAAATCATCTAAGGAAAAACAGAGTGGGGCAAGTGTCTTCTCAATTATTTCTTTTGCTTAATCTTAAATTAGCACAAAAAGAAAATAAGATTTCATAGATTCTCACTGCTAAGAACAACCATAGGAAAACAAATAATTTGTGGCTCTTTTGCAAACAATTTAGGAAAAAAATAAACTATATGCTCTAACCAAATGTTTTCAGGAAATATCTATAAAGAAGTTAGGAGTTTTAAGTTTCATTGTATTTGAGAATTTTGCCACAAAGCAGTTTGAAAACTGATACACCTGGAAAGCATGTATGATCACTGTACTGTAAAATATTTCATGTAATAGAAATAAAAAACACATGATGAAATTCCTTACATATTAATAAATTTACTTCACCTTCCACTGTTCAAATGGAAAATCAAAGGTTATAGCAGACTTTAAAACACACACCAAATATTAAGATTTCTTGATATTAACATACCAAATTTATCATTCATGTCTTGAGGAATTGATTTCAAAGTGAAGATCTTTCGTAGCTTACAATTTGCTGAAACGATAATGCCATCCAAGGACTGGAAAATGGCTCCCTTAAATATTTCACTGGTGAATGCTACCATATCAATGCACAGATTACACCACTAGAACAGAAAACCAAACAAAAGTATCATCCTTACACTCATAATCACTTTAAATTATTATAATCCCAAACTTAAATATGGCCCTCTATGAAGTCTCCTTCATCTAAGTCACAATAAACCTTTGGAAATGAAACTGTATTTGTAGAAACTATGCTAGTAGGAGGCTAATTGCAGGTACTTTGGGCCACTTGTACCTTGAAAATCAGGGGTAAGTAGCTAATTGTCCCTTCAAATGGCATAGTTTGATCACAATTAGCCACTCATATGTGCAAGAAAATGTGCACAAAATTAGTGTGTGCTTCAATTCTAATCCATCATGCCTACTTAAAACCCATTAACCTATTGTTCAGGAATCGATTCTTCTAAAGAGTTTGTAATTATGCCTGGTATTTGGCAGTTTTTAAGTACTCTTGTAACTGCTAATTTTTCACCATTAAACAATCAGAATCCTTAATACTTCCACAAACAACTTCTCTGAATAGCACAGTTGAGTTAAGTGAAAGAGGAAAACAATCATTTGGAGAGTGCAAACTAGAATTAAGACCTACTGTACCAACAAAGATCCTAGGGCAAAAGTGGGGCAAACCAGCTCTGCCTCTAAGGAAGTCAAAGATGAAACTCATTTTAACAGACCACAGGGAACCTTAGAATTGGGTTTATTGATTTTTACAAATGTATTACACTGAAGCTGGCTGTTTAGAAATGCATAAAAATACAGTTTAAATCATTCTTAAATAATCTGAGTTCATTGTGGTGTTGATCAAGATGTGGTGCTTGTGGTGTACATTTGAGAATTTCAATTTCAGTACTGTAGTGCTTCGAAAATGCTGTACTTTTTTGTACGGTTTCCAGTACGTACCGTCTCTTAATTTTGACTCTTTATTTTTTAATATAGTTGTCCTTCAAACTCGAAGACAACCCCACGGACGATGGAAGTCACCCATGGGTAGCTGAAAGACCAATGCTAGAAAACACGGTGCCAGAAATCATTATATTTGAATCTTGCATGGGTTCACCTTCTCTTGGTGCAATGTGATCACCAAAATATGCAGATGAATCTAGACTCAGCTAATTGGTTCCTCCCATACCACACTGCTCAAAGTTTGTAACCAGTTATCTCACAAACATCACATCGGTTTTTTGTCCTTATCTGCTTCTTGTCCTCATCTGCTTCTCAGTATCATTAATAAGTGTTAATCATGAGCTCAAGGAGGAAATTCAGAAAAACTTATGACACATGTAAAGTAGAAAAAAGATTTGATCTCAGTAGGGAAAATAGGAGTGCCGGTCAAATCTGTTAAGGGTAAAGATTTATCATCAGTAGCTACGGTTTACGGCCCTAATGAGCCATCCATTTGTAAAGTGAAGAGAAATGAAGCAAAAATGAGAGCAAGTGCTGCTGCAAGTGCAGGAAAAGGTGCTCAAATATTTTTCTATCCTAATAATAATAATTTGTGGCATTTGTTTAGTGTTTACTATATGCCAGGCACTGTACTAAGTGCTGGGGTGGATATAAGTTAATCAGGTTAGACACAGTCCACATCTCACAAGGGGCTCACAGTCTTAATCCCCATTTTAAAGACGCGGTAACGGAGGCACAGAGAAGTTAAGTGACTTGCCCAAGGTCACACAGCAAATAGACAAGTGGAAGAACCGGGATAAGAACCCTCATGATACTACTGTCTAAAAGATGGGGAAATTGCTGAACATGTGGATGGAAGAATGAGCACAGAAAATTGTTCCACTGGATGGGCTGGGGATTTGGAAAACAATCAAAGAGAATATATAATTAACAATCATCATCACATTTATTAAGCATGGGATGGATGCAAGTGTATAAGATTAAGATATAGACCTTTCTCCAACAAGGCTCAAAATCTACCTTATCCCTATTTTACAGATAAGGAAACCAAGGTTCATTGAGGTGAAGGTCTTTGCCCAAAGTTATACAACAGCTCAGTGGTGGAGCTGGGACTCTAACCCAGATTTCCAGAGTCCCAGTCCCATGGTCTGGTCACTAGACCATGCTGATCTCTTACAACAATTTGCACCTTCAATTTTATGATCAAAGTAGCTAAGTAACCCACTTTTAAAGCCAAGAAAAGATGTTTTAAGAAATGCAAAATGAAGTATGAGTGGCATACTGTTAAACTGGCCAATGAAGCTGCATTTGCAGAATATGAAACAGCAGCCACCAAGATGGCCAAATTGGCTGAGGAAAAATGTTATGAATTGAAAGAAGTTTTGAATGCAGACATGGCTAGAACCTTTCTTTTAAAAGACGAGACATCTCCATGCTTCAGGATTGTGAAAGATTGACCCACTGCACTATATTTTATCAATTAAGCATAGTTTAATGTTTAATCTCCCTCGTCCCCCTCTCCATAGAGTAAGCACTCTAATCTCCCTCGTCCCCCTCTCCACACAGTAAGCACTCAATAAATACAATTGATTGATTGATCAATTGTGCAGCTTTGATTTTTAAAGAAATGAAGGGCATATTTGCTTGATTTCAACGTTTTTCACTGTGGAAATGTAATAGGGGATTTTATGGTAAATTCAATACTCTTTACCAAGCCCCATACAGGAATATACTCATGGGGGCACAGACGAATATCTATTATATAGGATAATCTAGTGAGCTCATTCATTCATTCAATCGTATTTATTGAGCGCTTACTGTGTGCAGAGCACTGTACTAAGCGCTTGGGAAGTACAAGTTGGCAACATATAGAGATGGTCCCTACCCAACAGTGGGCTCACAGTCTAGAAGTGAGACTAGAAGTTAGCTCAGACCCTAATAGCATATTTCCACTGGATCAATATCTTTTAGGATATTCCCATTAGCTCTGTGCTTTTCAAGACCATAACACAGGAAAAATTAGGGCATAATTGTGCTGTCACCAAATCTTATTGGTTCAACGTTCACAACATTACTAAAATCTGCCTTTTCCTCTCCATCCAAACTGCTATCATGTTAATCCAAGCACTTATCCTATCCTGCCTTGATTACTGCATCACCCTTCTTGCTGACTTCTCTGTCCCCTCTCTTCCCACACTCCACTTCATAGTTCACTCTGTTGCCTGGATCATTTTTTACAAATATTTAGTCCATTTTTCCCCACTCAAGAACCTCCAGTGGTTGCCCAACCCCCCCGCATCAAACAGAAACTCCTTGACATTGGATTTACAGCACTCAATCATCTTGCCCCCTCTTACCTCACCTCCCTGACTTCCTAATACAACCCAGCCTACACAATTAGCTGCTCTAAGGCCAACCTACTCACTGTACCTCAAACTCATCTATCTCACCTTCACCTACGATCTTCTTCTGGCCTGGAACTCCCTCCCTCTTCATATCTGATAGACGTTCACTCTTCCCACTTTCAAAGCTTTATTAAAAACACATTTTCTCCAAGAGACCTTCCCTGACTAAGCTGTCATTTCCTCTTCTCCAACTTCTTTCTACATCACTCCTACACTAGGACACACCCTTTATTTAACCCTCCCTCAACCCCATAGCACTTAATGCACATATCCGTAATTTAATTCATTTATTTATATTGATGTAACTCTCCCCCTCTAGACTGTAATCTTATTGTGGGCAGGGAATATGACTCCCAACTCTGTATATTGTTTTCTCCCAAATACTTAGTACAATGCTCTCCACACAGTAAGTATTCAATAAATACAACTGATTGATAGACTGATTATCAGTTGGGCCATGTCATCTTTTGAGACAATGAAGTGATTGTGAAGTATACTTTTGATTTCTATTTTGTTAATTCATTCATTTCTTTTCGTATATGAAAGTATATTTCCTTTTGTAAGACAATGTGAGTGATAACATTTAGGCCTTGCTACATTCATCTGAATACAGAGAACTGGAGATTAGGATTGATTCTACATTAGTAAGGAAAACATAGTACTGAATTTACCCGAACGCCTTTCTGCACAGAATCTGTCATCCCTAAAGAGCCAGTAGGGTTCTGCAAAATAACACACTTCATTGTGACAGTGTAAATGCAACCTAAAGAGCTTCAGGAGCTTATCCAGACCCTGCCCTTGAGAGATTTACATCTATTCCCCTTTTAGCCTTCCACTCATGTGAGGTCTGAAAAAGGATCCAGCTTTCCCAAGTAATCTGCAGCCCCAGTCTCCGGTAGTGAAGCTGTAATGGGGAAGGAGCTAGATTCTTAGTCCTTTACTCTCTTTTGAGAACAGGGCACTGATGACCCATGGAATACTTGGTTCCTGTTTTTGACCCTGGATGGGAGGGAGGAGTGGGAGACAAAGACGAAGACTTCGCAGAGAGCACAGAAAGGTCAAAAGGATGGATGTGGAGGACTGGGAAGAAAAATGTCTAAGAGGAAGGAAGGGGTCAAAGGTTCAGGAGATCAACAGGACTGAGGCAAGGAGGTTGTGGAAAGGTGTCCCAGAGGACTGGAAAGACTGAGCTAAAGGTATGGCCAAAAAGGCAAAAAGAGGACAGAAATTCAGGGGGGCAGAAAATAAGGTGAGAGACCACAAAGGGGAGTGAGGAAGAAAAGAGGGAGAAAGAGAAATTGAGAAAAGGATAGCCAGAGAGGTACAGGGACAATGTGAGGGACAAGCCAGGGCACACAGAGTAAATGGGGCTGGGGGAATGGAGAAACTGTACAAAGAAAAATATGGAAAGAGAGGAGGGCAAAATATGTAAGCTAAGAAGGAACATGTGACCTACATAACACAATTGAAGAGTGATATTGTGAGTTTAAGAGAAAATACCTATATGATTTTTCAAAATCAGGTTTTCATATCACTCCAAACAATCATAATAATAATGATGGCATTTATTAAGTGCTATGTGCAAAGCACTGTTCTAAGCGCTGGGGAGGTTACAAGGTGATCAGGTTGTCCCACGTGGGGCTCTCAGCCTTCATCCCCATTTTACAGATGAGGTAACTGAGGCACAGAGAAGTGACTTGGCCAAAGTCACACAGCTGACAATTGGCAGAGCCGGGATTTGAACCTGTGACCTCTGAGTCCAAAGCCTGGGCTCTTTTCCACTGAGCCACACAGCTTCTCTAATTTCTGCAATCATGTTTATTGAGCACTTACTGTATGAAGAGCATTGTACAAAGTGCTGGGGAGAGTACAATTGAAAGAATTGGTAGATTATTATTATTATTATGGTATCTGTTAAGCACTACGTGCCAAGCACTGTTCTAAACACTGGATGTGTTCTCTGCCCACAGTGACCTTTCATTCCAAAGGGCTTACAGGCTACAGTCACATAAACAAGGAGTGCTGGCTTATATCTCAAGTGCTGCTAGGCAGCAGGTACCTGTCCTATTCAATTGTTCCACATAACCTTTTTGGGCCAACAGGAACAAACCAATAACTTGGAACTGCTCCCTCCATCAACCAATCCAACAACTGGTCTTACTGAGCACTTACTGTGTGCATAGCACTTACTAAGTGCTTGGGAGAATACAATTCAACAGAGTAGGTACTCTTTCACCCCCTCAGTTTAGAGTTACCTCCAGCAAATAGTGGACAGGCAAATCAGTGGGAACTCAAAATAAACACCTGATTGATTATAAATGAACAAGCTGACATACTGGAGTTGAATGATAGCAAGTTATTTGTCTTTTACTTTTATCATATTTTCCCAAGTGCTTACCACAGTACTTTCCACACATTAAGTGATCAATAAAAGCTCTTGATTGATAAGCAAATGATATGAGTCCCAAAAACACCATCTCTGATGCCCTCTCCAAGAGTCTAAAGAAGAAAACTTCTTTAAGTGCTGCATGCTATTCAAATATATTACCTCTTGGGGTAACAAATTAACACAACATGTTGTATATTTATTGAGCACAGTCTTAGGGCAGTGCACAGTAGTAGGTTCTTGGGACAGAACCTACAGACAGACAGAAACATCTTTACAAGTAGAGTAGCCAAAATATATATTTGAATGCTTGAAATAAAAGCCACCCCAGATGGCTTCACTGCGGCAGATTTTAACTTATGTAGATACCACTCTAAGGATTAATCATCCTTTTAATAACACAGGGTGTCTAGGAGTTAGTTATTAAAACATTTTGTCACAGTAATTGATAAGAATATTGAGTTGTATATGTGATTGATTTATTCTCAATGAAATCTTGTAAATGAACTTCTGATTCAAATAGAATTTAATTTGCTGTGTATTAATGCAGACTTTAGCCTTAGACTGTGTTCATCTAACACCAACATCAATTAACTGGAATTGTATTAAGGAAAAATAGATTTTAATGGATCACAAATGAATAGCTCCATTATTTAATCTAAGGCGTATTTTAAAAAACAGTTCTTGCCATTCAAAATTAAAGCTGGAATAGTAAGAATGTTAAAAATGCAAATTAATTCAACTGAAATATTAGCCTGACTCCTCAATGTTTAAAAGTAATGCAAAACATATTTTTCCACATGATGAATACCCAATAATTGCAAGAACAGCAATCTATATGCAGTTATTTGTAGAACTACATCTAAAAACTTGCTTTACATCACCTACAGCAAATTGGAAAAATGGGAAATAAATAATAATGATGGTATTTATTAAGCACTTACTATATGCCAAGCACTGCACTAAGTGCTGGGGCAAATACAAAAGAATTGAATTTGATGGTCCCTGTACTATCCAGGGCTCGCAATTTAAGAGGGAGAGAGAATAGATATTTTTGTCCCCATTTCACAAATGAGGAAACTGCAGACCAGAAAAGTTGAATGACTCAGAGAAGCAGTGTGGTCTAGTGGAAAATTATGCACATATGTACATTTTTAAAAATTATATATTATAAATTACTCATCCTTAGTAATGACTGTCTCCCCCTCTAGACTGTAAGCTCATTATGGGCAGGAAACATGTCAGCTAATTCTGTTGGATTGTACTCTCCCCAATGCCTCTGAGTACATTGCTCTGCACTCAGTAAGCACTTAATAACTACAATCGATTGAATGATTGAAAAACCCCAGAATAGGTAGTCAGGAGACTCGGGTTCTAAAACCAGCTCTGCCACTTACCTGCTGTGATACCTTATGCAAGTCACTTAAAGTCCCTGTGTCTCAGTTTCCTCATCTGTAAAATGTGGGGATTAAATACCTGTTCTCCCTCCCCTCAGATTGTGAACTTGGCTGGGACATTCATTCAATTCATTCAATCGTATTTATTGAGCGCTTACTGTGTGCAGAGCACTGTACTAAGTGCTTGGGAAGTACAAGTTGGCAACATATAGAGACAGTCCCTACCCAATAGTGGGCTCACAGTCTAGAAGGGGGAGACAGAGAACAAAACAAAACATATTAACAAAATAAAATAGAATAAATATGTACAAGTAAAATAGAGTAATAAATACGTACAAACATATATACATATATACAGGTGCTGTAGGGAAGGGAAGGAGGTAAGGCGGGGGGGATGGAGAGGGGGAGGAGGGGAAGAGGAAGGAGGGGGCTCAGTCTGGGAAGGCCTCCTGGAGGAGGTGAGCTCTCAGTAGGGCCTTGAAGGGAGGAAGAGAGCTAGCTTGGAGGATGGGCAGAGGGAGGGCATTCCAGGCCAGGGGGATGACGTGGGCCGGGGATCGATGGCAGGACAGGCGAGAACGAGGCACGGTGATGAGATTAGCGGCAGAGGAGCGGAGGGTGCAGGCTGGGCTGTAGAAGGAGAGAAGGGAGGTGAGGTAGGAGGGGGTGAGGTGATGGAGAGCCTTGAAGCCGACGGTGAGGAGTTTCTGCCTGATGCGTAGGTTGATTGGTAGCCACTGGAGATTTTTTAGGAGGGGAGTAACATGCTCAGAGTGTTTCTGGACAAAGACAATCCGGGCAGCAGCTTGAAGTATGGATTGAAGTGGGGAGAGACAGGAGGATGGGAGATCGGAGAGGAGATTGATACAGTAATCCAGATGGGATAGGATGAGAGCTTGAATGAGCAGGGTAGCGGTTTGGATGGAGAGGATGTCCCTGTTCTGGACAGAGACTGTGCCCCAGCTGATTGTATCAGAACTACCCCAGTACTTAGCGCAATGCTTGGCACATAGTAAATGCTTAAATACTTGTACTTCCCAAGCACTTAGTACAGTGCTCTGCACACAGTAAGCGCTCAATAAATACGACTGAATGAATGAATGAAATACCACACATGCTATTATTTCCTTAAGGTCAAGTGATTTTCCTAATGTGGAGTGGGGATTATATCTATGGCTAGTCTAAATCATTCAAGCAAGAATTGCAGGTTTCCTGAATGCAGATGGAACCACTATACCACGAGGTAATATATGGCTAATTGAGGGCCCTTTAGTCTGAACACCTGAACCCTCAGATGACTTTGGCTGGGAATTAATTGAGTCAGGGGTCATCTCCTGGTCTGGGGAACAATTAGGAATATCAGGTGGATGGAGAACACCTCTGAAATTTCCCCTTTGCTTAAGGACTCCTATCAAAACAGACCTGGGCTCATCCAGAATAATAATGATGGTATTTGTTAAGCACTTACTATGTGTCAAGCACTGTTCTAAGTGCTGGGGTAGTTGCAAGCTAATCAGGTTGGACACAGTCCCTGTCCAGCATGGGGCTCACAGTCTTAATCCCCATTTTACAGATGAGGTAAGTGAGGCACAGAGAAGTAAAGTGACTTACCCAAGGTCACACAGTAGACAAGAGGCAGAGCCAGGATTAGAACACAGGTCCTTGTGACTCCCAAGGCCATGCTCTACCTATTCAACTGGAAACTCAGCAGGAGCCCAGAACTGTCCTGATTCTACAGCAGTCTCCTCTATTTGAAGACAAGTGTCCAGGAGCTGGACCACTGGGATACCTGCAGATTCTTCCTCAACTCTCTGGGGTGGTCCTGAAAGCTTGGGAAAGGTTTTGGAAAGCTCTGAAATGCACAGATCTCTTAAATCATGGGCAACCCCCACTGCTGGAATTTTCTACACCTGACAAAAGCAAACAGAGGGTGGTTAAGCAGTCCTTGGGAGGTGACAAGTAAATATGTTAGGGCTGAAATAATTGGATAACTGCACAACACTTTACCTCACACTTTGTACAGATAAAACCACAACCTGCTAATAAGAATAAAAAATTCAACTTAACCTTAATCCCAAATGCTTAATGCAGTGCTGGCACATAGTAAGCACTCAAGAAATACAATTGATTGATTGCTTTTCAAAGTGTTTCTAGAAACAGGTATTTACTAAAATAATCAATGCCATTTATTGGACACTTACTCTGTGCAGAGCACTGTACTATGTGCTTGGGACAGTATAACAGAGTTAGTAGACATGATCCCTGCCCTCAAGAAACTTACTCTGAGAATTCTCAATAAATCTGAAATGACAAGGAAATATTTCAAACTGTAGAATACTACAC
Organism: Tachyglossus aculeatus; assembly: GCF_015852505.1. Lineage (NCBI taxonomy): Eukaryota > Metazoa > Chordata > Mammalia > Monotremata > Tachyglossidae > Tachyglossus > Tachyglossus aculeatus. Next base: position 73,366,706 of record NC_052101.1, on the reverse strand, counting down.
TCAAACCTGATTTTCCCTTCAGGCATAAACATGGTTTATGAGAAAACACCTAACACTAAATTAGCTTAAACATGAAAAATAATACCTAAATATATGATTTTAGGTCATTCTCCTGTGCATAATAGTCCATAACATTAATTACTGGATTGATTTACACTGAAATCCTTCAAAATTGAAACCTTGAAAACCAAATGGAGTTTATTTATACTACACATCATTTTAAAGAACATGAAAAAGATACCTACAATTTGGCGTTTTATTATGAAAAGAGGAATCTTTGCATGGAGAGGGGTTGCTGACAACTCCTTGAAGACTGTTGACAAAAACAATCTTCTTTTAATGTTTCCTAAGTCAGTTATCCTAAAAAAAAGAAAAAGAGAGGAGAGACAAAGGTCTTTGTCAGTTCAATAACTGCCACTTATGGACAACCACAGAAATCATATGCAGACATTTTATAACAAGGAAAACAAATGGAGAATTTAATAATTACCTTTTTTATAGAATAAGTAATAAGATTTCTTTTCAAATTCAAACTCAGTGCCTACATGCCTGCACATATAAATTCACTTTCCATGCTAATTCATTTCAGCACTCTGAACTAGATTTCCACAGCTCTTCAGCCTATGAAAGAATTCAATTTGTATGAACTGAGAAGCCACTGGCCTTTAACAATCATGGTTGTTCTGGCCCCTTAAGCTTGTGTTATCCTGGAATATACTGTCACCCACTAAATAGAAAAACATTATGGGCTTTCTTTTCGTAAAAATGCACCTGTCATTGTATATAGGCTCTTTGCCTGCTTAAAGGCAGACACAAAGCACTCTGTCGGTTTCACTTCCTGAGCACATCTGAATTATAATACACAAGTTTATTGCTCACTATTCAGGTCATCCCCCAGTGATACCAAGGACACCAAATTCTAACATCTATAATAGATTTAGACCACAACCATGATCACAAAGAGTAAGTTAGCTTCAAATTGATAGATGCTCATTTTTACATTTTGCTCCTTTTGGTCTCAGAGGTAACACAGCAGGTTTAAACATCTCCCAATTTTTCTCATATTGTTATAATGGAGGACTGATGTTTTCCTTAAAGACAGTCTTTTTATCTGGAAGTGATGATTAATTTGTTTGCTATTTTTAGCAACCATATCTGTATATAATTACAGAGTCATTTCTAAATTTATCCAATTCCTGAGAATGGGACAGTATTTCACACAGTATTTTCACATTAGACTGTGAGCCCACTGTTGGGTAGGGACTGTCTCTATATGTTGCCAACTTGTACTTCCCAAGCGCTTAGTACAGTGCTCTGCACACAGTAAGCTCTCAATAAATACAATTGATGATGATGACAGGTAACTTTTCTACCTGCATTTATATAGTTTTATAGTATTGTTTCAATTTTTCATTCAATTAGCTTCCATTTTTTCAATTTGCTTATGCTTTTCTCTTTCTAAATTACTATGAGCAATATTACTGATTGTGGGGATGTTGTTGTTGATGTGGGCAGAGTTTAGATAGTAACTCATTACATTAATCATTATTGTGGTGGATTAGTACCTGCTGCACAACCCCTAATAGCTCCCTTTGAAACACAATTAATTGTTTTGCAGAGATTTATGTTTACATTTGCTATATGTAGAGAAGCAGCAAGGCCTAATCGATACAGCACGGGTCTGGGAGTCAGAAAGACCTGGGTTCTAATCCCAGCTCCACCATTTGTCTTCTGTATGACCTTGGGAAAGTCACTTAATTTATCTGTGCCTCAGTTACTTCATCTGTCAAATGGGAATTAAGACTGTGAACCCCAATGGGGACATGGACTCTGTCCAGCCTGATTACCTTGTATCTACCCCAGCACTTAGTACAGTGTCTGACATATATTAAGTGCTCAACAAATATCATAAAAAAATGTAGACATCTAGCTGTCACTTTCATTGATGACTCTTACTGATTGTGGTATCCTATTCTCACATACTGGAGTTCCTGAAAAGACCTATGCATGAGAGGTACTCCATTCCATATTTTGAATACACAAAAACATTACCTAGCTGCAGTGCTGTGTTTAAAACTTATTAATCATCATTATCATCATCATCATGGAAATTAAGCACGTACTATGTACCAGGCATTGGCTAAGCACCGAGATAGATACAAAATAATCAAATTACACATAGCCTCTGTCCCATATGGGGCTCACAATCTATCCTCATTTTACAGAAGAGGAAATGAGGACCAGACTTTCCCAAGGTCACAAAGCAGGCCAGTGGTAGAGGCAGGAATAGAACCCAGATCTCTCAATTACCAGTCTATTGCCTTTCCACTATATTCCACTGCTTCTCTTGCAGAAACTGTCATGGCTTCTGAATCATCTTCTTGGTATTTTGATCTTTTCAAAGTCTTTACTAAAGAGAGGAACTCCTCTCCTGATTTCTACTCACCAGACTGGTCTGTCGCTACACTGTTCTTCCAATGGTCCATTGCTAGATTACACCATTTATACCTGATTCAACAACACCAGCATATCCTATATGAGATCGGCACACAGTTGCCAACAACAGAACATCTGGCTGCAAATCAAACTCAAGCAGGGAGGGCAAAAGGAACGCTTTAAGGAAATATGGTAGTTGTCCTTTGATTTGAATAGATCCCTGTTGATGCTGAGATTGTATTCATGAATATGAGTGTCACAGACATTCTCTTGAACTCTTTCTTGCACACTATGCCCATGAAAACATAGTAGGGCATCTTTCTGGCCCTTTGACATTCAGGGTTAGCAGCTCAGAAACCATGTGTTAAGAGGGGAAAGGTACAGTCTACTACTGGCAGGACATACATTGGAGTTGTTTTTGAAGTGATGATGATGGTTGGCACTGAGCCATCCACACTCTTTTGTCCAGTCCCCTTGGGCCCAGAGGGACACATTGTTTGGCATCTGGCAGGGAGAAACAGGTACATTCTGTGGACATGGAACAGAATATTCTGTGGCCTCATTCATTTCCTTAGCCACTGTTGACCATGATAGAGTGGCTCAGTAAGGGTTAGGCATCTCTTCCACTTCCTTGCAAAGATCCAAGGAAAAAGCCAAAACAAAAATGAAAAATTAAACAGACTAAAATGAAAATGTGTAGTTTTTCCTCACAACTAAGCAAAAACAAGAACAGGTATTGGGCTGAATCATGCTTCTCCAGATGCCATCCCCTCCCATTTCCTGGAATAAGCAGTGACAGGACATGGAGGATCAATGAAAAGCAAATGTAAACAGAAAGGCAGCTTCCCCTGCTTATCCTACTGCTGTCTGGATTTAAGGGCATAGTGGACACTGCAGCATCAGTCACATCCACAACTGTTTGGAAGGCTTTCTTCCAACAATTTAACTGTGAAACACATCCTTGGCTACTGCTCTAATGAGGAAAACAAGGTGCAACCAGGAACTTGTCACTGTAAACCATCCTTCACCAGGCTGTGATATTAATAATAATAATAATGGCATTTATTAAGCACTTACTATGTGCAAAGCACTGTTCTAAGTGCTGGCTATAACCAAATAGCCAATGTGCTACAAGAATTGTGAGTAGCAGTGTTGCCTAGTGGATGGAACATGGGCCTGGGAGTCAGAAGCACCTAGGTACTAATCCTGGCTCCACCACTTGTCTGCTGTGACACCTTGGGCAAGTCACTCAACTTCTCTGTGCCTCAGTTACCTCATCTATAAAACGGAGATTAAGATCGTGAGCTCCATGTGAGACAGGGACAGTGTCCAACCTGATTAGCTTGTATCTACTCCAGCACTACTGCCTGGCATGTAGTAAGCACTTAAATACCATAAAAAAGGGTTGCCCACCTTTATGGGCAATACCCCATAATGTAAACTTGTTCTGGGCAGGGAATGTGTCTACCAACTCTGTTGTACTAAACTCGTACAAGAGCTGAGTACAATATTTATTGAGCACATACCCTGTGCAGAGCCCTGTACTAAGCCCTTGGGAAAGTACAATAGAGTTAGTAAACATGATTCTTGCTTTCAAGGTGTTTACAATCTAGCAGGAAAGACAGACACTAAAATAAATTACAAAAAGGAGGAAGTAACAAAGTTCAAAGATATGTCGCATAGGTGCAATGAGTGGGGGCAGGAGGCAGAGGAGAAGAAAGGGGAGTGAGTATCCATGTACTCATGTAACACAGAAGTACTGAAGTAACATTTAGAGAAAGATGTTTATTGTTGTATTCTCCCAGGCATTTAGTACAGTGCTCTGTACACAGTAAGCACTTAGTAAATATGATTGAATGAATGAATATGAAAATTAAATCAGGGAAAGCTTCTTGGAGGAGATGTAATTTCAGAAGGGCCTCGAAGAAAAGAGCAGTGGTCCTCTCATGTGAAGGGGGAGAGAGTTCGAAGCTGGAAAGAGGGCACGGGCAGGAGGTTGGCAGCAAAGAAAATGAAATGGAGAAAGTGAGTAGATTGGCTTAAGAACATGCTGATAAAGGGAAACGATATGGAAGTCATATTTATTAACAGTAAAAATGTGGAATAGAAAAAAAAGTAAAACCATACTCTGCCTTATGTTAGCAAGGAAGCCAAAAACCAGGGAAACCCACTTCCCCAGAATTTACTTTGTCTGGGTCAGGCTAGTGGAAGGACACATGAAAATGAGAAATGTCATAACCTGCTGACTGCCCCCTCACATGCCTGGATCCGGTTTATAGGCCATTGTTGAGTGAGACACTTCTGATGAACAGGTATTGGCAATTAGAAAGATTTTGGTATGGAAGCACCAGTTCTATGTAATAAAGGAGAAGCAGCGTGGTCTAGTGGGTAAAGCACAGGCCTGGGAGTCAGAAGGACCTGGGTTCTAATCCCGGCTCCGCCTTTTGTCTGATGGGTAACCTTGGGTAAATCACTGAAATTCTAATCCTAGTTCTGCCTTTTGTTTGATGGGTTACTTTGGGATTAAGACTGTGAGCCCCATGTGGGACAGGGACTGCATCCAACCTGATTAGCTTGTATTTATCCCAGTTCAATGCCTGGCACATAGTAAGAACTTAACAAATATCATTAAAAAAAAATCAAGGAACCGAAGAGAAAAAAGTAAACCATGTGGGACTTTGCACACACTTTAGCACATGTGGCATTTTACTCTCTATGTTAACCAAGGGGCATGAGGCAGATTAGCCATGCTTCTCCAGAAACCACGCAGAATCCTCCTATATCTAGACTAAGCAAAGACTTGGAGTTTGAAGAAAAGCAAACATAAGCAGCATGACCCAGTGGAAAGAACACGAGCCTGGGAATCAGAGGAAGTGGGTTCTAATTCCAAATCTGCCACTTGCCTGCTGTGTGATCTTGGGCAAGTCACTTAACTTCCCTGTGTCTAAGTTTCCTCATCTGTAAAATGGGCGTTAAATCCTACTCCCTCCTATTTAAACTGTGAGCCCCAGGTGGGGAAAGGGACTGTGTCCACCCTGATGATCTTGTGCCAATTTCAGCTCTTAGTACATATGCTTGGTGCATAATAACTGCTTAATACCATAATTATCAATCTCGTCAGCGACCTCTCAACCACCTCCTGTCCCGATCTGGAATGCCCTCCCTCTTCATATCCAACAGACAATTATTCTCCCCACCTTCAAAGCCTTACTGAAGGCACATCTCCAAGATGCCTTCCTTGACAAAGCCCTCATTTCCTCTTCTCCCACTCCCTTCTGCATTGGTCTTGCACTTATATTTGCTCCCTTCTCTTCACCTCTCACACACCACCACAGTACTTATCTCTCTCTCTCTCTCTATATATATATATATATTCATTTTTTATTTATATTAATGTTTGTCTTCCCCTCTAGACTGTAGGTTTGTTGTAGGCAGGGTATATGACCACCAACTCTGTTATATTGTACTCTCCCAAGTGCTCAGTACAGTGCTCTGCACACACTAAGAACTCGACAAATACGATTGTGTCGTGAGCCTCCCATGGTTCATACCAAGACAGCTATTCAATATGATCAAAAAAGCAGTCTTTCTTCCCCACTCAACATGTAAGGATGATAGTACAACTTTGAGACACTTCCAGGTGGGTGAGAAGTTCCTAAATAGGACAGGTCAGAAATCTAGGATACTGTCCAAAGTAACTGCTGCCTGTTAGGCAACTGGGAAACACAATATTCAGCTGCTTATTCACACAGAACTTAAGGAATAAAGAGGGTATTGTCAAAAAACGGGTAGCCTACCAACAATCAATCAGGGTACTGTACTAAGCACTTGGGAGAGTACAATATAACAGAGGTGGTAGAGATGTCCCTTGCACACAACAAGCTTACAGTCTAAATGGGGATACGGACATTAATATAAATAAATAAATTACGGAGCTGTGGGGCTAAGAGAGGGGTAAATAAAGAGTGCAAATCCAAGTGCAGGGGTGACACAGAAGGGAAGTGGGAGAAGAGGAAATGAGGGCTAGCTGGGGAAGGGCTCTTCAATTCTCCCTTCAAAGCCCTACTGAAGGCTTACCACCTCCAGGAGGCCTTCCCAGACTAAGCCCCCCTGTTCCTCAGGTCCCTCTTTCCTCTGCATCATCCTGACTTGCTCCCTTTGCTCTACCCCCCTCCCCACCTCACGGCACTTGTGTATATATGTACATATCTATAATTCTATTTATATTAATACCTATTTTACTTGTTCTGATGTGTGTGTATATATTTATATAATTATATTTATTTATATTGATGCTATTGATGCCTGTTTACTTGTTTTGAGTCTGTCTCCCCCTTTCTGGACTTTGAGCCCATTGTGGGCAGGGACTGTCTTTACTTGTTGCTGAATTGTACTTTCTAAGCACTTAGTACAGTGCTCTGCACACAGTAAGCACTCGATAAATTTGACAATGAATGGAGATGTGCTTTTAAACAGGGGAGAGTTATCTATTGGATATGAAGAGGGAGGGCATTCCAGGCCAGAGGCAGGACATGGGCGAGTGGCTGGCAGCAAGATAGCTGAGATAACGTTACAGTGATTGTCAGCACTAGAGGAGCAAAGTGTATGGGCTGGGTTGTAGTAGGAAATCAAGGAGGCAAAGTAGGAGGAAGCAAGGTGTTGCATGCTTTAAAGCTTATGGTAAGGAGTTTCTGTTTGATGCAGAAGTGGATAGGCGCCCATTGGAGGCTCCCAAGGAGTGAGGAAACATGGACTGGACAGTTTTGTAAAAAATAATCCGGGCAACAGAGTGAAGTATGTATTGAAGTGGGCAGAGACAGGAGGCAGGGAGGTCAGCAAGGAGGCTGATGCAGTAATCAAGGCAGAATAGGATAAATGCTTAGATTAACATGGTAGCAGTTTGGATGGAGAGGAAAGAACGGATTTTAGCAATATGAAGGTTGAACAGTTAAAATTTAGTGACAGACTGAATATGTGGGATGAATGGGAGAGATGAGTTGAGGATAATGCCTAGGTTACGGGCTTGTGAGACAGAGAGGATGGTGGTGTTGTTTACAGTGGCAGGAAAGTCACCACGGGGAGAATGGGGCCTGGGTGGCAATATAAGGAGATCTGTTTTAGATATGTTAAACTTGAGGTGCCCGCGGGACATCCAAGCATAGATGTCCTGAAGGCAGGAAGAAATGCAGATAAGGAGACTGCAGATAATGAGAGAGATACGGGTTGGATATGTAGATTTGGGAATCATCCACATTAGAGATTGTAGTTGAAGCCATATGAGCAAATGAGTTCTGTAAGGGAGTGGGTGTAGATCAAGAATAGAAGGGGACCCAGCACCGGGCTTCAGGGGACTCCTACAGGAGGGAGGTGAGAGGCAGAGGAGCTCACAAAAGAGACTGAGAATGTATCCTTTCTTCTCTTGACTGGGGCTCACTGTGGACAGGGAACATATCTGCTAACACTTGGGAGAGTACAGTACTTTGTACATAGTAAGCACTCAGTAAATAACATTGATTGATTTGAAGAGTGTATAGTTGAAGATGGCAGTAAAGGAGGGGGCAAGCACTTCCATAAAGTATGAAAGGATGGGGTTGGAGGCTCAGGTGGAGAGGATGCATTTCAAAGAGAGGCAGGAGATCTCATGCTAGTGGTAGTGATAGGCTGTTGGCTGAGCCACACACTCCCACATCCAGCTCCTAAATGTTCAACACTATGCATTATGATGGCGGGGGAGTGGGTACAATCTGTGATTATGGAACACAAAATATCTGCAAGACCTCCTCAGCAGTAGACACTGTTGTATCCTCTCCACTTCATAAATCATTATTCATTCAATCGAATTTATTGAGTGCTTACTATGTGCAGAGCACTGCACTAAGTGCGTGGGAAGAACAAATCAGCAACATATAGAGACGGTCCCTACCCAACAATGGGCTCACAGTCTAGAAAGGGTAGACAGACAACAAAACAAGTAGACAGGTGTCAATAATAATAATAATAATAATGGCATTTATTAAGTGTTTACTATGTGCAAAGCACTGTTCTAAGCGCTGGGGAGGTTACAAGGTGATCAGGTTGTCCCATGGGGGGGCTCACAGTCTTAATCCCCATTTTACAGATGAGGTAACTGAGGCACAGAGAAGTTAAGTGACTTGCCCAAAGTCACACAGCTGACAATTGGGAGCCAGGATTTGAACCCATGACCTCTGACTCCAAAGCCCGGGCTCTTTCCACTGAGCCACACGGCAAATAAATAGAATTATAACTATATACACATCATTAATAAAATAGAGTAGTAAATATGTAGAAATATACACAAGTGCTATTGAGTTTGACACCAACAGAAATCCAAAGGGTTAGGAAGGGACTTTCTCATAATATATTGGATGATACGTAGTCCCACACTAGTGTTGGAAAGAAATAATTACAGAGCTTAGTCATTGAAAGATTGTAAACAATTCTAGGTTGTTTTTTTTTTTAAAAAAAAGGTATTTAAATGCACTGGACTAAGCACTGGGACAGATACAAGATAGATTGCACATAGTGCCTGTCCTTCATGGGGCTCACAGTCTTAATCTCCATTTTACAGATGAGATAACAGGTGTAGACAGTAAAGTGACTTGTCCAAGGTCAGACAGCAAAAAAGTAACTAGAACCCAGCTCCTCCAGATTTCCAGGCCTGTGCTCAATCTGCTAAACCGTGTTAATCAAGTGTTAGCTGTTAATCAACACTTAACAATGCTAGTTAGAAGTTCACAAAACAGGGGTTGTTCCTGCTAATTTTACAATGATATCCTGGTTTGGATGAGCAGCCAGTGTAGATAGGGGTCTAGATGAATTTGGTGCCTGAGGTTCATGGCAGGAGCCAGAGTGGTTTCAGGCCAGAAGTTGCATGATTACCAAGGATCATTCTCCTATAATAATGAAAGAAAAATTCTATGCATTCCTACTTTATAATCTTTTGAAGGAAGAAAAAAATGTGACAACAATGCTGAAAAGAAGGCTAGTCTTCAGGGGTGGGGCGACATGAAACTATAAGTGCTAAATATAAGCAGTGTTAAATGTAAGTAAAATTATTCATTTACGGTTTAAATACTTTCAAATTTTTTAATTAGTCTTTCCTGAAAAACAAAAACTTGTTAAGAGCTTCATTATACATATGTGCATTTTGGAACAAAACGTTTTCAATGCTGTTTGCAAAAAACTAGTTTTTACTTACAAATCAGCTTCTATTGTTTTTATAACAAAAAACTCCCATGCCCTTAAATGCTGAGGAAGACAAGCAGCAACTGACATTATTTCCCCTTATTCAGACATACTTTAAAAGATATATAAGAGTTAATGTATTTTATGCCTGCATTTGAGCAATCATATTTAAGAGTCATATACATGACAGAAAAGTAATGAGACCATGTTGAGAAAAAATGAGGTAGTCAACAGGAAAAATCAACCTCATTTATAATAATATTCTAGTGATCAGCAGGTGCATAACTCTTCCAGTTATGGTCATTAACTGCATTCATTTCACATTTAACATCTACATTTGCAAGCTATTTGAAAGTAAAATTACATTTCAATTCAATTTTAAATCTTCATCTTTGACTATTTTTTCACAATGATAACCATTGTGGGAATGTGAGTAAATGGCAGCTGCTATCCATGAGAGAAAATCATCTGCTCAGATTATTTATTTACTTCGCTCCTCTTTGTATAATCATTTACAACTATTTGTTAATGTTCACTTTCAGTTCAGATTAAACTTGGGAAAAAAAAATCATGTATTTTACAACAACTTGTCCTTAAAGTGAAAAATGTGTTTTCTCCCCATCAGATAACTTTACTAAATATTAACACACATTTTGGTAATGTTAACCAATAGCCACTTTCTCTGCAATTTCCACTGTCAGTTATACCATCTACACAGATATACTACTTTATTGCACTCTTCCAAGTGCTTAGCACAGTATCCTGTGCACAGCAGATATAATACTATTACTTGGGGATTGTTACAGCCACTCTGACATTCCAACTTTTTTAGTGCCTTTCTGCAATCACACCACTGAATTTTAATGCTGGTAGTTATTTTACACAGCTCTTTCCCTTTATGATAGGGTTCTAGTTTTGTCATACATGCACTCTGAGCAGAATGTGCATTCTATGTGATGGATAAAAGCGGGCCCACAGCCTAAGTGCTGTGTACCAAGACACACATTGATGGTGGCTTCTGCATTGTCAGTCTCCCTCAAATAGATATCATAACCTAAATGCCCGCACACAGAAACCACATCATGAGAGCTTCAGTCTTGGCAGTTAAGATTAGATGAGTTAAGATAATAATAATAATAATAGCATTTATTAAGCGCTTACTATGTGCAAAGCACTGTTCTAAGCGCTGGGGAGGTTACAAGGTGATCAGGTTGTCCCACTGGGGGCTCACAATCTTAATCCCCATTTTACAGATGAGGGAACTGAGGCACAGAGAAGTTAAGTGACTTGCCCAAAGTCACACAGCTGACAGTTGACAGAGCTGGGATTTGAACCCATGACCTCTGACTCCAAAGCCCATGCTCTTTCCACTGAGCCATGCTGATGGCCCCCAAGTGTGCATCAGTTAGATAGACAGGAAGGAGAGGAGGGGAGGCCAGGACCCAAACCCTGCCAGATCCCTCCTTTCCAAACCCTGATCTACTTGCCCCACCACCACCAGTTCTACCCCCAACCTGACCCTTGCTGGGTATGGAAGTGGCTGGAGAACCCACGGCAAAGTTGGTCAGTCATTCGTATTTATTGAGCTCTTTTTATGTGTAGAGCACTGCATTAAGTGCTTGGGAGTAAACTATAACAATAAACAGTCACATTTCTTCCTTTAACGAGCTTATAGTCTAGAGGACTGCAGTCCACCACAGTGGAGTCACAAAAAAAAAAATAAAAAAAAGTTTCAAGACTACATCCTCAGTAGCTAAGCAGCGTGGCTTTGTGGCAAGAGCACGGGCTTGGTTGTCAGAGGTTGTGGGTTCTAATACCAACTCCACCACTTATCAGCTATGTGACTTTGGGCAAGGCATTTATACTTCTCTGTGCCTCAGTTACCTCATCTGTAAAATGGGGATTAAGACTGTGAGTCCCACATGGGACACCCTGATTACCCTGTATCTACTCCAGCACTTAGAACAGCACTTGGCACATAGTAAGCACTTAAATACCATCACTATTATTATTGAGCATTTTTTATGGTATTTGTTAAGTCTTACTCTGTGTCAAGCACTGTTCCAAGTGCTGGGGTAGATACAAATCAATTAGGTCATACACCATTCCTGCTGCAAATGGAATTCACTGTCTAAAGTAGGAGGGAGAAGAGGTATTGAATCCCCAATTTACAGTTGAGAAAACTGAAGCACAGAGAAGGTAAGTGACTTGCCCAAGGTCACAGCAGGCAAGTAGCTCACTCAGTTCACCAGCAATGACACAATGCTCCACTGGGGAGCAGTGTGGCCTAGTGGATAGAGCAAGGGTCTGGGAATCAGAAGGCCCTGGGTTCTAATTTGGGCTCTGCTGCATGTCTGCTTTGTGACCTTGGGCAAGTCATTTAAACTCTCTGGGCCTGTTACCTCAACTGTAAAATGGGGATTAAGACTGTGAGCACCACATGAGACAGGGACTGTGTCCAACCTGATAAGCTTGTATCTACCCCAGCACTTCGTACAGTGCCTTGCACATAGCAAGCACTTAAATACCATTAAAAAAAAAAGTGGTGGAGCCAGGATTGGAACCCAGGTCTGTGCTCCTTCCACTAGGCCACACTGCTTCCCACTGGAGCATTGCTTCATTGCTGGTGAGCTGAATGAGCACCAGAAATTCACTTCTGGTAATCGTCTCATGCCACTTGATGCTGTGTATGGTTTTCAGGAGACTGGCAAAACCTTTAGAAGCTATATGTGCCTTCTGTAGTAGGTCCAGCTCTCAGCCACAAAAGGCTGCATAGCACCATAACTTTTTTGACCAACTTGGAATGAAACGCAATGTCCTAATGCCATCAAACTCTGTTGATATTTCAAAAACCATACAAACTTTTGGGATTCCATTTTCTACTTTTTCACGTATCAATGGAAAGCATGGGTAAATGATGCAGTGTGGCTTAGTGAAAAGAAAAAGGGCCTGGGTTCTAATCCCTGCCCCACCACTGGTCTGCTGCGTGAACTTGGGCAAATCACTTTACTTCTGTGCCTCAGTTTCTGCACATCTGTAAAATGGGGATTAAATCCACTTCCTCCTACTTAGACCATAAGCCCCCTTAAGACAGGGACTGTGTCCAACGTGATTATCTTGTATCCACTCCAGCGCTTAGAACAGTACTGGACACATAGTAAATGCTTAACAAATACCATAATAATGATCATTATTATCATTATTAGAGTGCCCAGGTAGCAACATTCAGTCGCCATTAAATTCTGTTTTACTGATGAAATTTTTTGGTTGTGTATAGAATTCCCCAGGTGTCAGTGCAAACATAGCTTTGTTATCTACAAGCTTATTGTCAGTCCAAGTTACAAACATATAACAATAATAATGGTGGTATTTGTTAAGCGCTATGTGCCAGGTACTGTGCTAAGTAGTGTAATAGATGCAAAGTAATTAGGTTGGGCACAGTCCATACCCAACATGGTGCTCACAGTCTAAATCCCCATTATCCAGATGAGGTAATTGAAGCACAGAAAAGTGAAGTGATTTGCCTAAGGTTACGCAGCAGACAAGTGGCAGAGCTGAGACTAGAGCCCAGGTCCTCTGACTCCCAGATTCTTGTTCTATCCACTAGGGACAAGCTGTTTCTCATGATGATGGTGGGCTCTGAGCCTTCCATCATGATACAGGAAAGAGATTTTCTCCAATTCAATGTAGATATATAACTGAAGTCTACGAAGTCATGGACAAGGTGAACATAGAACTGCTTTTCATCAGTGTAGATGGGATAAGATAAAATTGAATCTAAAGTTCTCAATTACTTGGTGTATTTTGACATTCTTCAGAGAATTATTTTCTGTAAAAGATTTTAAGTGGCACTTTTTAAGTCAAAAATAGTACCACAATGAAAATGAAACAATAGATATTTAGAATGAGATTTCTTGGTGCATTTGTAATTGAGTACTGTGATAGATCTTTTAAAATGTCAAATTTAAGTAATCTCAACAGATCCTCCTTTGGGTTTCATCTTTTGTCAAATTTAATTTTATGGAACAGTAATTTATTTTTCCAAAACAGCCATATGTATGTCAAATAGTTTAGGTAAGTATAACATGGGGAAACAATTTTTCATTTGTTAATAACAGACAAGGTATGGAAACAAAAAGTAAACATTCCTGTTGTTGGAAAAGGACAGCCCTTCCAGAATCGGGATTCTCTGTCAAAGTGTTACTGATTTTGTTGGATGAAATTTATTGGCTGTTAACTGTTCCATTTTTGTTCTTTCTGAAATATTATATGCTTCCAGGCAACAACCTGTCCCTTTGGTTTCAGCTTTTTATTCTGTAAATTGCCTAGAATCCTCCCTAATGGCAAATTCTTATCCAGAAATACAAGTGTGGCTGAAATCATTAATGTATAATTAACAATCCTCTCCACATTGTAGGCAACTAGTTTTCACCTTATAATCTGGTCATCACTCTACTGAAACAGAGTTCACCAAGGTCATTGGTCTGAAATAACTTTTTGGCCAAATCTAATGAACTACACTCAGCCCTAATCTTCCTTGATTTTGCAGCTTTGACGTTCTTCCAGACACCAACTCTAGCCTTAGTTTCACTCGCCTGGCTCTCTTCTTACCTCTCCGACAACTCCTTCCCATAACCCTCTGCAGGTTCTTCTTTTTTCCTCTCTAACTGTGGGTGTCCCGCAAAACTCTGCTCTTCTGATTCTATATTCAGATTATTTGAGGAAGCTCATCCATTCACAGTGATTCAGATACCACCTCTAGGCAGAGGCTTCCTGTTCATTCACCTGTTTTACAACTTTGCAATTCTTCCTACCTCCACGATATCTACTTATCAATGGCTTAATAATACAGAAAACTTAATATGGCAAAAGTGGAACTCCCTCAATCAATCGTATTTATTGAGTGCTTACTGTGTGCAGAGCACTGTACTAAGTGCTTGGGAAGTACAAGTTGGTAACATATAGAGACAGTCCCTCCTAAAGCAACTCCTCCTAACTCTCCCACTACAGTCAACAACATCCTCCCCTGTCCCATAAACTCACCAGTGGGCATACAATTGGAAATCTAACTGTACGCCTATTGGTTACCCTTTATTCACATATTTGACCCCTTCAAAGAATTCAGCAATTAGTGAGGCATAATTTCCTCTTATAGAAACTATATTCTTTCCCCAAACTGCGTGTGTTTAAGCGGTCCTTGATTCTAAGCTTAGTATTGATGGTGCAAAATTTATCAGGTAGAAATGAGAGTAGCTGGTCTGCAATTCCAAAGATCATCTTTAGGACCATTTTTAAAGATAAGAGCCACATCAGTAATTCAGAAACCCTCAGAAATGGTGGCCATTTTCTTTGTTTTCATGGTATTTTTTAAGCACTTATTATGTTCCAGGGCACTGTGCTATGTGCTTTAGTAGATACAAGCTAATCAGGTTGGACACGGTTCATGTTTCACATGGGGCTCACAGTCTTTATCCTCATTTTATAGATGAGGTAACAGGCACAGAGAAGTTAAGTTACTTGTCCAAGGTCACACAGCAGATGAGTGGAGGAGCCAGGAGTAGAACCCAGGTCCTTCTGACTCCCACGCCCATGCTCTGCCCACTAGGTGACACTGCTTCCATTTGTTATGACAAATACCTTCTTACCAACAGCCCCTCAATTCACTAGATGAGTTCCTTCAAACTTTTGGGATAGGCCATTTGGTGCCAACAATGTAAAAGTAGTAGTAGCAGCGCAACAAAGATATTTATTAAGCACTTTAAAGGGCTCATTGCATCATATTAAGAGCTTGAAAAAGTACAACAGAAGCCAAAGTCACATTCCCTCTCCACAAGAAGTTTGCACTATAACAGAGAGAGACCTAAAAGTATTTAGAAATAAAGTTATTTAGAATAAATAAAATGATTGGACAATTGATTACACATATGCATAAGTGCTGAGGGAAAATTTAAATCAACAAATATATACATGCTAGAGATGGCTGATGAGTTAGTTGAGACATGGAGCACTTGAAGTTAATCAGTGAAGTTTGTTGAAGGAGAGCAGATTTTACAAAGGCTTCAAAGGTGAGGAAAGTCATGATTTGTTGGATAGGAAGGGAGTCAGGATGGGGGATGGGACAGAGGTGAAAGAGTGGAAAGCAAGGTACAGATAGGTTAGTTTGGGAGGAACAAAGAACAAATGAAGACAGTTGATTTAACATCAGGAGAGTTGTTGAGCCTTGAAGCCCACTGTGAGGAGTTTTTGCTTGAGGAGGAGAGGAATGGAAAGCCACTGGAAGGTTTTGAGGAGAGAGGAGGGAAGATGTGAGATGAATGGCACTTCAATTGATCAATCATATTGAGCACTTGATGTGTGCAGAGCACTGTACTAGGCACTTGGGAGAGTATAATATAACAGTTGGTAGATACGTTCCCTGCCAAGGAGAACATCCTTGTGGCAGCCTGCTATAAAAAAAAAATTTGGATGTTTGATTCTCTCTAGCATATTCCTCAGTAAAGACTGATCTAGGGAATTCAAAGAGCCTCTGGGCCATATCCCTTTCACCGCTGAGTGCAACTTTTCCCCCAGTAATCATCAACTGGCCTCTGATTCCCTAGCCAGCCTCCTCTGGATATAGTTGAAGTATTTTTTATATGTAGTTTTGGCAACCCTTGAAAAGGATCTCCAAACTCCTTTTTGCCCTCCTATTTTCACTTGGGTGAGCATTCATTTTTAAACAATGCTTTTTGTTTTGTTTTGTTTTCCCCCTCAGATAGCTCCTTTTACCCTGCCAATTGTGTAAACTTTCTCTTAGGTCACTTTTTTTTTTTTTAATTCTGTGACTTTTTTTTTCTGAGCCTCTAAAATGGTGGCAGTTTTTAAAACAGTTCCAGGGTTTTAGTTGGTTGCTTGTCATTTTTAGCTACCCTCTTTAATGAGGTCCACATTATCAGTTTTGGTTTTTTTTTTTTTTTAAAAAAAACAACTTTCTGTTCATTTATAGCCTTCTTAACCCCAGCAAGGATGATGAATTTTGTCAAGTGGTGGCCACTATTCCAGAGTGGCTCTCCCCCATAAAAGTCCGATATTAGATCAACTACTCACTACTCAAATTTCAATCCAATATATTATCTTACGTTGATTCTAAGACTAGCCGTTCCAGGAAAGTCATTTATCATCATCCAAAAACTTTACTATTCTTCTGATGAGATATTCAGCTGATCTTATGTGAGGAGACTTGAAATGACCCACTTCTATTACTTGCCTCAATTTTACAGCCACACCCAATCACATTTACAGCATGGTCAAGGTTATGACAATCTGGGTTTTTTTATACTAAAAATCCCAAATAATTCTGAATCTGTCTAGAAAGAAATCCTCATAGAGTGAGGATGATTTGAAGCCCTGTTTTAAAAACATAGGCCTTTGGAATCTTAGATATTGACTGACATACCTGATTATCCACTTCTTCCTCCCATCTGAAAATCATTCCCATGTTTGTATTCCTTGCTAGACTGTACACTCTTTGAGGGCAGGGATTATATCTACTAACTGTAACTGCACTCTCCCACTTAGTACAGTGTTCTGCACACGTAGAGGCTCAATAAATACTATTGATTGGTCATAGAAGATACACGTTTAGAATAAACCTGAAAAACTCCCTGCCACAATGTTTCCATTTTTCTCTGACAGGGTGGGCTTAAATCAATCACGACAAAGTAAAATACCATGACATTTTTGTAGGTATGTTAAAGTTAGTCTTGTGTTCCTGGTAAGCTACTTTTATTTTATGAAACCCTAGTTCACTATCAAGGGGAAATTAATATTATTTCCTACCATTCAACTCAGACTAGAATTCTAATATTGTAAATTTATTTTTCAAGAGAATTAGAAAGGAACTCATCTTCTGAGAATGGTACTATGTGAGAACATTCACATTTGAGGTGCACTGATTTCTATCATGCCCAAAAAGGACACTTAGTAAGTTACCATGCCAACTATTTACAAAAATTACATTCTTGTCTGTTTAATGCTTCACTGAAACTGTCCATGTGTATGAGATGACTGGTTATTTTTTCTGAAGACTAAATACTATTACCACCACTACTCGTGTATTTAAAGTGGATAGATCATGGGCCTGGGAGTCAGAAGTTTGTAGGCTCTAATACCAGCTCTGCCACTTGTCTGCTGTGTGACCTTGGGCAAGTCACTTCCCTGGGCCTCAGTTACCTCATCTGGAAAATGGGAATTGAGACTGTGAGCTTGATGGAGAAGCAGCTTGGCTCAGTGGAAAGAGCATGGGCTTTGGAGTCAGAGGTCATGGATTCAAATCCCTGCTCTGTCACTTGTCCGCTGTGTGACTTTGGGCAAGTCATTTAATTTCTCTGTGCTTCAGTTCCCTCATCTGTAAAATGGGGATTAAGACTGTGAGCCCCCTGTGGGACAACCTGATCATCTTATAACCTCCCCAGCGCTTAGAACAGTGGTTTGCACATAGTAAGCACTTAATAAATGCTATCATTATAATTATTATTATGTGGGACAGGGACAGTGTCTGAGAATTAGCTTGTATCCACCCCAGTGTTTAGTACAGTGCCTGGCACACAGTGCTTAAATACCACAATTATTATTGTGATTTTCCATTCTGTTTTTCATTTATTGTTACGATTTTGATGACACCTTAAATTTTCTCCCCAGTTTTATTAAATGGGCACTTATATTCATATTTTCATTGTGGGCAGGGAATATGTCTCTTTATTGTTGTATTGCACTTCCCCAAGCACTTAGTACAGTGCTCTGCACAAAATAAGTTTTCAATAAATACGATTGAATGAATGAATGAAGCATACTGGAATAATAATTGCATATCAATTTTACAACTCTGGTAGTTAATTTTTCACACTATTAACAATTGTTAGCATATGAACAAATATTTATTTTTCAATGTTCTAAATACATATATTGGGCAAAAGTATTTTCAGAACATTTCTACTTCAGTTATGACAAATGTATCTGATAAAAAAATGATCTTATTTAAGTTTGAAATTTGGTTTAAAAGACGTTGCACATCTTGTGTGTAAAAGTGTAAAAACACCTTTTACAATGACCTAACAAAGAAATTAGATCATTTAAAGGCATGGTTTACTTACATTTCTTTTACTGCTGTTTCTATAGTAAAAGCATAAAGTCACCCATTTAGTATGTGATGCTGTTGCTAATGGGATATTATTTATTTGCACATCTTTGTTTTTATTATAGAAATGGAAAAAGAACAAGAGTAGTTTTGAATACATGAACATTTCAATAGGCATAACATTTTCTCCCTACGGTCATCCAGAATGTGTAAAATGGCAATTATGGAGTACATTTTGAGGTTACCTGCAATCTACAGGAGTGCTTCTCCTAGCTCTGTTAATCATCAATCTCAGAACATTTTAGCTTTCAGAGTAAATGACAAATGTCCATTTGCTTTTGCTAAAAACATCCTGTATATTAAATTTTACTTCACTTATGAGTTATTTTAAAAGCAACCGAATCTCTTAAAAAAAGCATGTGAGCTTTACTTACACACATTCAACAGGGAGGCACTTCATATAAAAGCAGCTAACATGGACCTTAGTGATTGAACAAAGAGGCAAAATAGATGCTTTTTACATTGAATTCAAGGGGAAGGAAAGGGTGATCCAAGAAATGATGGAGGTCTGAGGAGGAGAGAGCAAACAGCTCTACAACTCCAGCTCATAACTAAGCCCTTCCTGTTGCTAAAGAGAAAATGTGACCAGTGCAAAAGACTGGGAGAAAGTGATGTTTTTTCTTTTTACCTGCATCACAATTCTGCACCATTCTGGAATGGTGGCTGAAAACACCCCTGAAGACCTAAAGTAATAAACCCTCTCAACCAAGGACTTTCAATCAATTAATTGTATGTATTGAGCACCTACAGTATGCAGAGCAGTGTACTAAGCATTTGGGAGAGTTCAATACAACAGCGTTGGTAGACACATTCCCTCCCCACAACCAACGTACAGTCTAGAAGGGGAGATAGGCATTAATAAGAATACATTATGGATATGTATATAAGTGCTGTGCGGCTGAGGGAGGGGTGAATAAAGGGAGCAAATCCAAGTGCATGGGTGATGTACAAGAGAGTGGGAGAAAAAGAAATGAGGGCTTAGGGAAGGCTTCTTGAAGATGTGCCTTCAATAAGGCTTTGAAGGTGGGGAGAGTAACCATCTGTCACATATTAAGAGGGAAAGCATTCCAGGCCAGAGGCAGGATGTAGGTGAGAGGTCAGTAGTGAGATAGAAAAGATTGAGGTACAGTGAGTAGCTTGGCATTAGAGGAGTAAAGAGGCTGGGTTGTAGTAGGAAATCATGGAGGTAAGGTAGGAGGGGGTAAAATGATTGAGTGCTTTAAAGCTGATGGTAAGGAATTTCTGTTTGATGCAGAGGTGGATGGGAAACCACTGAAGGTTCTTTAGGAGTGGGGAAACATGGCCTGAATGTTTTTGTAGAAAAATGATCCAGGCAGCAGAGAGAAGTATGGACTCGAGTGGGAAGAGACAGGAGGCAGGGAGATCAGCAAGGAGGCTGATGCATTAATCAAGGTGGGATAGGATAAGTGCTTGGATTCATGTGGTAGCAGTTTGGATGAAGAGGAAAAGATGTTGTGAAGGTTGAACCGACAGGATTTGGTGTCAGATTGAATGTGTGGGTTAAATGACAGAGATGAGACAAGGATAACGCCAAGGTTACAAGGCTTTGGAGACAGGAAGGATAGTGGACATAGAGCATCACTATGGAAGGGGTAAGGTTTTGGGGGTGGATAAGGCAGCCTATCCATTGAAAAGCAGGGATTGTGGTGTTTTGTTTGGGAAACAGAGTGGAACTTAACTGTTGTGAGTTAACAAAAGTCTGAATCACAGTCATAGAGTGAAAAGGTCAGGGCTAGGGGAATGCCTGTTAGAACTATGCTATCAATAGTGAAGGTTTGTGATGGAAGAACAATTTACCAGTAATTCAAATTCTAAATCTCTAACTGAACTGTTTGATTTTGCTGATGATCAATCAATCAATGGTATTTTCTGAGGTCTTCCTGTTGGCTAAGGCATTGCCCAAACTGGCTGCAGCCAAAGAGCCAGACACCCAGGCCAGGTGTACTGGTGCTGCACCAGTGTGTCTTCTTGCAGAAGCACTTGTTGCACTCGTGGCAAGGGAAGGGCCGCTCACCCATGTGGGTATGCTGGTGTCAGACCAGGTTCTGCTTGTGGTTGAAGCTTTTGCAGGGCTGGCCTCGCACAAATGCTTGAATCCTTGTGAGGGACCCTGCAGAGGCCAAATGGGACCTATGGCTGAAATGACCCTGGCTGCTACTACTACTACTACTAATAATAATAATAATGATAATAATAATTGTGGTATTTGTTAAGCACTTACTATGAGCCAGGAGCTGTACTAATTGCTGTGGTGGATACAAGCAAATCGATTTGGACAGTCCCTGTCCCACATGGGACTCAATCTCATTCCCCATTTTACAGATGCAGTAACAGCCACAGAGAAGTAAATTGACTTGCCCAAGATTCACAGAGTAGACAATTAGAAGAAGCAGGATTAGAACCCATGATCTTCTAACTCAAGCTCATGCTCTATCCACTATGCCACGCTGCTCCTGGACCAAGATACACAGTCCTGGGCCTCAATGGCCTCAAGGGCATATGGCACACTTTTGTGGGCACGGAATATGGGTATTACATTGCTATATTATACTCTCCCAAGTGCTTAGGACACTGCTCTGCGCATAGTAAGTGCTCAGTAAACACAACTGACTGACCAGAAGTCCCTGGATGGATGTGAAGGGGGGCCAGCCCCCTGGGCTCAGGGTTTCCAGAAGATGATTCAGAAGATAACCAGAATCCAGGCCACCCTCCCCTAACTGGTACTAACAATACAATGCTAAGTAGCAGTCCATTTTTGTCAGTAAAGAAAGTAGACATGATGAAGACAGAGGAAGTTATTGGGGTTGAATATGTCATTTTTAGTTTTACTTTGCAAACCCTAATTTCAAATTACCCCAGGAATTTTAGATTCAATTTGAGTTATTTTCTGCCTATAAAGTCTGTTCAGTGTTGCTTTTAACAATCCATTAAAAGATCATTAGATAGTTTTAAGTCCAAAGTTAAATTTGGAAAGGAAATGGAACTATCAAACTTCATATATATAAAATCTTTGTCCAAAACTTCCATATTGAATATGAACAGAGCCTGTCGTTGGGAAGGGATTGTCTCTATCTGTTGCCAAATTGTACTTTCCAAGCGCTTAGTACAGTGTTCTGCACAAAGTGCCCAATAAATACAATTTAATGAATGAAAGAACATTTCTCAAATACATCACCTATGCATAAAAACAGCAGTCACTGAAATTCAGTGGCATTTTTACTCTCCAAGAAGAGAAAAAAGTATAAACAAAACATTCTTTCATCATAATATGCAGTGGGACTGCATCCATACTTTTTTCCTTAACTTGGATAGTGAAATTGCTGCTGAATATCTTTGACTTTGCAAAATGTTAGCACTCTGAGCGAAAGTTTCCAGTTTCACTTCAATTCTGATCCTAAAAATGCATGTTGCATCTTATCTAGGGATTGACTTTCTAGACGAAGTGAAAGCATTTCTACACACAGTGTTTAATATTCGTTCATTCAATTGAAATTTATGATGATGGTATTTGTTAAGCGCTTACTATGTGCCGAGCACTGTTCTAAAAGCACTGGGGTATATACAAGGTAATCAGGTTGTCCCACATGGGGCTCAGTCTTAATCCCCATTTTACAGATGAGGTAACAGGCACAGAGAAGTTGTCACACAGCTGACAAGTGGTGGAGTTGGGGACAGAACCCACAATTTTTGACTCCCAAGCCAGTGCTTTTTCCACTAAGCCACGCTTGCATTTGGTTTGTTGTTTAGTTTGCATGATGCCTGTTAAGCTCTGCCTCCCACTACTGTGTTTGCTAATTACACAGGTTTAAGAGGATGCCCTCTCATCCACCTTGAATTTTTCTCTTATTACTAAAAAGTACAATTTTGAGCTCTGGTGATAATTGTTGCTTCCCTTATAAGATTGCTATAGATGGCAAGCACCTTGTGGGCAGGTAACGTGTCTACCACCTTTGTTGTATTGTGCTCTCAAGCGCTTAGTACAGTGCTCTGCACACAGTAAATGCTTAATAAATACCACATAGAATGATTCATTGTGGGCAGGGAATGTGTCTGTTTATTGTTATACTGTACTATCCCACACACTCAGTACAGTGATTTGCACACAGTAAGCACTCAAATGACTGAAAGAATGAATAGGATCAAGAAACAAGTAACTGCATAGCTTTTGACATGGGAACAAGATAATTCATGTAATATGAAAGTTTGAGAGAAATGTGACTGCCAAAACCGATCGATCGAAGGCCAGAGGTATAAAAATGGACATTTCAGCAGTTAACCTGAGAAAATTACAGCAAATGAAAGTAATTTGTTAGGAGAATAATTTGCAAGATCCCATCAAATTGAATTAAATGCATGAGAAGGATCTGCAGAGTACTGACAGATGATGTGCAATAAAGTCAGCAACACAGAGAATGAAACTGGTGCTCCTACAAGTGGTTCATAAACTTTAAATAGCTGCCCATGTCAGCAGTCTCCTAACCTACCTCTGCTCCGGTCACAGGCCCTGCCCAGTCCCTATAAAGCAGAGTCCCAGGACCATAGCCTCCAGGTTCAGCCTGTATCAGCACTGAATCACAAATCACAATCCACAAACCTCATTTCTGGTACTGCCAGCCAGTGCATCTGTACCGCTTTGGCACATGCATGGTTGGACCAGTGGGCTGCTGGGATTGTAGTTCCAGCAGTCAACTAGAACCACTGCACCTAAAAAAGGTATGTCAGCTGCCACATTTCCCTCCCCCAAAATGGCCCTAGAAAGGAAGGGATAGATGGAAGGCAGCTGAACGGACATATCTGAATCTAGCCCAAATCCAGCTTAGTCAGACACTGACATGGTCCAATCTGACCCAGGGGTTAGGACTGTTTAGGATTCAAAGTGACAATAATATCTCTTATCTACACTTTGTATTCCAAACTGTGAAAAGTTACCATATACTAACATTTCAAATAGCTTTCAAAATAATCTGTCATTAGTAAGCAAAGAAGCAAATATTACCCTTTTAGCTGGACCTTGTTTTTGACTCTCCCGCCTCCTTCCCTCACACACGCTGTTCCCCCATCTTGGAACTCACTCCCTCCCTCCATAGGCAGACCACAGCTCTCTTGACCTGCAAATGCCTCCTAAAATCCTATCTCTTCCAAAAAGTCTTCCCCAATTAAACTTCCCAGCACTCAGCCACATCATCCTCAGTCAACTTGAGCACTTCTTTATGCCCTCCTTAGCACCCGTGTATATGTCTGTTTTATTCATCGGTTTTTGACCTCTCTAGTTGTAAATATTTTTACATTGGACTCCCCCAACAGAGTGTAAGCTCCTTGTGTACAGGGAACATGTCAGTTATTCTATACATCCCAAGGACCTAGTAAAGTGCACCACTCTAGCTCTTCTAGAAGACACAAGAAGTTGCTAGTCTGCAGGACAGCAACTTGATACTTCCGGTAGTTTGCTGGTCGATGATCAGATCTACAGAGAGTACCCACATTCATTGGGAATGGAATATTATATTTAATGGGTATGGGATCTGGAGGCACCTTTTTTCAGGAGGTATTTCCTCATTAAAATGGTAGCTCTCAGTGGGTGGAGGTTGCAGCCACAGAGTTGCCAGGATTGGGCTTCCAAATCTACCCAGAAGTAGAAATGATTATTGGGTGATGCCATGCTGGTTGTTGAAATAATTATCTTTAGCTACACAGGCCTTACTCTCATGGTCCTGCTGTTTCCCAGCTTCAGGCTGCCCAACTGTAAAGAACACACCTCTGTATTTTTGGTTGTTGTGTCTTTGACTGTGGAATGGATGACTCAGTACAAACCATCCCTATGACAAAGATAACACAGGAAGCCACATGGCCTAGTGGATACAGCACGGGGTTGGGAGCCAGAGGACCTGGCTTCTAATCGTGGCTCCTTCACTTACCTGCTTTGTGAACTTGGGCAAGTCACTTCACTTCTCTGTGCCTCAGTTTCCTCAATTGCAAAATGGGGATTCAATACCTGTTCTTCCTACGTAGACTGTGAGTGCCATGTGGGACAGGGACTGTATCTGGCCTGATTAATTTGCATCTAGCCCAGCAAAATGGGGTACAACAGTGCTTAACATGTAGTAAGCATTTAACAAATACCATAAAAAGAAGCAGCATGGTGTAGTGGATAGAGCACAGGCCTGGGAGTCAGAAGGTCATGAGTTCTAATCCTGATTCAGCCAATTGTCTGCTATGTGACCTTGGGCAAGTCAATTTACTTGGTGTCATCCTCAACTCCGCTCTCTCGTTCACCCCTCACATCCAAGCTGTCACCAAAACCTGCCGGTCTCAGCTCTGCAACATTGCCAAGATCCGCCCTTTCCTCTCCATCCAAACCGCTACCCTGCTCGTTCAAGCTCTCATCCTATCCCATCTGGACCACTGTATCAGCCTCCTCTCCGATCTCCCATCCTCTTGTCTCTCCCCACTTCAATCCATACTTCACGCCACTGCCCCGATTGTCTTTGTCCAGAAACGCTCTGGGCATGTTACTTCCCTCCTCAAAAATCTCCAGTGGCTACCAATCAACCTGCACATCAGGCAGAAACTCCTCACCCTCGGCTTTAAGGCTCTCCATCACCTCGCCCCCTCCTACCTCACCGCCCTTCTCTCCTACAGCCCAACCCGCACCCTCCGCTCCACTGCCGCTAATCTCCTCACTGTGCCTCGTTGTCACCTTCCCAGACTGAGCCCCCTCATCATCATCATCATCAATCGTATTTATTGAGCGCTTACTATGTGCAGAGCACTGTACAAAGCGCTTGGGAAGTACAAATTGGCAACATATAGAGACAGTCCCTACCCAACAGTGGGCTCACAGTCTAAAAGGGGGAGACAGAGAACAAAACCAAACATACTAAGAAAATAAAATAGAATAGATATGTACAAATAAAATAAATAAATAGAGTAAAAAATATGTACAAACATATATACATATATACAGGTGTTGTGGGGAAGGGAAGGAGGTAAGATGGGGGGGATGGAGAGGGGGACGAGGGGGAGAGGAAGGAAGGGGCTCAGTCTGGGAAGGCCTCCTGGAGGAGATGAGCTCTCAGCAGGGCCTTAAAGGGAGGAAGAGAGCTAGCTTGGCGGATGGGCAGAGGGAAGGCATTCCAGGCCCGGGGGATGACGTGGGCCGGGGGTCGATGGCGGGACAGGCGAGAGCGAGGTACGGTGAGGAGATCAGCGGTGGAGGAGCGGAGGGTGCGGACTGGGCTGTAGAAGGAGAGAAGGGAGGTGAGGTAGGAGGGGGCGAGGTGATGGAGAGCCTTGAAAACCAGGGTGAGGAATTTCTGCCTGATGCGCAGATTGATTGGTAGCCACTGGAGATTTTTGAGGAGGGGAGTGATATGCCCAGAGCGTTTCTGGACAAAGATAATCCGGGCAGCAGCATGAAGTGCTGCTTCCTTCCTCCTTCCTCTTCCCCTCCGCCCCCTCTCCATCCCCCCCGCCTTACCTCCTTCCCTTCCCCACAGCACCAGTATATATGTTTGTACGTATTTATTACTCTATTTATTTTACTTGTACATATCTATTCTATTTATTTTATTTTGTTAATATGTTTTGTTTTGTTCTCTGTCTCCCCCTTCTAGACTGTGAGTCCACTGTTGGGTAGGGACCGTCTCTATGTGTTGCCAACTTGTACTTCCCAAGCGCTTAGTACAGTGCTCTGCAAACAGTAAGCGCTCAATAAATACGATTGATTGATTGATTCTCTGGGCCTCAGTTACCTCATCTGTAAAATGGGGAATGAAACAGAGAGCCTCACATGGGGCAGGGACTGTGTTCAACTTGTACTTCCCAAGTGCTTAGTACAGTGCTCTGCACACAGTAAGTGCTCAATAAATATGATTGAATGAATGAACTCAATTTGCTTGTATCCACCCCAGCACTTAGTACAGTGCCTGGCACATAGTAAGCGCTTAACAAATACCATTATTATTATTACTATTATAATTATTACTACTATATGTTCTGCTAGTGGTAGGACATGTCTTTCCCTTTTTAACCATTGCAATCTGAGTAATGTTTACCATGAATGGCAAGGGACCAAAAATGGTACAGTACTCCATTTTCATGACCAAAGTGTGCAAGTGCTGCTCTCCAAGCCATTCACATTCATGGATGCAGCCTCACCTACAAACTAAAGGACAACTCTACTATAGTGTCCTACTTTTGCTCTACCCTATGAATTTCATTATTTTAAAAACTCAAAGTAAATGATGTGACAGATAGTGATTTCAACTTTTAAAAATTTTCAGTATTTGAAGTTATAATTTTTTTATGGTATTTGTTAAGTGCTTACTATGTGCCACACTGTACTAAGCACTGGGGTAGATACAAGCTCACAGTTTTAATCCCCATTTTACAGATGAGGTAACTAAGGCACAGAGAAGTTAAGTGACTTTTCCCAGGTCACAGAGCAAACAAGTGGCAGAGCTAGGATTAGAACCCAGGTCCTTCTGACTCCCAGGTCCATCTTCTATCCACTAAGCCATGCTGCTTCTCTCGAATTTTGTCTTGAAGGGCAATCTACAAAAATAAATGTGGTCTGAATATCAAGTTTCAAGGGGCAACAAAAGACAGTGAAAAGGAGAATTGCATATTTAAACAAAATTATATATTAGTTATGCCAAAGCAATTTTAAAACTAACGCTCAGGCATTTAAATTAAAATAGGTACACAAACTTGATTTAAAATACATGGAAGATTTAATTCTGAACTATAAATCAATGGTATTTGAGTGTTTAGTGTGTCCAGATCACTGAACTAAGTACTTTTGAGAGTACAATACACCAGAATTGGTAGACATGCTCCCTGCCTACAAGGTGCTTAGAGTCTAGAGGGAGAGACAGACACTAATATAAAGTACGGATATATGCATAAATTCTATGTGGCTGAGGATGGGGTGAATATCAAGGGCTTAAAGGATACAGATCTAAGTGCATAGGTGATGTAGAAAGGAGAGGGAGTAGGGTAAATAAGGGCTTAATCAGCAAAGGCCTCTTGGAGATGTGATTTTAATATAGCTTTGAAGGTGGGGAGAGTGTTATATGGATGGGGATGGAGTTCCAGGTCAGAGGGAGGACACACGCAAGGGGTTGGAAGTGAGACAGACAAGATCGAGGGACACTGAGCAAGCTGGTGCTAGAGTGAAATGTTTGGAGTGGGTTATAGTAGGAAATCAGCAAGGTAAGATAGAAAAGGGAGAGCTGATTGAATGCTGTCAAACAGATGGTAAGGAGATTCTGCTTGCTGTAGAGGTGGATAGAGGTGGAGTGGGGAGATGTGGACTGCACAGTTTATTAGAAAAATGATCGAAGCAGCAAAAGATGGACTGAAATGAGGAGAAACAGGAACTACAACTCATTTTTCTCCCAACGCCTCTCTTCCACCCAATTTACCCATCTCTGCCAAAACACCATCATCCTCCCAGTCCCAGAAGCCTGCCACCTTGGTTCATCCTTGACTCCTATCTTTCAACCCTCACATTCAAGCTACGGGTAATTCCTGACAGTCCTTATTACACAACATTTCCTGTATCCATCCATTCCTCTCCACCCAACCTGCTACTAGCTTAGTCTAACTTCTGGTCATACTGCAGCTAGACTATTTTATCGGCTTCCTTGTGGGTCTCCCCATCTCCCCCATTCCAAACTATATTATACCCTACTGCACACAGATTATTTTTTATGGCATTTGTTAAGTTCTTACTATGTGTCAAGTACTGTTCTAAGTTCTGGGGTAGATTCATTCATTCTTTCATTCAATCATATTTATTGAGCGCTTACTGTGTGCAGAGCACTGTACTAAGCACTTGGGAAGTACAAGTTGGCAACATATAGAGACAGTCCCTACCCAACAATGGGCTCACAGTCTAGAGGCAGGAGACAGACAACAAAACATGTGGA
Source organism: Tachyglossus aculeatus (assembly GCF_015852505.1). NCBI lineage: Eukaryota > Metazoa > Chordata > Mammalia > Monotremata > Tachyglossidae > Tachyglossus > Tachyglossus aculeatus. The sequence goes on along the minus strand of NC_052101.1, from coordinate 73,337,936 downwards.
CAGGTGTCCAAGTCATTAGAATAAATAGAAATAAAGTTAGAAGCACATCATTAACAAAATAAATAGAATAGTAAATATGTAAAAGTAAAATAGAGTACTAAATCTGTACAAACATATATACAGGTGCTGTGGGGAGGGGAAGGAGGTAGGGCGGGAGGGATGGGGAGGAGGAGAGGAAAAAAAGGTGGCTCAGTCTGGGAAGGCCTCCTGGAGGAGGTGAGCTCTCAGTAGGGCTTTGAAGAGAGAAGAGAGCTAGCTTGCTGGATGTGCAGAGGGAGGGCATTCCAGGCCAGGGCGAGGACATGGGCTGGGGGGTTGATGGCAGGACAGGTGAGAATGAGGTACAGTGAGGAGGTTAGCGGCAGAGGAGCGGAGGGTATGGGCTGGGCTGTAGAAGGAGAGAAGGGAGGTGAGGTAGGAGGGGGCGAGGTGATGGAGAGCCTTGAAGCTGAGAGTGAGGAGTTTTGGCTTGATGCGTAGGTTGACTGGCAGCCACTGGAGATTTTTGAGGTGGGGAGTAACATGCCCAGAGCGTTTCTGCACAAAGATGATCCAGGCAGCAGCATGAAATATAGACTGAAGTGGGGAGAGACAGGAGGATTGGAGATCAGAGAGGAGGCTGATGCAGTAATCCAGTCAGGATAGGATGAGAGATTGAACCAGCAAGGTAGAGGTTTGGATAGAGAGGAAAGGGCCGATCTTGGCAATGTTGCCAAGGTGAGACCGGCAGGTTCTGGTGACAGATTTGATGTGAGGGGTGAACGAGAGAGCAGAGTTGAGGATGACACCAAGGTTGTGGGCTTGTGAGATGAGAAGGATGGTAGTGCCGTCTACAGTGATGGGAAAGTCAGGGCGAGGACACGTTTGGGAAGGAAGATAAGGAGCTCAGCCTTGGACATGTTGAGTTTTAGATGTCGGGGCAGACATCCAGATGATGTCCTGAAGGCAGGAGGAGACCCGAGCCTGAAGGGAGGGAGAGAGAGCAGGGGCAGAGATGTAGATTTGGGTGTGATCAGCGTAGAGATGATAGTTGAAGCCGTGGGAGCGAATGAGTTCACCAAGGGAGTGAGTGTAGATAGAGAACAGAAGGGGACCAAGAACTGACCCTTGAGGAACCCCTACAGTAAGGGGATGGGAGGAGCCCACAAAGGAGACTGAGAATGAATGGCCGGAGAGATAAGAGGAGAACCAGGAGCGGATGGAGTCTGTGAAGCCAAGGTTGGATAGCGTGTTGAGAAGGGGGTGGTCCACAGTGTCGAAGGCAGCTGAGAGGTCGAAGAGGATTAGGATAGAGTAGGAGCCGTTGGATTTGGCAAGAAGGAGGTCATTGGAGACCTTTGAGAGGTCAGTTTCAGGGAGTGTAGGGGACAAAAGCCAGATTGGAGGGGGTCAAGGAGAGAGTAGATACAACTTAGTTGGGAGAAACAGCATGACCTAGTGGAAAGAACATGGGCCTGGGAGTCAGAGAATCTGTGTTCTAATCCCAGCTCTGCCAATTGCTTGTTGGGTGACCTTGGGCAAGTCATTTAACTTCTCTGTGCCTCAGTTCTGCTGTTCTCCCTCCTACTTAGACTGTGAGCCCCATGAAGGACAGGGACTGTGTTCATCCTAATTCACTAGTATCTAACACTGTTCTAAGTGCAGGGCTTAGACACAGAATAAATGCTTAACAAATGCTATTTAAAAAAGCAGGTTGGATGCAGTCCCTGTCCCACATGGGGCTCACGGTCTAAGTAGGAGGGAGAACGGGTACTGAATCCTCATTACAGGTGAGAAAACTGGGGCACAGAGAAGTTGAGATATCTCTTAAATTCACACAGCAGGCATGTAGCAGAGCCAGGATTAGAACTCAGGTCTGTATTCTTTCCACTAGGCAATACTGCTTCTCTGAGCCTGTATCTGACCTGATTAACTTGCATTTATCTCAGCATTTTAAACAGTGCTTGACAAATACCAATATTATCTTCTTTTTGCATCACACCTCCCAATGCCTCTCCTCAAATCTCTCCAACAGCTTCTCATTTTCATCTACAATAAAGGGAAAAGTCCTCATGATTGGCTTCAAGGCTGTCCCACAAACTCCCAATCTTATATACCTGATTATCTTGTATCTACCCCAACACCTAGTATAATAATAATGATGGCATTTGTTAAGCACTTAGTATTGTGCCAGGCACTGTACTAAGTGGTATACTAGCATATAATGAGTACCTAACAAAAATCACAATTATTATTTTTATATCAGCCCTCTTCACCTGCTACTGGTGAGTTGCTTTTTCAATCCTCCCAAGCCAATCATCTAGCTGTACCTCACTCCTGAAGCTCCCACCTCCAGTCCCTCACTTGTGCTATCCCAGCAGCCTGGAACTTCCTCCCTGACCTAATCCATCAGATATCAGCTCTTCCCACCTTCAACATCCTCCTAAAATCCCACCTTCTCCAACAAGTTACCTGTTTGGTTAATATGACTTGGGAGGTAATCAATGAATGGAATTTATTGAGTGCTTACTGTGTGCAGAGCATGGTACTAAGCACTTGGAAAACTACAATCCAGAGTTGGTAGACACAATCCCTGCTCACAATAAGCTTACAGTCAAGAGGGTTGATTAACCCATCAACCATCCCTAGGATTTACATATTTAGTTGGGAATATTTGTAATTGCACTGTTAATTCTGAGAAACATTATTTTAAATATTTTTATGCCACTTCCACAGCTCCTTGAGGACAAAGAACATGTCATACTTGGGTTGTACTTCTGTTGTACTTTATTGGGGCTGAGTACACTTCATTGCACTCAGTGTAAGCTCAATAAAGAAATTCACTGTTTCTAAAACAAAACTTCCACCGTCTTCTGGATAATGTTAAAGTCAGTCAGAGTGCATCTAGAAGTGATAAGAAATATGATGGCTGGGTTTACTGTTTCCTATCCAGTCTGCTCATGAGGCTAATTTTGCTGAACCTCTATTTAGATTTCTTCTCTAGTTGTTGATGAGCTCAATTCTACAATGCTGTCAATCAACAATGTTAATTGAGCACCAGTGTGCAAAGCAGCAGCATGGCTCAGTGGAAAGAGCACGGGCTTTGGAGTCAGAGGTCAGGGATTCAAATCCCTGCTCTGCCAATTGTCAGCTGTGTGACTTTGGGCAAGTTGCTTAACTTCTCTGTGCCTCAGTTACCTCAGCTTTAAAATGGGGATTAAGACTGTAAGCCCCCCATGGGACCACATGATCACCTTGTAACCTCCCCAGCACCTAGAACAGTGCTTTGCACATAGTAAGTGCTTAATAAATGCCATTATTATTATTACACTAGAAGATGACATGATTCCTACCCTCATAGAGTTTATAATCTAGAGGGAAGTAAGACATAAAATAAATTACAGACAGGAGGAAGAAGAGAATGGAAATACAGATATGTGGGTAAGTCCTTAGATAGCAGAGTATGTAAATTGACATGTAGAAAAGTGTTATGAGTGGTTTTAAGTGCATATATGTGGAAGTGATCCAAAAGTGCTGAGGTGCTGGTTGGGAAGAAATGAGCTGGGGAGAAGAAAAATTAATCAGGGAATGCTTATGCCTAGTGTCCTTTGGGAGCTTGGCCAAAGGCAGGGACTCCTAGCAAAAGTGTCATTAGTGCCATTACCATTACTCCGCTCACCTCATAACTCTCTTCCATGTGCTTGATAGAGGATCACTGGGAATTAGCAGGGTGGACATCAGCATAGTCCAATGCCACCCAATGAGGAATTCTCTGCTTGAAATAAGCAAACCTTTACTTCAAGCATAGAATATGGGAATGCTCAGAAAGAAACCATTACTTCTTCACTTTCTAAATCAAGTCCCTCATCTGAAAATTGCACTTCAATTCAGAAACAAACTCGAAAACTTCACACTGAAGTGCAGTCATTTCTGCTACAGCATGTATTTCATTTCATGGCTTGTATAGACTATGATGGAAGAATAAGGGACACAGTGCTTTGATGCAGCTGTGAACTGGCTAAAATGTGACAGGACTATGCACAAGAATGACTTCAAGCAATATCATACTATGCTTCTCCCACCTCCCCACCCTATTTCCCCTCCCTTGCATGTTACCTATGCACTTGAGTCCATATTCCCTAAGCACTTAGGCGCTCTCCACCCCTAAACCTTACAATACTCAGGTGCATATCCTTATATTCAGTTGCCTCTCCTACCTGCAATTTATTTTAATGTCTGTCCCCGCCACTATATTGTAAACTACTTGAGGGCAGGGATCATGCCTACTTACTCTATTGTACTCTCTCAAGTACTCAGTATAGTGCTCTACATACTGAATGTGCTCAATAAATACCATTGATTAACTGACTTCTGAAGCAGAAACACCATCAGTTCATTAGCATTATTAGGGAACTAATGGTAACTTTTTAAAGACAAATGTTACCAGGTGTTTACTGGAAACAGTGAATTGTAAGCAGTAAAATGCTAAAGAATTATAGTGTTTCAGATCCAGGAACATAATGCAGCCTGCCATATGCTTCATAACAAGACTTGAGATGCAGGAGCCCAGTAGTTACCAGACCCCTCCATGTACATTTCAATTGCTTTCAAGCCATCTTCCCCCAGCCCCTCTTTAGCCAATGAAATAATGGATGACAATGAAAATTTTTGTTAATACAGGGCTTTTTCCTAGAACGCAACCATTGTGTTGAAGCAAGAATGACTAAGATACACCTTTCTATATGCTTCACAACTTCCACCAGTCTAATCAAAATACAAACTTGTCAAATAAGAAAAAACACAAGTATTAAAAAATATGCCAGTATTATTGGGGTATTTAATAGGTGCATGCCAAGATAGGACCAAGAAATAATCCCTGAGCTATTCTGCATTGGTCAGACCTGTATTAGACAATTATGTCCAGTTTTGGCCACTGCATTTTGAAAAGGATAAAGAAAAACATGAAAATCCCCAGAAATGTGACCAAAATTATTAAAGAGAAAGATAATAATTCTTATGAGGATGAGAAACAGCATGGCCTAGTGAATAGACCACGGGCCCTAGTCAGAGAACCTGGCTTCTAATTCCAGCTCTGCCATATGCCTGCTAGGCAAGGCATTTAGCTTCTCGGTGCCTCAATTTCCTCATCTATAAAATGAGGATTAAATACTTGTTATCTCTCTTACTTAAATTGGGAGCCCCATGTGGGACAGGGACTGTATCTGACCTGATTATCTTGCATCTATCCCAGAACTTAATACAATTATTATTAATAGTAATAATATTGACGGTTAAAGGAATTGTGGTTATTAGCCTAGGGAAGACAGGGCTAGACTTAATAACTGAGGAGTAGAACCCTACTACTGGTTGAGCCCAATTATGTCTCAAGCCTAACCTATTACATTTGAAGTTCCACCTCTGAATTAAAAAAAAAAAATTAACACTTTAAGGCACGCCCAGCTATCATTATGCCACTTGGCTACCACCACAGTGCATTTTTGGATAAAAGACACCAGTATGTACTTGTCTTATGCTGTCGAGTTGTCTCTGACCCTTAGCGACACCATGGACACATCTCTCCCAGAATGCCCCACCTCCATCTGCAATAGTTCTGGTAATGGATCCATAGAGTTTGCTTGGTAAAAATACGGAAGTAGTTTACCATTGCCTCCTTCCACGCAGTAAAATTGAGTCTCCGCCCTCAACTCTTTCCCATGCCGCTGCTGCCCAGCACAGTTTTGACTTGTAGCAGATTGCTTTCCACTTGCTAGCCACTGGCCAAGCTAGGAATGGAATGGGTATGCCTCTGCGTGACTCTCCCTCCCATAGTCGAGATTGGTAGAGTACTGGAAACTCTCCAGGTGCGACCCTGAGAGGGTCAGTATGTATACGCATGATATGAAATATTTCCTAATATTTCAGAGGTCCTAGGGAGCATTTTCATTTTCTAAAATGTTCTGTGGCAGCACCATCTTGAAGATTAAACTCTGCCTGAGGTAATTCTGAATTTTTTAATTCCTGGGGTTTGGGATACCGCCTAAGCCCAGTCCAAGCCTGGCCATCATTAATCGTGGTCCTGCTTATTGGAACGTCAAGCTTGGAATCCCAAAGCTGACCCAAGAATTTAGTCACCATGCACTCCAAGGTCTGCAAGGGGAGACCCATTCCCAAAGCAGCCTCCTTCAACCCGCTTGCTCCCCGGGGCAGCCAGAGGGAGGAACCTCCAGAACCTAGGAAGGCACAGTGCTGCCATTTCACAATGCTCTGCATACAGTAAGCACTCAGTAAATACCATTGATTGATTGATGATGAATTACTACCCCACGAAAGACACAAAAGATTAGCTATCACATTTTTAAAGACATACTCTGGGTAGCCAATCATGTTTTCAAGCATCTTCTTTATGTCTAAGAAAATTCTCCTACCTTACCATTTTTTTCCTCACAACAATCCAATAAGAGATAAAAAAGAGGCAAATGTCATTACTCCATTTCTCAATGAGAGAAACTGCACCAGAGATTAAGTAACTTACTTAAGGCCACTCTGCAAGTGGATGGCAAAGCCAGGTCTGGAATTCAGGCCTCCCAATGCATTAAGACCACGTCTAGTTACTGCTGGACATTTTCTAAAGGTTCCATTTTAATATGCATATGAAAATACCTATGGGACGTAGATCACAATACATCTGAAATCTCAAATGAGAGTACATTCATAGTAATGCATTATTCAAGCTTGTGAAAGTCACTTAGAAACTTTCTCCAACATTGCGTAAATAGGCAGAAGATGCAGGAAAAAAAAATGATTTCAAGTCCACAGCAAGAAAAGTTGGATTCTTCTAGAATATAGAGGGTATAAAGAATTGGGAAGAAATGCTTTTGATTCATGGATTTGATCCCTTCTTGCTACTTAGTCCAGTAGGTGGAGCTATAGCTCTATTTGTAAGGTATTAAATTTCCAGGATGGTTAGAAGAGACTGACCGTAATTATGTTTTTTTAAACCACTTTCAAATGGCCATTTTCTGCCTTAAAAAGCATTTTCCGGTGATGACCATATCACCTTCTAGCTGCACATCCCACATTTCTTTGTCTAAAATGACCAGGGATTACTACCTGCAACGCAAATCCTGACCATGCCATTTTTAAGTAGGCTATTAAGAGGAGGAATCAGTCAGTCCTATCAGTAAAAAGTCTTCTTTGCTATCTAGCAGAACTATAGGTTGGAAGCATGACATTTTCATGTAGTTTTAAAAATCTTCTGCCCAATCATAATTTTGTCTCTCTAACCTTTCAGTTTTTATTCAGCATTTAATTATTCAGTCTCAAATAATATTTTGCATAAATGTAACAATTGTACAGCTGCATAAATACAAATAATTACCATATTCCTGATTTTTAAAAAATTAATTTGAAGTGGGGAAACAAAGCATTAATCTTCTTTAAGACTGAATACTTCCATTTCTGTGATTGGAAGGGTGCATAATTCATTAATTACATTAATTCTCTCTAATAGGCAAGTATGAAAACATTTCATACAGCATAAACAACAATATTTATATTTTGTAATAATAACAGGAATAACTGGAAAGGCTTATTTCTCTTAGATAACATGCAAATGTATCCAAAGATACTTTTCATAAGGTAATTGCAGACTAAAAATATCCCAATTCAGTATTTTAAAAAGTTTTATATTCACATTCCATGAAAAATTACCATATCAAAATGGCATACTATCAGTTTTGGTATTACAAATGAAGCTCATCAGTTGCATCTACTGAATGTACCTTAACTCAAAATCTAAAGTGTTTTCCAAAAAGTAAGCATTCTGGCAACTATTTCTGGCTTCTATTTACAAAGTCATACTTGCTAGCAGCATTCATTGAAAGCCTACTTTGTGCAGAACATTGCACTAGATGCTTGGAAATTTACAAGTAGAAGAGACATTTCCTGCCTTCAACACTTAGTAGTACCCCATACACAGTAAGTGTCCAGTAAATACCATTGATAGATTGACTCTAGAGATTTACAATCTAATGGTAAAGTCAGACACAAACTTCTCAAGTGCTTAGTACAGTGCTCTGTACCCAATAAGTGCTCAATATGATTGATTGATTGAATGAATGAATGAAGAATAAAGACATAAGTACATGTGAGAAAAATAAAAGCAAGAAAAAGATGCCCTGTTCAGATGAGGTGGGAATTAGTAGTACCTCCTGAAGGAAGTGACTTTTTTAGAGGGCTCTGAGGATGGAAAAGGATGAGACACAGTTTGGGAGCCTTGGATGGGGAATGGGCAAATTTCAACTAGATAGGCCGATGGGTCAATAATAATAATAATAATGGCATTTATTGAGCACTTACTAGGTGCAAAGCACTGTTCTAAGCGGTGGGGAGGTTACAAAGTGATCAGGTTGTCCCACAGGGGGCTCACAGTCTTAATCCCCATTTTACAGATGAGGTTACTGAGGCCCAGAGAAGTGAAGTGACTTGCCCAAAGTCACACAGCTGACAAGTGGGGAGCTGGGATTTGAACCCCTGACCTCTGACTCCAAAGCCCGGGCTCTTTCCACTGAGCAGACTATAATTAGTAAGTTAGGTAGGTAGGAGCAAAGAATATGAATGGAGGCACAGCAGGAGAGTGAAAAGGTAGAGAGTCATCAGTTGGTGGAGAGCTTTGACACCTTTGGTTAGGAGTCTTAGTTTGATGCAGGCAGAAGTGGGTAGCCACTGGAAGTTTTTGAGGAAAGGAATAATGTGTTCTAGTACAGAGTGTTCTGCACACAGTAAACACTCAAATACCGATTGATTGATGAATAACATTTTAGTAAGATGATCTGGGATAGATCAAAGAGGGGAGGGTTTGAGAAGGGCAGATTACTAAGGAGACCGATGCAGTAATCCAACTAGGAGGATTACTACATGGTGACAAGGGCTCAAGTTGGGATGATGGCCATAAAGCTGAAGAAAGGCAGTCGGGAAATAACTTGGTGGAAATAATAACAATAATAATAATGGTATTTGTTAAGCGCTTACTAAGTGCCAAACCCTGTTCTAAGCACTGGGGTAGATACAAGGTAATCAGGTTGTCCTATGTAAGACTCACAGTCTCAATCCCCCTTTTACAGGTGAGGTAACAGGCACAGAGAGGTGAAGTGACTTGCCCAAGGTCACACAGCAGATGTGGCAGAGCCGAGATTAGAACCCACAGTCTCTGACTCCCAAACCCGCGCTCTTGCCACTAAGCCATGCACAGTGAGCCCCATGTGGGACAGGGACTATGTCCAACCTGATTTGCTTGTATCAATCCTAGTGCTTAGTACTGTGCCTTAGCACAGAGTAAGTGTTTCATAAATACCATGATAACAATAATAATAATAATATTTATATCCTTCTTCAGCACTTACCAATACAAGTATATTCAACTGTACATTCAGCCATTTATTCTATTTCATCCTAACAATTGTACTATTTCTTGTTATATTGGTTGTTTTATGGTACTTGTTAAGTGCTTATTATGTGTCAAACACTGTTCTAAGAGCTGGGGTAGGTACAAGTTAATTAGGTCAGGCACAGTCCCTGTCCTGCATCAGGGCTCACAGTCTTATGTAGGAGGGAGAAATGGTATTGAATCCCCATTTTACAGTTGAGGAAACTAAGGCACAGAGAAGATAAGAGACTTGCCCAAGGTCATAGAGCAAGAAACTGGCAGAGCAATTGGCAGAGCCAGGATTAAAACCCAGGTCCTCTGACTCCCAGGCCCATGATCTTTCCACTAGGCCATGCTGCTTCTCATTTTTGTACTTACTCCTGCACCCACTGTCCGTAAATGCCTGTCAGAGATTAGAAACTCTGTAAGCGCAGGGAATGTGTTTTGTTGCTGCAGTACTCTCCCAAGCACTTGGTGCAGTACTTTGTATTCAGTATGTGCTCAGTAAATACCACTAATTAATTGATATGGGAGTGCTGGAACAGAGTTGAATTTGGGATGATACTGTTGGGGGTGGATGGCTTGAGACAGTGGTGACAAAGAACAGGGATGGGCATGTAGAGTCTCTGCGAGAGAGAGTGAGACCTGAACCTATCACAGAAGACTTTCATTATTGCACAAATCACTGCACTAAACAATGGGATGACTGTTTAAAACTCAGTTTTGACAGGTCTTTGCTCATAAGAGGATCCTAATCTAAATGGGTGAGAACGACAACGATATAATCAAAACGACATAGTGAGAAGCTCAACAGTACAAATTAGTAAGGTAAGAGGTAACCAGGAGGTGGTTCTGGGTCAACTCACCAATTAGGGTAAAAACCATCTTAGTAGGTGACAAAAACCTACCACCTCCCCAAGTGTTCAAAAAGTGGATCCCCTCCTGTCACCAAGGGTCCCAGCTCCCGACATGCTCCGAGCCCACTGGGATAGGGATAAAAGCTGTGCCTGCGCATTCTCAAACTCCTCCATCTCCCCAGAGACTTTGAGACTATTTTGTGTATTGCTTTGTATTGTTTTAATGTTTTATCACTCCTAAGACATCTGTCTCCTATCGCTTCTTGCCACAAACTCTTAGATTGTGAGCTCCTCCCTCCCCCCAAGGGACAGGGTCTAATTTCCACCTATGGAGCCTCTCCCAACGTTTAGTACATTGCTCTGTTTAATAAATACTGATGCTACTACTTCTACTTTTGCCCACCCTCTGGTCCGGCAGAGATAGAGGCTTGGCTCCATGGAGTCGGGCAGAAGGATAATGGTGACGCCCCTCCTCCTATCCCTCTACATACCACAAAGTGCTTTTAAAAGAAATATGAATAATTTATCCTATCAGTACCTTTCAAATTACAGGAAGACTAATTATGATAACAAATAACTGAATGCAGTGCACTAAAAGATGCATGAATTAAAGCTTTCTTCAAAATACAGAAATAAAAGCACATTATCTGCTTCTCAGTCACTCAAGATCGATAACTCCATTTGATTAGAGCTACACATTTTATGTTTGCAAATATAAAAGTATGCCCAGGCACTAAGTCCCCAATAAAGAACAATGATTCAAGAAAATCATGAATTACTTTTACAGCAACTTAACATTACTCCATTTTGTGCTAGAGACAGGATTGATTTAATTCCATCTTTTCTACACTGAAAATCAAGGGGGTAAACCTGATCTGAACTTCAGGATTTCCTAAAGGTGGCCAGACCCCCTCTGTGCCCCCCAAATCAATGACGTGACATTTTAACAAACAATTTGATTAGGAAAGATTCTCCCTCACCTCTCGCCCCTCACAAAATGTCTGGTGCTTCAAGTCTCAGTGTGAAGAGAAAAGCACAGGAAGCACAAGTCTCCGGGTTCTGTGAAAAATCACTGAAGAATATTGCTGTAACAGCCATTTCCAAAAACTGCCAGAAGGAGAAGCATTAAGTATACTATGAAAATGCACTTCAGAACTGAAGAACAAAAGCTCAAGATTTATTAAATATAGCTGACTCTTGATTATTCATAGGATGATTATCTACTTTATGGATTATCCAGGTCACGGCTTGGTAGCCAGAGGGTGGGCAGAGATAGGAAGAAGAGGCTTTTGGGTTTTTTTTTTTTAATATATTTAAAAAACCTCAAATAATTCCATTTTACTGGATTTGTTGGCTATTCTGGTTAAAAAAAGATGTAATAGAGAAGAAAGTTGAAATTGTGGATTAAAATCTGTTTTGTGATCACCTGAAGATTTTCAAAATGTAAACATTTGGGGAAAACACACAACTATTAGGGAGTCCTGGTGCAGGTATGAAAGCCCCTGGCAATATTCTTTTTATTTTTAATTGTCACAAATAGTGGTAGTAATATTTTGAATTTAAAGAACAAATTTTTCCCCTAGAGTTGGTTTTAGGAGTAGCATGGTCCAATGAACATAGAATGGAAATAAAGAAACCTGTGTTCCAAACCCAGCCCTGCCACCAGTCTGCAGTGTGACTAAGCAAGTCACCTAACCTCTCTGGGCCTCAATTTCTTTTTCTGTATCTTTAGGATAAGATAGATTATGAGCCCCATGCGGAACTGGGACTGAGTCCAATCCACTAGCCTTGTATCAACCTCAGGGCTTAAATACATAATAACTGCTATTTTATTTTTATTACTAGTTATAACAGGTGGCCACCTTGGACGACCAAATTTGTGCAGACAGTCACTCAAGCAGCCTGCCCCTAAAACTGCCTCAATGAATCCCATACAGGAGCACACTTTGTGGTAGTGTTTGGCGGGGGCAGGAGGAGCAGTGAAGGGTAGTGGGATCATCCTCTAGTACTCTAAGATGATTCAGTGGATCCATCTCACCTCTGGCCCTCGCTCTGCTCAGAACTTTCAGCCTCCTAACCCCCGCCCCGCAGGACTGAACAGGATGAGATTGGCCCACAGCACCAACAACATCTGGAGTTCCCCTGATGCATGATGATGATCAGGGCCTCCAGCTAGGCCTCTCACTTCTTAATAACCCAACATGAAGTTTGGTATAGGCTTGCCTCAGTCACAAAATCATGGGAGAAGGCACAGGGAATCTGCCCTTTCCAGCTCCTTTAGCTTTAACCTTGACAATCAGGTTGTGACCATTTTTTTCCTACGTTTGTCTCTTACTGAAACTAGAAATTTCTTGAGGAGAAAGATCATATTTAATTCCTTCTATGTAAATTCCCAAGTGCCTAATTCAATGAGTTGCACAAAGTATGTGCTGAATAAATGATTTATTTATTCAGTTGGCTCCTGTTTATTACTACAGATAATCAAGAGATGGTTGTTAATACATTTTAATGGGATTTGTTAAGGGCTTACTATGTACCAGGCACCGTACTAAGGGCTGGGGAAGGTATAAGATAATCAGGTTGGATACAGTCCCTGTCCCACATAGGGCTCACAGTGTTATTCCCCATTTTACAGATGAGGTAACTGAGGCAAAGTAAAGTTAAGTGACTCGTCCAAGATCACACAGCAGATAAGTGGCAGAGCTGGGATTAGAATCCAGATCCTCTGACTCCCAGGCCCATGCTCTTTCCACTAAGCCAGGGAGCTTCTCTATGGTTACCTACAGTTCAAGATCTTGAACTTAAGACGACTTATAGGTTGCTTAATAATGGAATTTATGCTTATAGGTATACTCCTTAGCTTCCTTAAACTACTGAACACCAAAGCTGCACTCACTGTAACTCTTAAACCCTTATTGTGCTAAATGGTGACAAATCTACAAGAAAAAGTGTTTCAGGAACAAGTCTTACTTCCCGAAATCTTAACCATAGGTTGATAACATCCTTGGTGGATGCTTGATATAAGAGTTTGGGGCATGCAAATGTTTGGGGGAAAATAACAGTTGAGGGGAAAGGACAGGAGAGGCACATAGGGCTCCCAGTCTAAGGAGGGAGTAGCAGATTGGCCTAGTGAAAGCAAAGGTCTGGGTTTCAGAGGACCTGGGTTCTAATCCCAGTTCCACCACTTGCCTGCTGTGTGACCTTGGGCAAGTCACTTCACTTCTCTTTGCCTCAGTGACATCATCTGTAAAATGGGGATTAAGACTGTGAGCCCCATGTGGCACTGGGACTGTGTCCAACCTGATTTACTTGTATCCAACCCTGAGCTTAGTACAGTGCCTGACACATGGTAAGTGCTTAACTGGAACCAAGATTATTATTATTATCATTATTATTATTATTACTATTGTTGTCAGCAACAAAAGTGATTGTCTTCCATATTAATAAATTGTGGATTGCAAATACAGGGTGAAGAAGTAAGACTAGCCAGAAATTATCTTAAAGTATAGTAGAAGACTACCTCTCAGCAAACAGGGGGACAGAAACACAGGGACTATAAGGATAGCAGCTATATAAGGAGCAAGCACACAAGCAGCATGGCTCAGTGGAAAAAAGCACGGGCTTTGGAGTCAGACGTCATGGGTTCAAATCCCGGCTCTGCCAATTGTCAGCTGTGTGACTTTGGGCAAGTCACTTAACTTCTCAGCCTCAGTTACCTCATCTGTAAAATGGGGATTAAGACTGTGAGCCCCCTGTGGGACAGCCTGATCCCCAGAGCTTAGAACAGTGCTTTGCACATAGTAAGTGCTTAATAAATGCCATTATTATTATTATTATCATTATGCAAGAGGAAGAAAATTGGATAACGGAGATGCCTGACCATTAAGGGGAGGCCATTAGGAGAATCTTGATTGCAAACAGAATCCATAAAGTGGGGGTGGGGGGGCAGAGGCAGATGAAATATCAGCTGCCTCCTCATGCGATCAACACCCTAAAATCTCCAGGAAACACTTAAGGCAAGGAAGCTTGCCTTGAAGGAGAAACCACAGAGGAGCATGGGATGTTGGAGGGAGTAAAAGGGGCTTACTGCATGTGACCTTTGCTCTGTGAGTCGAAGACCACTGTAGGTTGCCACATACACTTATATCCACTACACTGTCTTGCTTTGGACATCCTGACATGTTGCTTCATTCTTTGGATAACTACACTGGAGCAGAGGAGTTTGGGCTCCTGCCAGTTCTCTTTCAGGGGCTCCGGTATGCTGTCGATGGAGCAACATCCTATCCTATCAATCCTATTGCCTGTTTGCCCAACAAGAGTAATCTGAGACCAAGAGCCTGCCCACATGAGCACTGAACCACTGATATTAGAAAGTTCGTTCCAGCAACAGAGAATGAGAGTGACGGTTTGACACAGCAGTGGCCAAGTTGACTGCAGCTGAGAATTTACAAACTCAGGAAAAATATGAACTACCTGGCACCTGCACTTCTCTAAGATCAGAACCATTAAAGTGAAAATCTAGGCCTTCATCATATTACTCTACTACGACCAGTAAGCCAGGACAGAGAACAAAATGCCCAAGCAATTGGAAATGCTGCAATGTTCATTCATTTACATGTGACATCCCAGAATCGGGATTCTGCAGAGGGGACAACCCTCCAATGGGGGATGAGGGGGTGACCTATAGAATCTTAACAGGGGTGTGAAGAAAGGCTAAGACCTACTTCAAATCCAAGTGAAGAAATAGAGTTTGGTGAACCTGAGGGTGAAAAAGACAAAGATGCTATAGATTTGGCTGTTGGCCAGATTAAACCACAGGAGGAGAGACTGGGATCTGGAACACTAACCCAATTTAAGGAACAAGGGGGAACCTGCCCCATGAACCCAATCAAAGGGAGAAATCACTTAAAAGCCAGTTTTTTTCCCCAAAGCCTCAGGCATGAACTTTCCAATGTCCCCATCACCACTGCCTCACCCCTCTATTGCCACTTCCTCATCTTATCTTGGCTTCCCAGTTGTTTCTCATAAGAAGGGCTCCTGCCTGCTCTAGGTCAACTCCCTCTACCTCCCCTTCTGATCCCAACTCCTCTCACCTCCTAAAATCACATGCTCCCAACTCTCCTCCTCTACCTCACAGCCATTTTCAACCTCTCACTCTCTGCCTTCAAACATTTATAAGTCTCCCCAATCCTGAAAAAGCCCTCTCCCGATTTCACATCCCCCTCCAGCTATTACCCCCCATTTCCCTGTCCCAGTTCATTTTCAAACTCCTGGAAAAATTTATATAGGCATTAATTTCCTCTCAAATGGAATTAATTGGAATGTGGGATGGATGTTATGAAGGTCCAAATGCAAAGGTAAAAGCATCCATAAGGATGCAAGGACCTGTTGAGCCTTTAGATGCCAGGGGCAGGACTCTAAAACAAGACCCCTTTTCACACAATGACCGATCTGGAGATGATAGCCAGGACACAAACAGATCAGACACACAGAACTGTGTAAATGAGGTCAAGGGGGATACCCCATGCTGCTAAGCTAGGACTTAAGGGTTAGAAAATGTTAACAGGACTGAATTATTATAAGAAGTTCGATTTTTGCATTAGCCTGTATTTTTTTCCCTTTCTGAAATTTGGAGTTAAATCCTTGTTGGATTGGGGAACTATTTTTCTATACTAAATTTCCTTACTTTCTTAAATATATTCCTAGCCACCTGCAGTCCAATTTATGCCTGTGCACCTTCGGGTCCACCTGAAAGCCTATATATTAACATGCCTGTGAAAAGAAGAAAAGACTCCAACGATTTTCATGGTGCAAGTGAATGTCACATTTAACAACAGCATAGAAAGCAGATAAGGAGCTCACAAACTGCTCCCTTGTTAATGCAAGGTGGCCTCCAGCCCTGAAATCACACTAGGAGTCCCATCTTCACCACAACCACTATGAGGAGTGTCTTCTCATAATGTTTCAAATGGAGGAAAACCACTGTCGCTTTGGACCAGAGATTCAAAGCCGTGTTCACTCTGGACCAAAAAATGGAAGGTGAGCTATTTAAGGACTTCATCATGACCTCCCCCACTCCACCATCTGCTCACCACATCCCTGTCCTTCTCTCTTTCTGCCACTCTAACTCCCTAGCAACACATCCCATCCGTTCATTGCCATTCAAGTCATCCCCACCCCCTACATAATAATAATAATGGCATTTATTAAGTGCTTACTATGTGCAACACACTGTTCTAAGCGCTGGGGAAGTTACAAGGTGATCAGATTGTCCCACGGGGGGCTCACAGTCTTAATCCCCATTTTACAGATGAGGTAACTAAGGCACAGAGAAGTTAAGTGACTTGCCCAAAGTCACACAGCTGACAATTTGAGGAGCCGGGATTTGAACCCATGACCTCCGACTCCAAAGTCCGTGCTCTTTCCACTGAGCCACGCTGCTTCTCATCATCCCTCGCCCCACAAACTCACCTTGACATAATAATAATGATAATAATAATGGTTTTTGTTAAGCACTTACTATGCACTAGGCACTGTTCTAAGCAATGGGGTAGCTATGAGATAATCAGATGGGACACAGTCCCTGTCCCATGTGGAGTTCACAGTCTTAATTCCCATTTTACAGATGAGGGAACTGAGGCACAGAGAAGTAAAGTGACTTGCCCAAGGTCACACACCAGACAGGTGGCAGAGTCAGCATTAGAACCCATGACCTTCTGACTACCAGGCCCGGGCTCTATCCACTAAGCATGCTGCTTCCCACAATAATGATGGTATTTGTTTAGCGCTTACTATGTGCCAAGAACTTTTCCAAGTGCTGCAGTAGATAAAAAGTAATCAGGTTGCCCTATATGTGGCTCACAGTCTTCATCCCCATTTTACAGTTGAGGTAACAGGCACAGAGAAGTTAAGTGGCTTACCTAAGGTCAAAGAGCAGACAGGAGGCAGAGCCAGGATTAGAACCCACGTCCTCTGACTCCCAAGCCTGTGCTCTTTCCACTAAGTCATGCTGCTTCTCTATGGCCTTTGGAACTCCTGCTCCATCACGGGCAAAGTCCCCTTCATTTTTTACCTGTTCTTGACACAGTTGCTGCTCCTCTTAGCCTATACTGAGACCTAGCTCACTTCACACCAACACTGCCACTTCCTGCTGCTTTCTCCTGAGGAGCCTCACCTTTTCCCACTTCCCCTGACCAAAGTTAAACGGGAGAAATCAACCTGCTCCTTGCCTGTCAATGCTGCTTATGAACCTTCCTCATTCTATCCTTCATCTTACCTTCCTTTGAAGCTCACAACACCCCCACCTACTTCAATTATGACCTGCGATCATCTATTGCCCCCCAGGTCCCACACCCAATATTCTGAGTGATTTTAATACCAATCACACCTTCCTTCTCTTCTCCACTATACTGATTCTCAGGGATTCCAACAAGGGAGGAAAAGAAATAAGGCTTCTGGGATACTACGTTTGCCATTTGTCCAGTCCCTAGACAACTTCAGTCAGTTTTAGGAATGCTTCTGCTTTATCAGTACTATCGCCACAACCACTATCTTTGGCCAACCCCGCTTTCCCTAACTATTCACCTTCCCTTCGGCATCACCTATAAACTTGGGGCTGTACCCCTTAAGCACTTAAATACTCACCCCACCCCAGTCCCACAGCACATATCTACATATCCTTTAACATTTGTCTCCCCACTAGACTGTAAGCTTGTTGCGTGGAGGAATCACATCTACCAATTATACTGCACTATACTCTCCAAAGTGCATAGTACAGTACTGTGCATACAATACCACTGATTGATCGACTATGTACAGTCTGCATGTACAATCACATAATTTTGCTACCAAAATGAGGGTTAAGCTGTTGGCACCTTTTGGGAACCAAAGCCTAGACAAGAGGTTGAGAGATGAAAAGCAGTACTCATTCTATTTTGCCATGGCCCTCCTCCCTATCAACTCCTCAAGATAACTAAAGATACATCTGGAACACAACATTCAGTAATCACCCAGAATAGAATCCATGCAAGGGCAGAACTAGGTCAAAAATACTTCAGATCAAAGACACATTATTATCAGCCAGAAACACTGCTGGCTGCTAATACCAGCGCTTACAGTTCATGGACGTGCCCTGTGAACTGTGGATAGATTCTATTTAACTGCCAAGGGGACCGGCACTGCCTTTCCTTAGCCTAGCTGGAGAATCATGCTCAAAATTTTACAGAATTTTATCGAGGATATAATTTTCTATACTTAACACTTACTCAAATGATACATAATAAAATGCTTTCTGTGATCATGATAAATAGCTGGCATTGTACCTATTGTACATTCCAATAAATGAATGTGCACTGCTTGTTCCAATTCTAAATGCCAGAAGTACAAGCACCTGCACATACTCAATATTCTTGAGGCTTTACCAGAAACACTAGTGTAAGCCAGCTGCTGTTTCCTTTCATGCTCAAATATTTTCCAAATATTAAACTCTTTTTGTTGTCCTAAAAAGGTAGCAAAATTCACAAAACCAGGCACTGAACAATTGGCTACTATATTTACAACAGATGGCTATATTCACAATTACTGTACTAAAAGTCTAGCTACTATTTTTTGTTACAAAACAAAAAGCTGCATAAATTACATGGTATGCTGCCTGACTTCTCATTTAGATTTGCTCGGGAAAAAGAAATGTTTAATTCAATCAATCTTGTTGAAATATTTGCCCACTAGCCCAGTAGGTGGACTTTGGGTAGGATAATGCTTTAGCTCAATGTCTTCTACCTCATGCCACCAAATAACAGTTGATGTTTTTACTGAAGTTTCCTTAAAGCAGATAGGACAGCTAATTTAAACAGTTGTTTGCACATTCAATATTTATGACAGGAATCTTGCATAACTGGCTGGAAGCACTGAGTTAGGAGGCTTAACTCGGCTGCTGCTGGGCGTGATGGATGGCCTTGAAGAATTTCAAGTTTGTTGATCAGATCAATCAGAACAGAATGAAAAAAAAAATCAGATCAGGCTTAAACTATATTCCTAATATTTTCATCTGTATGCAAAAATTTGGCAGGAAGAAATGTACCATAAAACAATTTGAAGCTATTTTAAAAAGCTCACTAAACACTTTTATATAAAATAGAAAAAACAGAAGGTACCTGGTAACATACTTCAGCTTTTTAGCTGGATGTTCTCTTTAGTTCCATCTCTGTGGCCAAAACAATTTTATGAAATCTAAAATAAAAGTGTTATCAGCCAGATGCTATATTTTGATTACAAAAATGGAATGGATTGAGTTAATAGCACTGCATTTTCATGGCTTTTTTTAGCTTGTTGCTTCATATAAAAGCCTGTTAAGTAAAATTTTCTGCAATCGAGCAAAACAATAACGTGGAAATGTGGCACTGTAGATGAAACTGAAATAACAGCACTCTTTCGACTTACTAAGGTGTGGTCATAAAATTTGGGCTTAAGTGTTGATGATTAAAAGCAAGGCTAAAGTTTCAAATCAGAGCCACTCAATTGACAGCATCACAGACTTTTCTTTAATGCCCTGGGTGGTTTGCACACTCAATTTGTCTATTTCTTAAAACTAAAACTTATTTGATCAATGTTAACATTTCTAATGCTTCACCCAGATGAACACTTCGATTCGACTTGAGTCTACTTAAAATTAGGTTAGTCAATCAGTGATATTTGAGTGCTTACTCTTTGCAGAGCAATCTTTGTACTTCTAAGAAAACAACCTCTAAAATAGAGACCGACTAGTGAGGCTGCATTCATGGAGGTGTCTATGAGAGAGAATCTCTCAAAGTAACGGGAAGGAATGTCAACCCCTCCAGTCCCCAACTCTACAAGCCACACCAGAGAGAAGAGATGCTAACCCCCCACCCCAATTGCTTTACAAGCCATTCACTTTGGGGGCCCCCCCAAACTCGGAGCTGCTGGGTCCCCACCCAATAGAGGAATCTGCATTGGTCACTGTGTTCCATATTAGCTTCTTAAACATCCTAGCCGCCCTATGTCCTCTTCCTCTGATTGCCTTGCCCCAGCCCCTCGTGCCCAGCACCCACACTCATTCCCCCTCCCCACATGCCAACTTCCCTCAGCTCATCCCATCTAACCCCTTCCCTCCCCCACCTCACCTCTGTAATCCTTTTCCAGTACTGCCCCTCATCCACCTCCCCACACAGCAGGCCCCAGTCAGCTCACTCCCATCCAACACCTTCCTACCCCTCACACCACACCACCCCTTCCCCACTAGTTTTAGCCATGTGCAGCCTGTGGTGCCCCAAGCTCCTGTCACTCCCCTCCTCAAAAATCTCCAGTGGTTGCCTGTCAACCTATGAATCAAGCAGAAACTCCTCACTCTTGGCTTCAAGGCTCTCCATCACCTCGCCCCCTCCTACCTCACCTCCCTTCTCCCCTTCTACAGTCCAGCCCACACGCTCCGCTCCTCTGCCGCTAACCTCCTCACTGTGCCTCGTTCTCGCTTGTTCTGCCATCGACCCCTGGCCTGGAATGCCCTCCCTCCACACATCTGCCAAACTAGCTCTCTTCCTCCCTTCAAAGCCCTGAGAGCCCACCTCCTCCAGGAGGCCTTCCCAGACTGAGACCCCTTTTTCCTCTCCCCATCCCCATCCCCCCAACCCTACCTCCTTCCCCTCCCCACAGCACTTGTATATATTTGTACAGATTTATTACGCTATTTATTTTACTTGTACATATTTACTACTCTATTTTGTTAATGATATGCATATAGTTATAATTCTGTTTATTCTGACGGTTTTGACACCTGTCTACATGTTTTGTTGTCTGTCTCCCCCTTCTAGACTGTGAGCCCGTTGTTGGGTAGGGACCGTCTCTATATGTTGCCGACTTGTACTTCCCAAGCACTTAGTACAGTGCTCTGCACAGAGTAAGCACTCAATAAATACGATTGAATGGGAAACCTTCCCTTCATTCTTGACCTGTTCCTGGCCCCAGTCATTGCTCCTTCTTGCCAGTGCTTAGAACAGTGCTTTGCACATAGTAAGCGCTTAACAAATGCCATTATTGTTATTATTATTATTCCTGAAACCTGGCTCTCCCCAGATAACACAGGTTCCTGCTGGTCTCACCACAGTGTCTCATCTTCTCCCACCCACTCAAAACTCACTGGGAAAGGGAGAGAAGTTGGCTTCCTTCTTGCTCCTCAATGCTGCTTTTACACCATCCCACCTTTCCTATCCTTCTTTCCCTTACTTTGAAGCCCATATCATCCATCTCTACCACCCACTCCAGTTACTAGTTATGGTCATCTTCCACCCACCTCAGGCCCTTCTTCCAACTTTCTGAACCACTTTGATCTTTTTCTAACATTCCTGCTTTTTCTCCATCCCTACATCGATTCCTGAAAACTGCAATAACCACGTGGATTTCCCCAATGTTGCCCACCCACCTCTGCTTCAAACAGATGATGCTTACCATCAGCTGTAAGGCACTCAATCATATCTCCCCCTTACCTCTCTAATCTCCTACTACAACCCAATCTACACACTTAACTCCTCTAAATGCAGCCAACTCTCTATACCTCTATTTCATCTATCTCACCACCAACCCCTTGCTCACGTCCTCCCTATGGCCAGAAACTCCCTCTCCCTTCACAACAGACAGTACACTACTCTCCCTACCTTCAAAACCCTCCTAAAATCACATCTTCTCCAACAGTCCTTCCCTAAGTCCTCATTTCCCCTAATAGCACTTCCCTCTGCATCACCTAGGCACTTGGTTGTGTTCCCTTTTAGCACTTTGATATATATTCTAATACTCTTATTTCCCTTATCTGTAATTTATTTTAATGTCTGTCGCCCTCTGTAAACTGTAAGCTATTTTGGGACAGAAACTATGTCTATCAATTTTATTGTATTGTACTTACCCAACCACTTAGTACATACAGTACTCTGCATGCAGTAACCGCTCAATAAATACCACTGATTGATAGACTGTAATCCAAGATTTTAGCTGGTGATGGGAGAACCCATAACACTTCATCTGGTTCGACATCTCGCAGTGATGTACCTGGACTGTAGAAATTCAACGACATCCTCACTGGGCAATTCCTCTGAATGAGGAGCAGTTATAACTCATCGACATCCACGTCACCCATTTCTAAATAAAATTACCTTCTTTGGTTACCTGCCCAAGGGTCTCAACCCCTTGAAAGTCTGACACAAACCATGGGCAGGGCTTCCTCCAAGATCCATTCACTGTTGATTTCCATTGAAATCACTGTTGATCTCAGCCCAGGATGGAAGAGGCAGGGAGGGATTTACTTACCTGCAGTGCTTAACAGAGCCAGTCAGGCATATGCAAAGGGTGAGGCATCAAACAATATGGGTTGATTGTATACTGTGGTAAGCCAGTACCTCTACATATAAAGAGAGAATTCCACTGCTTTTTGTTGGCGAGAATTTGCAATGAGATTAATAGACAACTTAAATGTGAATTTTACATAATTGTCATCTTAAATATAGTTTATTTTATTAGGTTTCCCCAGTATGAAGTAGACATAAAAAGCATGATCACTAATGAGTTCCAATAAAAAAGGCAAATGATTTTGATATCACTGTTGTCTCCAGGGCGTTTTTCTGAAGCATGTAAATCAAAGACTTTCTCCAAAAGCCAAAATTATTTAGTAAGATTAGTAGAAAAATTTACCCACTTACAAAAAGAGTTTTTATCAGCCTGCCTTTCACCAAGGGGTGCCATAAATGGAAAATGAATGTAGCATTCTTTAAAAGTGATAATCACATCATAATCCAGGCTGAACAAGTGAGCAGGAAGCCATTTGCTAAGTATTAGTCCCGCCCTTTAAAGTGTACAAAACTCAACTGAGTTAACAGAAACAAGGGGAGATCATAGTATTATTGTGTGAGAAATAATGGTGTACTATGTTCTGTACAACTCAAAGAGATAAGTGTTTAATATAATTGTGTGATATAATTCACTGATTCAAGGCCCCCAACCCCCAACAAGGAATACCAGCTGGCACCCTTTCTTCCCCAGCTGCTCATAGAAGATTGCCAAAAATTTAAATTTCGGAGCAGTTAGCAAGGCTGTCCTGGAAGATCTCGATTACCATAAAAATGATCAATAAATGTATAGGAAAGATGCAGTCTCTAAAGAATTTTATCAAATCAATACTGAATCAATCACTCGGTGTTTTTTATTGAGCACTTACTAGAGAAGCAGCATGGCCTAGTGGAAAGAGTGCGGACTTGTGAGTCAGAGGACGTGGGCTCTAATCCCAGCTATGCCACTTGTCTGCTGTGTGACCTTGGGCAAGTCACTTCATATCTGTGTCTCACTTACCTCATCTGGAAAATGGGGATTAAGATTGTGAGCCCCATGTGGGACAACCTGATTATCCTGCATCAACTCCAGCTCTTAGAACAGTGCTTGGCACATAGTAAGCACTTAAATACCATCATCATCATCATTATTATAATTATTATTATTATTATATGCAGAGCACCATACTGAGCACTTGGGAAAGTACAGTTCAACAGAATTGGTAGAGGTGATCCCTGACCAAAAGGAGCTTACAGTCTACAAAGGGAAACAGATATTAAAACAGATTTATGGGTAGGGGAAATAGTAGAGTATAAGAATATTGACACGTATTTTGGGGCTGGGGTGATTATCAAAGTGCTTAAGCCAGTCAAGTGCATAGTTAATGCAGAGGGGAGGGCAGATAGGGGAAAATGATGGCCTCTTCCATGTCCTCTGCTGATTGCTGGAGGGGGATGGGGTGGTATACAAGAGATAGGGCAGGGATTAAAGAAAGAACATTAAGGGAGCATTGCTGGCCTCAAGCCAAAGCTCAAAACTAAACGTGCAGCACTGAGAGAGGTCTGGAGCAGACCGGAAAGGATTCTCCAAGCCAGAATGACTAGGAATGGAGGCTCTGAGGGGCCAGAAGGGATGAGAACATAAATATTGAGCTCTGGAATGGTAAGAAAGGGAGCAGCAGGGATGCCCTCGGGGGTTTGGGAGACTGACAATAAGGAGAAGAAAACGTGCTGAACAGATAAAGTAAGCAGGGGTGCAGGCAGATATATTGGAGTCTATACTTCCCTCTGCAGCCTGGATCATTTTCCTAAAAAGCACGTTCAGTCCATATCTCCCCCTTCATATCAGAGAGACCACCACTCTTCCCCAAATTCAAAGCCCACTTCATTCATTCATATTTATTGAGCATTTACTGTGTGCACAGCACTGTACTAAGCACTTAAAATCACAATCCCTCCAAGAGGCCTTCCCCAACTAAGCCCTCATTTCCCCTACTCCCTCTCCTTTCTGCATCACCTATGCAATTGGATCTGTATCCTTTAGGTACTTGATATTCACCCCACCCTCAGCACAACACTTATGTACATATCCTTATACTCTGCCATTTCCCCTATCTGTATTTCAATGCCTGTCTCCTCCTCTAGACTGTAAAATCCTTGTGTGCTACAAACATGTCTACCAACTCTGTTGTAATGTACTCTCCCATGTGCTTAATACAGGGGACTGCACACCACAGTAAGCACTCAATATCATTAACTAATTGGTTGATATAGATCATGTCCCACATGGGGCTCACAGTCTAAAATGGTATTTAATCCCCATTTAGGAGATGAGGAAATTGAGTTAGAGAAGTTAAGTGACTTGTTCAAGGTCACACAGCAGGAAAGTGGCAGAGTGGGATCAGAACCCAGATCTCCTGACTCCAAGTCCTGTGCTCTTTCCACTAGGCAACATTGCTTCTCTTAACACTTGAGGAGCTTGGCCTAGCAGTGGAAAGGGGACAGACCTGCGAGTCAGAGTACCTAGCTTCTAATCCTAGCTCTGCCACTTGCCTGCTATGTGACCTTGGGCAAATCACTTTTCTGTACTTAAATTTCCTCACTAAAATGGGGATTAAATCTTACTACCTTCTACTTAGACTATTAGCCTCACAAGGTACAAGGACTCTGTCCATCCAGGCTAATTAGCTTGTATCTATCCCAGCAGTTAGTACAGTGCTTGGCACATAGTAAGTGCTTAAATACCATGAGTATTGTCGAGGAAGCCCCTATAGAACAGTGCAGAGTCCGGGAAAGATCCCAGTGACCTATACGTTGTATCGGCCAATCACTGAGCTGATAACTCAATCATCTCTCTGTAGGACAGTGAGCCTCTCCCCTCAAAACTCTGGTTCTGGAGAAAGGTCCAGGACTGTCCATCTACTAAAGTTGAGAAACAAGGTGAGAAAGACTGATGTTTGGGCAGTGTGGAGAAGGTGTCTTTAAAGCAGTGTGACCTAGTGGAAAGAGCACAGGCCTGGGAGTAAGAGAACCTGGGTTCTAATCCCAGCTCTTCAATGTGTCTGCTGGGTGGCCTTGGGCAAGTCACTTAACTTCTCTATGCCTCAGTTACCTCATCTGTAAAATGAGGACTAAATCCTACTCCCTTCGACATAGACCGTGAGCCCCATGTAAGACAGGGATTGTGTTTGGATACACTTACATCTACCTCAGCATCTAGAACAGGCTTGACACAGTAAATGCTTAATACCATTATTATTATTACTATTATTTAAAAGCTCAAAGGGAATCAACACGGTGAAAAGACCAGGGATTCACCAACACCACCTACAATATGTGAAGAGCCAAGGTGCTAATGCCTGCATTTGTTATGACAAAGGACAGTATATACATAAAAGAGGGGAAATGGTAGGGCTCTTGCTGCGGCTTCCAGGGAACATCTTCAGGTAAACCCACATCCTCTTAACCACTATGCTCATTAGGTAGCAAATAGATTTACTGAAGCCCTTCTGTGACAACTGCCTATTGAATTCAAGTGTCAGGACTACCACTGGACCAGGAGTCCTATAGCAGACTAACCAAAACAAATTAGAAGAGGTGGCCCCAAAATACAACAGAGCTAGAGGCAACAAACTGATTTATAGATCTAAACATTTGAAGAGGACACAATTCATTTTCCAAGAAGTTTAAGAGCCTTTAAAATATTTTGAATTCATGAACTGGGAACATATATTCTGGATTGCAGATATTCTTTACATTGTGAATTTCAAAAGTGGTGTTTGGTCTGGAACATTTCTGAAACTTATTAACTAGACAAAATAAAGGGCATAGTGAAGAAAAACTCAATTACAGCTGGAATTTCTACAAACCATGTGATACTTTCTATAGATGAATGCACTGAAGACATTGTATTTGTTAGACTCCCAAGTACCAAAGATTGGAATGGAGATAGAGAGGATTTGTGAAGTGCTGTAGGTTATAAATTATCCTCATTTGCCCCTATTTCAAGGAAAAGAGTTCCAGTGTGATCCAAAATGGTCATTATTTTGCTATAAACTCAGAAGGACAAACTCAATCTTCCAGCAGAGCTTGGGTATCTACAGGGGCTGACCTGTGGGTTGGAACCACCCCTATCCAACTGCCCAACACAATAGGAGTTAAGTCTCATCCTCCTCAGGCTCAGAGAATGAGTCAAAGTGCCAGAATATGCATCTGATGCACATGGCACAAAGCATGCCTTCTCCCCAAACTCCCATATCCAAGGTGAGAGCCTTGAGGACCAGGGCAACCACCATCTTCCTGCTCAACGCCATGGGAGATCAATCCTACAACACCCCTGGTGGCCAGGGACCGTGCTTGAATTAATATCTGTGGATTCTATTCAGCTCTTAATATAGTACTGCATATATGGTAAATGGTTAAAAACATTTTTATGACTGGTTTGGCAGGGCAATTGATGCAGTTATCTATTGATATAATAATAATAATGATGGCATTTGTTAAGTGCTTACTATGTGCAAAGCACTGTTCTAAACGCTCTGGGGAATGCAAGGTGATCAGGTTGTCCCATGTGGGGCTCACAGTTTTAATCCCCGTTTTACAGATGAGGTAACAGGCTCAGAGAAGTTAAGTGACTTGCCCAAGATCACACAGCAGACACGTGGGGGAACTGGGATTAGAACCCATGACCTCTGACTCCCAAGCCCGTGCTCTTTCCACCAAGCCACGCTGATGAGGGCAGCATATTTTTAAAGAAGCTTTAAATTACTAATAAATTCTCAGTAAAATAGCTACCAACAATACAAAACAGAACACCACAGAAAGCTGCATGGTCTTGTGGAAAGAGCACAGGCCTGGGAGTCAGAGGACCTAGGGTTCGAATCTTAGCTCCACCACTTGTGTGACCTTAGTCAAGTTACTTAACTTCTCTGTGCCTTGGTTTCCTGATCTGTAAAACAGGGATTAAACCTTACACCCTAATATTTAGAAAAGCCTCACATGGGACTGGGACTGCATCCCGGTATTTACCACAGTGCTTAGTTACAGTGATTGGCACAAAATAAGAACTTTACCAAGCACCATTGGGGGAGAAAAAAGATAAGAAACTGGAGAATAGAACCCTATGAATTTCATGCAGACATGTTAGTGGGCAGAGGCAACAGTTTAACATTAGACCCTCTCCACACACAACCTCAATTTCTCCCTCACCCGTCATCTCTTCCTATAGGCTCTGGCCTTTCCTTACTCTCACCCATACTCTCCCCTCTCCTGAGCCATTCCCTCCCTTGCCCAGACAATCTTTCCCTCAGACAGCTGGCCAGCAATAGGAGAGGCCATCCTTCACCTGCCTCAACCAGCAATCTCAGATTCACAGGGCCATCTGTGCTGCTGCTCTCTGTAGTTTCTAACACTGTACAGCTGCATGCAGTTCCACAGGAAGCCCAGAGAGCAGGCCCCAGTAGTAGGAACCAAAATCACATCTTCAACCTGGAGTGAGAGTGGGTGCAGGGAGAGAGTGGTCTCAGCTCTCGTGCTTTTTCAAAGATATGTAATGAAATGTACTGATTATACAAGGTCATTTAATTAGATATAATTGAAATAGAGACTTAATATAATTATATACTTAAGAAAAAAAAAGACATTGAAATTATCCAATTATCACGCTGATGTGAAGCAGCGTGGCTCAGTGGAAAGAGCATGGGCTTTGGAGTCAGAGGTCATGGGTTCAAGTCCCAGCTCCACCACTTGTCAGCTGTGTAATTTTGGGCAAGTCACTTAACTTCTCCATGCCTCAGTTACCTCATCTGTAAAATGGCGATTAAAACTGTGAGCCCCCCATGGGACAACCTGATCACCTTGTAACCTCCCCAGCACTTAGAACAGTGCTTTGCACATAGTAAGCACTTAAATACCATTATTATTATTATTATCCAGGATAGGTAAAGTGTTAGTGAATTTACATATGATTAGATGTGTGTGTATACATATATCCTTTTCTGAATATGATGCTGAGAGCCTATTCATGTGTGAGACTGCAGCTGGCTGAAAAGAACAGTAACAACAATTATGATAGCTGTTAAACATTTACTATGTGCCAGGCACTGTATTTTGCACTGGGGTAAATACAAAATATTCAGGTCCAACTCATTCCTGTCCCACATGGAGCTCATGGTCTAAGGAAAAGACACTCCCTTTTGCTTTATTTGCATGTAAAGATAGAGCCCTGGGTTGCTAATGCTTTTATGCCATAAAAGATCTGTATCTGTTTATGATCTATCCTCTCAATATCCCAATCTAGCCATTTTTTAAAAAAACACATTTGTTAAGCACTTCCTATGTGCCAGGCACTGTACTAAGTGCTGGGGTAGATACAAGATAATCATGATGGACCCTGACCCACATGAAGCTCACAGTCTTAATGCCCATTTTACAGATGAGGTTAACAGGCATAGAAAAGTGAAGTGCCTTGTCCAAGGTCACAATGCAGACAAGTGGTGGACCCAGGATTAGACCCAGGTCCTTCTGCTTTCCAGGCTCATACTCTTATCAACTAAGCCACACTGCTTCTCTTATACTTAAACCTATTATATAATGTGGAATGTATGCCCTCCTGCCTCGTCAATTATACTTCAAGCTATTCAAGGGAGCGGGCTATACATAAATGTACTTCTGCTGTACACTTGGTGGTCAGCCCAACATTCATTTCAGTGAAAGCAAAATACTCTTACCGAACCTCTTTGGTGTCTCCACCTGGAGATCTGGTACCCCTGCCCCTTCCTCAATGCTTAAGCTCTCCCGCTGTGTCCCCCAACCCCTCCTTAAATCCTCTCCCAGTTAGTACTTTTAAAATCATTTCTCAATTTTCCACACTTCCCATGCACTCCCTTATTCCTCAATACACTCTACCCATTCCCAAGATTCCCCTACATCTCACTGCTCTCCCCTTTCTCCCCTTGAGGATATCTTTTAACTGGATTCGTGTGGAACGTGGACTGTGTTCATTCTGATTAGCTTGTATCTGCCCCAGTGCTTAGTACAGTGCCTGGCACACAGTAAACACTTAAATACCATAATTACTATTATTATGTGCTAAAGACATAGAACATAGGTGCAGATCTGACATTGCAGCGTGTGGTATCTGGACATGCTTGCATTATTGGGCAAATGTTTGATATTTTTAAGGGTACTTGGTTTACTTACCAGTTTACTTGGCTTTATACGTTGCTACCCACTATATCACAGCAGTTTATAATTAGTGAATATTTTTGGCTAATCAGGGTTATGGTATCATGTGTTATGCTAAAATTCTGATTACTATTTCACCTTTAATATAGAAATCCTCTAAGGAAATATTGTAAATATAAAAATCTTTCAATGTAATTCATCACCATATTACTTGAAATATCCTCTACCTTCCAGCCTTTACAAACATAACCAGTGCAAAGAGGACAGACCTTTACAAACAAAAGTATACATACATGTGTGTATATATAAATCCACTGGGAAAAGTTTTAAACAGTGTGGCAGACTGAAATTAGGTTTTTCTTTTCTTGCACCATTTTTCATGGTAAGTGCTTACTTTGTCCCAGGCACTGTACTAAGCACTGGGGTAGATACAAGCAGCATGGCACAGTGGACAGGGCACAGGATTGGGAGTTAGAAGGTCATGGGTTCTAATGCCAGCTCCACCACTTGTCTCCTTTGTGACCTTGGGCAAGGCACTTCAGTTCTCTGGGTCTCAGTTTCCTCATCTGGAAAATGGGGACTAAGACTGTGAGCCCCACATGGGACAGGGACTGTGTCCAACCCAATTTGCTTGTATCCACCCCGGCGCTTAGTAAAGTGCCTGGCACATAGTAAGTGCTTAACAAATATCATAATTACTATTGTTTATTACAAGCTAGTCAGGTTGGACACAGTCCATGTTCCACATGAGGCTCACAGTCAATCACCATTTTACAGATGAGATAACAGGCACAGAGAAGTTAAGTGACTTGCCCAAAGTCACACAGCAGAGCCAGGATTAGAACCTAGTTCCTTCTGACTCCCAGGCCCACGCTCTATCCACTAGGTCATGCTGCTTCTCATTCATTTATTGAAAGGGAATCTTAAAGCAACCACAATTCCAATTACTTTTGCTCTTTTTAAAATCTTTACCATAGCCTCAGCCAATGATTTACTCTATTTACCCCAAACCCTGAACCCCCACCCCCACAAAAATATTCCCCTTAACAATTGAGACTAGAAAATGAACAATTACTCCACTTTGGCTTGCAGCATAATCTTATTACATCACTGAATCTGTGAAGTTCACCCTCAAACTCCACTAAACAATTCAAGAAGCAAAACAGTAGGCATCTGTTTTAAAAAGTAACTATCAGAAATATAATATTCTAAGACCAATACATCGATTTTCTAGGCATTATGTAAAGCGGAGCCTTTCAATATTTCAATCCAAATAGATTTCTATTTTCTCATGTAGTCAGAGATAAAACACTTAATATACAGCACTTGGCTTTGGATTAGCAGAAACCTCAATCTTGCCTGGTATTATCCAGCTGTTTATTGTCACAACTATAAGTCTTTTAGGTTTGATAAACAGGTGGAATTTGCTTTCTATCCCCAGGGTAATGCCAAATATATTGGCATCTGAGGAATACGATTAAATTAGCTTAATTACTTCATGTTGACTTTAGTCACTGCTCTTTAATGTAAAAACTGCCACTTGAAGTTAATGGGTGTTGGTAACTATTTAAATCGATCAAGTGTCTACTATGTATAAAACATTCAAGGAAGTTCTGTATATCTTACAGCAATTCAGTAGAGAAGTCTTTTCCCAGGGGTACATAAATCTGGAGTACTAGAAATCGCTGGATCAGTCCAACTGAAATAAAAGGGGGGAAAATGTATATATTCAATAGTGTCATATAAATCTACATATAACCAACCACCTGAAATAACATACAGTCACCTGCCACAAAATATCTGAATCATTTAACTTTTCAGGGATTTAAGGAGCTGCAACAGAATTTCCTATCATGTCTTGAGAAAGCACATACAAAATTGAAGAAATCACTCTAGACAACAAAAATGTTACCTTTCAAAATTCCCTTTTGAGATTCTGGTGAAATTTTTATGAAAATAAAAAGATTTAATTTTTTATTTACAGTTTTTATTAGGCTACAAGAGAATGCACTCAGCATGGTATTCCACAGATGCACATAAAACTAAACTATAGATTCGCATCAAAGTTATCATAAAAGCATGGGGAAATTATTTTTTATCTGACAGCTTTAACTTTATTAAACCTAATAAAAAACAATCAATCAAGAAAATGGTTCAAATTATGACAATTGTACAAGTGAAGACATGATGAGCCATATCTAGTTCAGATGGTTAAAACTGTCCAAATGTAGATGAATGTGGAACACATTTTCATTTACAATATGTCACTTCCAGTGAATTTAAATTTGGTCAAATTAAATATAGAATTTTCATTTATAATGCAATAAGCTTTCAAATCTAAATTATTACTACCTCAACTTCACCTGGATCAAACATCCTGAATAAAAGCAGTGCCAGTGTACCTATGTCGGATTATAACCTATTGATAGTTCACAGGAGCTTGAAAAAGGACAATATTTACAAAGTGTTTGTTATGCTGCTTGAAAACCATTTTACTCTTTTCAAGGTTTTAATAGTATGGTAAGGGCATTATTTGGTTGGAGGACTTTAAAGAAAGCAAATGAGGTATTGCAAGAAGGATAGGACTACAGACCTTCCCATCTTCAATGTCCTCCTAAAATTCCAGGAAGCCATGGTGGCAAAATTCAGATTATTCGGGCTAAAGTATCACAGCTCTTACCTTCAGAAAACTTTAGCCTCTGATTCTAAGTTTCGGTGTCTGCTTTTGCTGGGCCTTGTATATATGTGTGTGTGAAGAAGGAGACTGGTAGTGGGGATTTGTTCATAGCAGAACACTCTCGGGCTAGCCCCAATCCTGGCCTTTGCCTAACCTTGCCCTGCCCCATACTGTGGTTTTCAAAAGCTGAGTCAGTATAGAAATGAGTTTCAACCAAATTAGAAAGCATCTCAAAACAACTTGTGATTGGTCCTGCCTGCACCTGTGTAGATGGCTCCAAGGGATGCTGAATCCAGCCACTCAGGGAACCACTCAGTACATGCAGAACTATAGCTCACATACAGTGCCACCCACAGAAGTGAGGTAAAAACTTACTTCAGGCACAGCAGCACTGCAGTTGACATGATACAGCCCCTTTCTACCCAATCAAGAAGGTTGTGAGGAACTGAGGGCCCATCTCAACCAACTTGGGGTTGGCTTTGGCTTGAAACGGATTCCACCTGAACCAACTCAGATTTAGAGAAGCAGCACAGCTCAGTCGAAAGAACCTGGGCTTTGGAGTCAGAGGTCATGGGTTCAAATCCCAGCTCCGCCAATTGCCAGCTGTGTGACTTTGGGCAAGTCACAACGTCTCTGGGCCTAAGTTCCCTCATCTGTAAAATGGGGGTGAAGACTGTGAGCCTCACATGGGACAATCTGATTACCTTGTATTCTCCCCAGCACTTAGAACAGTACTTTGCACATAGTAAGCACTTAAATGCCATTATTATTATTATTATTATTATTTAGCTTTGTCTTAAAGAGAAGCAGCGTGGCCTAGTGGATATAACATGGGCCTGCAAGTCTGAGGTTCATGGGTTCTAATAATCCCGGCTCCACCACGTGTCTGCTGTGTGACCTTGGGTAAATCACTTTACTTCTCTGAACCTCAGTTACCTCATCCATAAAATGGGGATTAAGCCCCACTTGAGACACAGACTGTGTCTGACCTTATTAGCTTGTGTCTACTCCAGTGCTTAGAACAGTGCCTGGCACAAAGTAACCATGCAACAAATACCTTAAAAAAAAAAAAAAAAACTGGTTCCACCTGGCCTTCCAGTGTGATCACTAACAAGGCTCATCCCATGGAAGTCTACATGCACTGTGTACTGTTTGAGTGTGTGTAAGAGATTTGCCACACCACAACCACCAAGCTGGCAGGCTGGGTACCAGCTGAGATTTCTTGGAAAGGGAATGAAGAAGGAAAGCACAGGTTTGGCTCTGTCAGTAGTGGTTCCTGCCAAGTTTGGTATGACGACTCCAAAACCCAGTCATGGAAATAGCCCCTTAGGAGGACGTGCCTGGGGAATTTTTGCTCTAGCCAGTTCCCGTTAGTTCCAGCATAACCCTCCTTCACTTTTCTGGATTCAAGCATAGAAATGGTTGGTGAATTCAGGAAAAGAGGTGGATGAAGATTTCGACTGAGGCTGGCAAGGTCACCCACTGTATGAGAGGACAAGAGCTATGGGAAGGGATACAGAGAGGGAGAGGGAAAGGTCCCAGCTTCTGCTCAAGTCATGTCCCTTAATGGAGTAAGGCTGAGAGATTGTAAGGGATAGAGTGGCCTACTAAAACTAACAATAATTGTGGTATTTAGCTTTGATCTGTTATAAAAGCGCTGGGGGTGGGCCAAATATTAAATACCCACACAGATCCAAGTGCATAGATGACATAGAAGAGAGAGCAGAGGAAAAGAGGTCTTAGTTGGAGAAAGCCTCTTAGAGGAGATGTGACTTTTAAAAGGCTCTGAAGGTGGGGAGAGTGGTAACTTAGTGTGTATAGAGAGGGTGGAAGCTCAAGGCCAGAAGGAGGATGTGGGAAAGGGGTCAGCAGCAAGATAGTCAAAATTGGGGCACAATGAGCAAACTGGTGCTACAGGAGCAAAGTGTGCAGGCTGGGCTATAGTACGAAATCAGCCAGGTATTAGAATGGGAAAATCTAACTGCTTTTTTGAAAGTATATAAATTCATGTACATAGAGCTGTGTTAGTCAAAAAATGTTATAAACTAGAATACACTTCAAAATATGAATTAGGCTTGATTTTTTCATTAAAAATTATTTTTTCTTATTGGGCCTAGTAAATATCAGCCGATTTTGCTCCCTTGGATCACCATTAACTTAGCTGGGCTATGAAAATATGGATGGAAAACATTTCTTGGACACCTGGGTTGGTCCACTAGATTGATCTTTTATGCATGTAGAACTGAACATAAGTAAATTACTATGAGAATATAAAGACTTTACCAAAATTAAAATGAGACTATAAACAGTAGGTGGAGTAGTTTAAGACATATCAGAAGAAGAAAAAAAAACACACATCATGGAGGTGAAGTGTTGTAAGCAACTAATACTCTCTATAATACTTTTCACTCCTTTAATTTTGTGTGAGTATGGATAAAATAAATGCAACCTCATTCCAATAAAAATAGAAAAGATGGCATATTCACATAAACAGGCTGTCCTGGTACTAGGTACTCCAGCAACTGACATTTTGTTGTTGGTATTTTTTGGTTTTACTATTTTTTTTTACATTTTAAAGATTGGTTTAGTAACTGCCAAGCGGTATAACAATATGGCACTGCCTGTAGTAAGAAGCACCTTACCAAAGTCAATACAATAATCAAGTGATACAATCCATTATTTAATACCCTACTGCAGTACTTACGGACTTGCTTACTCTCCTTTGGTAACTGCATTTTGATGGTTTGGCTGCTGCCTTCAAGGGCAAAGACAAAGCTTTTAGCATCTTTATCGAATTCCTACAAAATATAAAACAAGAGTGGAAAATGCAAGATGTCTTGGCCATGGAAAACATAAGAAACAGAAAACAAGTGTCATCAATAGAAGGGTAAATTTTAATTGTGGAGTATTTGCAAAATTTGACAAAGTCTACTGCGAGTGACACTTCGTAATTTACTGACATGGTAAAGTTGCAACTTTATATAGTGGTCCTGTGGGTTCAAAGACGACACTTCTAATAGTGAGATTTTTTTTATCAGTGTGTGCAGGTGTGGTTGACTCAAACAGTGCATGACAATCTCTCTCCCTGCCCCTTCACCCACTCAAGACTGCCACCTGCTACACTACTGTAATTGCTAACCACAGTATCTGGCACCATTTTTTGCATCTACTTTAGAGTTACAAACTTCTTGAAGCCTCAATTCTAAGAATCACCCATAAGGGCAGGAACTAAGTCCTCCACTTGAATTATATGTCCTCAAGTACCCAGTACAGCACTCTGCACACAATAGGCACTCAAGGAATACTACTGATGATGGTCTCCTGTTTACCAACTGTCTGCAGTTATCCCACAAAAATCAAGATTTTGTTTCACTGGTGTGTATTGGGGGAAGGTGGCTGACAGAGAAAAGGGAGAAAGTTAAGGAAATACTTTGAAACCAAGGGTCAGGAATTTCTGCTTAATGCTGAGAGGAATACAGGCCCATTAGAGGTTTCCAACGTGTGGAGATGTACATGTTGAATGGCATTAAAAAAAAAAAAAAAGATCCAGGCAGGAGAGTGAGCTATGGACTGGAGAAGGGAGAGGCTTAAAACAAGACTTAAACAGCAGCATGGACTAGTGGATAAAGCCGGGGCCTGGAAGTCAGAAGGACCTGGGTTCTAATCCCAACTCTGCCACTTGTCTGCTGTGTGACCCTGGGCAAGTCATTTCACTTATCTGTGCCTCAGGTACCTCATCTGTAAAATGGGGATTAAGACAGTGACCCCACGTGGGACAGGGGCTGTGTCCAACCTGATTAATCTGTATCTACCCCAGAGCTTAGCATGGTAACTGACAGTAAGAATTTAAATACCATTAAAAAAACCCCCAAAAACAAGGAGGTGAAGGAGGTGGATACTGTAGTATAGTTGGGATATGAAATTCTCCTGGACTAGGGAGGAGTTTGGTTGGCGAGGAAGGGGTGGATCAAGGAAGTATTATGGAGGAATAAACAGCAGGATTTAGTGACAAAGCATAATTACAAGAAAACATGGAGTCAATGATGATACCAGGGTTTGGGGCCAGGGAGGATGGTGGTGTTGGCAACTATGGTGAAAGTTGGGAGGACAAGTGATTGTGGATGGAGGAGATCAGTTCATTTCTAGACACTGAGCTAAAGTTAGAGACATCGATGTGAAAATGAGAGTGAGGCTAGTGAGATTTGGGGGTCATCATTCATTCATTCAATCGTATTTATTGAGCACTTACAGTGTGCAGAGCACTGGACTAAGCGCTTGGGAAGTACAAGTCAGCAACATACAGAGATGGTCCCTACCCAACAATGGGCTCACAGTCTAGAAGGGGGAGACAAACAACAACAAAAAACCCCACGTAGACAGGTGTCAAAATCATCAGAACAAATAAAATTATAGCTATAACAAATCATCTGCATGAAGAGATGGTAGCTGAAGCTCTGGGAGTATACTAACTCCTTCAGCTTTTAAAAAAAAAATAAAAATAAACAAATCACAGGATCCACAAACACTCTTTGGAAATTTTGACGCTGCCTGTACATTTTATGCCCCCACAAAGATCACATTGGCTTGGGGCTATTACATGTCCTAAATCACACTGTGATTCTGGGAGTACATGGTTAATAATGTTCTCCAGTAGCTGGTTCATTGGGTGCTTTCTAATTATGTGTTTTATTATATTGTTATTCAGAAATGTGGCTCAAGCCCAACTTTGATCTAAGTACAGCAAAACTATTGTGATCTTTGTTTCACTAAAATAATTCAAATTACAGCACTACAGTTGTGACTAATCCATCTTGCAAGCAAGCATAAATTGCTATTTTAAGAGGTCATTTATTCTACTAGAGTGGCAGAGCCACAAGTAACAAGCTTTGCACAGTCAGGTCATACTCCTTATTACCTTTTAATTTTAAGCTTCATGCACAGTTTTCCAAGGCTTACACTGCAAATCTTTAAACTCCCTCTCACATTCACTTACTTTCCAAATTACAGAAGGATTGCCAAACATCTTCCATTTTGTCCCAGGATTTTTTCCTTGAGCACTGAAAATTTCTACAAATGGGCCTCCCTACAAATCAAATACAAGGTTGCATTAGGAGTGGGCTTATATAATGGGCTAACAGTTACCTTGGACTAAATTATTTTGACCACAGTTCTCCACCAAATGTTTAATTTACTCAGTATACAATAGGTAAGCATAATCACTATAATTCACTTTTTTCAAAACTACTAGTCTCAGTGGTGAAAACCTTGGACTTGTGAATAATGTGCTGCCAAACAAAATTTGAAAATTCCATACCTTCACTTTCTTCTCCAATTGCAAATTATCTACGTAAACATAAATACTGTTCTTCCACTATATTACCCAGTCCCAATCCTTCCTCTCCATCTAAACAGACATCATCGTGATCCAGGCAGTTGTCATATCCTCCCCACTCAGCTCTGTGAGTTTGAATCATTATGGGCAGGGAACATGTCTGCTAATTATGTTGTATTGTAGTCTGCTAAATGCTTAGTACAGTGCACATAAGTGCTCAGTAAATACCACTGATTGATACCCCAGCATTACTGCTGGATCAGCTTCCTCACTGGTCATCCTGCCTCCAAGCTATACTTAATAATAATAATAATAATAACAGTAACAATGGCATTTATTAAGCACTATGTGCAAAGCACTGTTCTAAGCACTGGAGAGGTTACAAGGTGATCAGGTTTTCCCTCGTGGGGCTCACAGTCTTCATCCCCATTTTACAGATGAGGTAACAGGCACAGAGAAGTTAAGTGACTTGCCCAGAGTTGCACAGCTGACAATTGGCAGAGTCGGGATTTGAACCCATGACCTCTGACTCCAAAGCCCAGGCTCTTTCCACTGAGCCACACTGCTTCTCTACTTCTGTTGCCCATCCTTCCACACACCCTCCCCCTGCCCAGACATTTATGTAACTATATTTATGCTTCATTACTTCCTCCTACATGTAATCTATTTTAATGTCTGCCCCTCTCTCTGCTTTATTGTAAACTCCTTGAAGGCAGGGATTATACTATATTACTCTCCCAAGTGCTTAGTACAGTGCCGTATTTGATTACATTCCAAAATGTGGTGGTTCCCACCAATGCCAATTGTAACATACTTCCCCTTTTATCATATTACATACTCAATGTTTTGGCTCACACTGCTCATTGTATTAAAAAATTCATTTTCAAAGCTTTTTGTTTTCAAATTTTCTTTTTAATTGCCATATTACCAAACTTTTGGACTTGGTGTGTCACCACATAGTCTGCAGTCACAGCCCTTCCCAAATTGGAAATCATTAGAAGTGAAACATCTGCAAGAGTTGAGGATCCACAAAACATTTCCATGGACAAAGGAAAAATTAATCCCAGTCTTGCTCAACCTTCACATCATATTAGACTTCTTCTAGACTGTGAGCCCACTGTTGGGTAGGGACCGTCTCTGTATGTTGCCAACTTGTACTTCCCAAGAGCTTAGTACAGTGCTCTGCACACAGTAAGTGCTCAATAAATATGATTGATTGATATTACAAGAGAGTCATATTCATTTATGCTTTGGGCACAAACAATCCTTTCCTGGGCATACTAAAATTTAAGCACTTAGGAAACAAATTTACAAATCATATTGAGGTCTGGTATCCTCTACATAGCATGTGAAATTGCTTTCCTGTATTCAGAAAACATTTCAAGCTCACTCCAAGATGCAAAAACAAAGAAGACTTCAAAGAGCTTATACATATGCTCCACTGTTTTCCATTCAATTCTGAAGAAAGCAGAGTACAAAAATACAGCAGTTTATGCTTCCAAGAAAGCAAACTAAGCTTTAATTTCCATATTGAAACATATCATGTTTTGATGTCTTTTTTAGTTATGTGTATTTCTTACTGGACTTAACTACTCTCAACTTTTTTAATATTTGGTAATTTAGACCCACCTAAACAGAGCCTATCACAGGCATTCAATTCATTCTCCATTGTAAACCTGAAAGCAAGAAAGGGGAAATGCTGATGCTAAAAACATTAAACCAAAGACTGTCTGCAACCTTCAATTATAGTTTATGAGAATTAGACACCTAATCATGATTGTCTTTAAGGAAAGGGCAGTACTTGAAATAGCAGATAAGTCTGTTCTGAGCAGACTGTGCAGCAGCAGAAAGTAGTTTAAATTAAATCTATTTTAATTTGCAGGTTGAGAATTTTTCACAAAACTTTTGATGCTTACTAATTGACAATTCAGGTTTTAACAGTAATATTTAACAGTTGGGCAGGGACAGAGAATATGCCACTTTTATTTTAGGTATTAAAAGGTGATAGAGAAGCAGTGCTAGAACTTTCAGGCCACAATTCTAAAGGGGCTTGATAATAATAATAATAATAATAATGGTATCTAAGTGCTATTTGCATTATATGCTGGGCACTGTACCAAGTGCTGGGATGGACACAAGCAAATCAAGGTGGATATAGGCCCTGTCCCACATGGGGCTCACAGTCTCAATCCCCATTTTACTGATAACATGCACAGAGAAGTGAAGTGACTTACCCAAGGTCACACAGCAGACAAGTAGCAGTGTTAGGATTAGAATATATGACTTTCTGACTCCCAGGCCTGTGTTCTATCCACTACGGGCTGATGAAGCAGTATGACGTAGTGCACAGACCACGGACCCGGGAGTCATAAGGTCATGGGTTCTAATCATGCTCTACCACTCGTCTGCTGTGTGACCTTGGGCAAATCGCTTCACTTCTCTGGGCCTCAGTTACCTCATCTGTAAAATGGGGATTGAGATTGTGATCCCCACATAGAACAGGGACCGTGTCCAACCTGATTTTCTTGTATCCACCCCAGCACTTAGTACAGAGCCTGGCACATTGCACTTAAATGCCATAATTATTATGATGGATGTCCTTCACACACAAAAGAAAAATCAAAATTCACTATAATTCCTTTAATAGTTTTTAAAATGCCATTGGCAGTAACACAACGCACACGACATCACTCTGAAGGCTATTCTGGAGAAACAGAGTGGCTCAGTGGAAACAGCCTGGGCTTTGGAGTCAGAGTTCATGGGTTCAAATCCCGGCTCCGCCAATTGTCAGCTGTGTGACTTTGGGCAAGTCACAACTTCTCTGTGCCTTAGGTATCTCAGCTGTAAAATGGGGATTAAGATTGTGGGCCCCCCGTGGGACAACCTGATCACCTTGTAACCTCCCCAGCGCTAGAACAGTGTTTTACACATAGTAAGCGCTTAATAAATACCATCATTATTATTATTACTCTCTGGGAAAACCATCTGGCGGTCGGGTAGTATGATCAGTATAAAGCCAGGCGTTGCAGTGCAATGGAAACAGGTGAGCGGGCTGAGAGTTGAGAAGAACATCGGAATCAGAAAGCAAGAACAGAGAGGGTGGAGAGGAAAAGCGATGCTGGACCGAGCGGAAAGAAGAGGTAGCTATATGGCTAGGCCGATCACAGCACAGTGTAGTCTAGGGGCGACAGGTCAAGGAATGAGAATTAGGAGATGATGGGGACTCTCCCCAAGAAAAGAAAAGTCCCCAGAAAACAGGTACCGCCGCCGGGCTCATTTGGCTTTTCCAAACCAATTTGGGAAAGAAGTCTGAACGCAGAGAAGGAGAAAGAAAGGGAGAATGATGTCTAAAAGCCATCGCCGTTTACCTGATACTCGTTTTTGAACATCCTTGTAGGGATCTTAGGCTTTAGGACAGTAATTTCAGCTCTTCACTGAGCATTGGGTCGCTGACGACTAGAACAAAAGAGAGATTTGGGTGGGTGTTTCGTTTATTTGAGGATTAACGCCATTCATTCGGTTCCTCCCGGGGGCTAATCCCACCCCTACCATACACAGGGCGATCATTAGGAAATCATTTACCTCGCTGACGCCAACTGGGGGGCAGGAGAACTACTCTCATCAGGCCCCCCACCCCACCGAAAACAAAAAAAGCTACACAGGCACTATCTAGCAGGCAACTGGCCGTGGAACGAGTATTTTCCTTTCGTAACCTACGCTACCAAACAGTTTGCTTGCCTGGGGAAACCGATCGCGTTGCCTATGAAACCGCCCTCGTGGGAGTGGTAAAGGGATAGGAAGAGGAAGGAAAATCAAATTGAGGGCGGGGCATTTATCGGGTGGAAGCGGGATGGCAATTGAGCCGCGCCGAAGAAGCCGTCCCCCCCCCCCCCCCAGCCCCATCCTGGTCGGGGTGTCCCTGCACCGGTCGCAAATTTGCAATCTCCTCCCTCTTCTCTTTTGTACAACGGAAATGGAAGATGTGTTTTCCAACTCTTCCTTACGCTGTGAGGCCCACATGGGACAAGGATTGGGTCTGATAATAGAGTGGTATTTCTTAAGCACATACTGTTTCTGAACTTCATGTGATTACATTTAGTACAAGGCTTGGCATAGAGTAAGGGTCTAAGTTACATAGAAGCTGTTGTTACAGGATATTGTCTCAGTTGTCAAGGGAGAAGCAGTGTGGCCTGTTGGAAAAAGCCTGGGCCTGGGAGTCAGAAGGATCTGGATTATAACTCCAGCTCAGCCACTTGTCTGCTGCATGACCTTGGGCAAATCACTTCTTAGTGCCTCGGTTCCCTCATCTGTGAAATGGGGATTAAGACTATGAGCTCCATGTAGGATAGGGATTGGGTACATGCAACCTGGTTATCTTAAATCTAGCCCAGTGTTTAATAATAATAATAGTATTTGTTAAATGTTTTCTACGTGACAGGCACTGTACTAAGCGCTGGGGTGGATACAGGCAAATCGGGTTGGACACAGTCCCTGTCCCATGTGGGGCTCACAGTCTCAATCCCCATTTTACAGATGAGGTAACTGAGGCCCAGAGAAGTAAAGTGATTTGGCCAAGGTCACACAGCAGCCCAGTGGACTCCCAGGCCGGTGCTCTATCCACTAAATCATGCTGCTTCTCATAATACAGTACAGTGCCTGTCACATGGTAAGTGCTAAACAAATACCATGAAAAAACCCCCAATTTATTTGGATTACAGCAAGGTTTATTTTCTATTCATGTCGATCAAGTCTGATAATCCAAGATAATGGTTGTATTTGGTGTCTGGCACATAGTAAGCACTTAACAAATACCATAATTAGTAATTATTATAAGTGCATACTATTTGCCAAGCACTGCACTAAGCACTGGAAGGGAAAGGAAAGAATCTGCAGTCCTGGCAAGAACTCAAAAAGTCAAATTGGAATTGAGGTGGGCAAGCATACATTTTAAAGGTTTTTTTTGC
Source organism: Tachyglossus aculeatus (assembly GCF_015852505.1). Lineage (NCBI taxonomy): Eukaryota > Metazoa > Chordata > Mammalia > Monotremata > Tachyglossidae > Tachyglossus > Tachyglossus aculeatus. The sequence continues at coordinate 73,295,192 of NC_052101.1, read as the reverse complement.
TTTGATATTGTTAAAAGTGAATTAACTGCAGCTATTACTATCTCAAGAATATTTACCAGAATTCTGCTGGTTGGCCATTACACTCAATTTCCTTAAATTTAGTGATCACTGTAAAGTATAAAAGGAATTGGAACTGCTTCTTTAATTGATACAATTATCTAAGAAGTGAGTACATTTCTTAGCAACTATATTAAATTACTCAATTTGAAAACATTAAAAATTAGTAATTTACAAACTTGAAACTACATTATTCAATAAAAGTTAATTTTGAATTATGGTATGAAAATTCAATCCTAAACATTTAGTTTTTCCATTCAAAATGCAACTCCATCATTGAAGAGGTTTAAAACTGGATTTTTTTTAAGGTGACAGTCTATTTAGCAGTCCAGTACTTCAGTGCAGAAAACACATTGCCAAACCCCAAATGGGTAGCAAACCTTCATTTTTCTGAAATAGGCAATGGGCACCACAACAGTGAGTTAGTGGGGTGAGGGAGAACACTGTTGATAAATATTAAAAATGCATTTACAATCGTAATTTAACAACATTGGTTTTCATTTGCCTGGATTCCTTAGCGCAGGATCACTGTGGATTAATTTTGTGATTGAATACAACAATCATTTCTAGAAAAGTGGGAAAAAAAACATATCTAATGCTTAAAAGGTCATCCTTGGAGAACAGTAAGTTTGAGCATTTTGCCTAAGACTTTTTTTATTCATTTGATGGCTCGCTTAAGTTTTCAAGAACCATGGAAGAGAGTATGGCTATGGGTAAACTGCCCAAAGTTGTTTGCCATTTAGGTTTTTCATTTTTAGATGTTGCTACAATATAATGGTTCATCACCTTGAAAAAGGCTTTACAATATCTGCGTCCTGTCTCTTTTCCTCTCTTAAATGGAGCATAAAAAGAAGGTAATGGGGGCAATTAGCATTAACCCATAGCTTGTGTTTTTGGACCTAAAAGACAGAAAAAAAAAGTGAATTTACACCCGGTATTAATTTGCATCTTAAATGACACAAATGCATTTCGTCTGGCAGGGAATATAGTGTTAAGTCTAAGTTTGTTTAATACACATACCTCAAAATCGCAGGCCTAAAGCCAAGGTTGATTTATGATAGAACTGAAATACAGCAGAGGAGGCAGTGAATCTCAGATGACTGGTTTTAGCTTCTCCTAGGAAAATCAATTCTCAAGTACTGAATCTTTTAAAACCAGCTCCATCACCTTGCTAAATGTGTTTTAAAATACAAGTTAAATGTTTTTAATACTTTCAAACTAATTTGAAGACCTATGTCTGAGAACAGAAACACAGAGCATAAATCAAGTCTTTGTATACAACTACAGTGCGTGGCTCAGTGGAAATGGCCCGGGCTTTGGAGTCAGAGGTCATGGGTTCAAATCCTGGCTCCACCACTTGTCAGCTGTGTGACTTTGGGCAAGTCACTTAATAATAATAATAATAATGGCATTTATTAAGCGCTTACTATGTGCAAAGCGCTGTTCTAAGTGCTGGGGAGATTACAAGGCGATCAGGTTGTCCCACGGGGGGGCTCACAGTCTTCATCCCCATTTTACAGATGAGGTAACTGAGGCAAAGAGAAGTTAAGTGACTTGTCCAAAGTCACACAGCTGACAACTGACAGAGCCGGGATTTGAACCCATGAACTCTGACTCCAAAGCCCGTACTCTTTCCAGTGAGCCACACTGCTTCTCTCAACTTAGCTTCTCTGGGCCTCAGTTCCCTCATCTGTAAAATGGGGATGAAGACTGTGAGTCCCCTGTGGGACAACCTCATCACCTTGTAACCTCCCCAGTGCTTAGAACAGTGCTTTGCACATAGTAAGTGCTTAATAAATGCTATTATTATTATTATTATTACAGGATTAACAAAGATAGTTTTACTTAAAGAAATAAATGATCATGAATTGATGTTTGTAAAATATATGATACAGCATACCACCACCAATGTCTTTCAAAGGTACATGTTTTCAGAATATGCCAATTATGAAAATGAAGTTTACCACCAAGATTATGTACGGACAATAGACTTTCAGTAATTCCATATGCATCCATCCCACCCTAGACTCGACTCAATAAATACCAAATTATTTATTGAGCACCTCCTGTGGGCAAGTACTGCAAAGCAGCATAGCCTAGTGGAATAAGCACAGGCCTCAAACTCAGAGTACTCTGGTTCTAATCTCTGGTCCATCACTTGTCTGCTGTGTGAGCTTGGGCAAGTCCCTTAACTTCTCTGTGCCTCAGTTATCTCATCTGTAAAATGGAGATTAAGACTGTGACCCCATATGGGACATGGACTGTATCCAACCTGATTATCTTATATATACCTTAGCACTTAGTACAGTGCCAGGCACAAAGTGGGGCACTTAACAAACACCATAAAAAAAGTTAAGCACTTGAAAGAAATAATCCTCGTCCTTAAAGAGCTTACAATTTAGCCAGGAAGATAGACACTAAAATAAATTCAGATAGAGGAAATAATAGAATATAAAATACATACTTAAAGGCTAGGATGAGTTGAACCTGGAAGTGCTGAATTGGTAGTTGTGGGATATAAATTGAGGGGATTAGAAATCACCTGGGGAAGACTTCCTTGAGGAGATGTGATTTAAGAAGGGCCTTGAAGATGGGGAGAGCAGAGTTCTACCTGATGTTAAATACTGGGGGCCAGCCCCTAGGTTCTAATCTTAGCTCTTCCACTTGCCTGCTATATGATATAGGCAAGTTTTCTCCTCTGAAAATTGGAGATCAAATAGATGTTCACCCTCCTGCTTAGACTGTGAGTCCCATGTGGGACAGAGACTGTATCTCATCTGATTGTCCTGTATTTGGTATTAAGTGCTTACTATGAGCCACAGGACTGTACTAAGCACTTGGATAGAAGATAACCAGGTTGCAAACAGTCCCTGTTCCACACAGGGCTCACAAGTGTTTAGTACAGTGCTCTGCACACAGTAAGCACTTAATAAATATGACTGAATGAATGAGGAGGGAGAACGGGTACTGAATCCACAATTTACAGATGAGCTATAAAGGAGTTAAGTGACTTGCTCAAGGCCACACAGCAGGTAAATGCCAAAGCTAGGATTAAAGCACTCAATAAATATGATTGATTGATTAATTGATTGAAATCTGGTCCTCTGACTCCCATTTCTGTGCTCTTTCCACTAGGTCACACTGCTTTTTGTTACATTCCTGATATATGGTAAGTGATCTACAGATACTATTATTATTATTTCACCATTTCGGGAGCCTTCTCCTCAGTGATTGGTAACCATGGATGACCCAAGAAACTTTAGGAGTTTTACAGCTCTCTTTATTGCTCCTTTAACTTTGTCAAAAGTAAGGTATTGAGATCTGGATAAGCCATGTCCAGCTCCAGTTTGAAGTTACGGAATTCTATTTACAGGCATTTCTCCCATAAATGCCTTCACTTTGCTTTTTAGATAGAACATGTAGGCAAATTTAGTGAACATCCTTCCAAAAATGCTGGTCAGGATAGAATATGAAGCAGTGTGGTCTAGTGGATAGAGCACAGACCTGTGAGTCAGAAGGACCTGGGTTCTAATTCTGACTCTTCCATTTGGCTGCTTTGTGACCTGTGCTTCCATGGCTTAGTGGAAAGAGCACAGGCTTGGCAGTCAGAGGGTGTGGGCTCTAATTCCGGCTCTCACTTGTCTGCTGTGTGACCTTGGGCAAGTCACTTAACTTTTCTGTGCCTCAGTTACCTCATCTGTAAAATGGGGATTAAGGCTTTAATTTCAGCCCAGGTAAGAGGAAGATGAGGGGGGGAATTTTCTTAGCTATAGTGCTTGGCCAGAATAGAGTGTGGAATAAGGAATCAAATAATATAGGTTGCATTCCTGAGGTAACTGTAATCTGGTGAATGCCTATTCCTTGTCCCTGTGGTGGAGTCTTCCAAGAGGCCACAGGAAGAGACACAAACTGAAAACAAAGATCCAGAGCCTCACAGAAAACCAGAAGGGAGAAAAACAATACAGAAAGTGAGATTGAGAATGAAAGCAAAATGGAAAATTTCAAAATAATTATTCTGGATAAGTTGTTGTTTTCATTTTTTTCTTGTAAAACTTCCACCTAAACTGGGTTTTGGGTTATATTATTTATAACTATCAGTCTCTGACAAATTGCTTAAAAGAGTTTCTAACATACTTCTTACTGTAAGCAATCCAATACCTGCTTGCACTGGAGGAGAAATTGTATTAGCACCCTGCTATGAAGAAGATTTTACCTACTGTGTGGTAGGGTTGTAATGGCTGAAAATTTGGAGGTAGAGCACAGCACTCTGACTCTTGGACCATGAAAATGTTTGAGTGGGTGTGGCAACAATTTTTCTTTTGTTGTCCACAATGGTAGATATTTGATTTTATAAACACAATGTCAGAGAATCTCCTAAAGAAATAGTTATATGCTTTAAAACTAGTAAAGACTGAGATCCCTCTAATTTTTTCTTTGTAATAATAATGATAATACTGGAATTTATTAAGCACTTACTATGTGCCAAGCACTGTTCTAAGTGCTGGGGAGGTTACAAGGTGATCAGGTTGTCCCATGTGGGGCTCACAGCCTTAATCCCCATTTTACAGATGAGGTAACTGAGGCATAGAGACGTTAAGTGACTTGCCCAAAGTCACACAGCTGACAAGTGGCAGAGCGGGGATTTGAACCCATGACCTCTGACTCTTTTCCACTGAGCCACGCTGCTTCTCTAAGTAAAAGTAATTATGGAAAGAAAGTTGTAGATTAACATCCTATTAAAAACTCTCCAGGATCAGTGGAAACCTCTTTGTCATAATGGGAAAAGGTCAAGTGAAACTAAGTGAAGCCAGGATTTTAGAAAGATAGTCATAGAGAATTTGTTTTATAGTAATATTTTCTACATCTCTGTTCATTCATGAAGATACAGACTTCCTATAGGCACATGTATGCTCTCAGGTGTGCCTTATTATCCATCCTGAACTTGCAGTTTATTAGTCACAGAGTATCACTCCATCAGTAGACAATTGAATTTAATTCTTCTGCATCTACAAGCACCTCCTTGAGGACAAATTACCTGGTATCAATAAGCAATTACACAAATGCTATTTAGGTTGAATTATCTTTTTAGTGGTATTCATTCAGTCAGATTTATTGAGTGCTTACTGTGTGCAGAGCACTGTACTAAGCGCTTGGGAAGTACAAGTTGGCAACATAAAGAGACAGTCCCTACCCAACAACGGGCTCACAGTCTAGAAGGTGGTAGAAAGCAAAAGGGAAGAAGCATGAGACAAGCTGAAGAGAGCTCAAAGAACAGCTTGGCAAAGAGTCCTATTGTAATAGTTCTCTAGTGTAACCACCCAAACCTTTTCGTGCAAAACTACTAAAATAATTTTTATCACTTTTTAATATCTTCCTTTATCTTCAACTTAAAACTGTTTACCTCAATCTTTTAGAAATGGCAGTTACAAAAATAATTTAATGGCCAGAGCAGAAAAACAAAACACTTTGAGAATTCCTGTTATAGGCATAATGAGTCAGTGGAACATAGTGTTATTAAATTGACATATCTATAAATATAAGACCCTTGAGAGCAGTCTATATCTTTTGTAGAGTGTTTAGTGTCTCAATAAATGGTTGGTAATGCTAAGTAATGTTGAGTACATAACCTCCATTATTACTATGACAGCAAATCCTGGTGCTTATGCAGTTTTTGGTTTGGTGATACTGAATTATGTGTTGGAGTCAGCCGCCTCGCCTTTATCTCACCTATTGCCCATTACAATCTCTGCTCATCAGTAATGATGTCATTCTATGTCTCCAGCTGGGAATCTAAAGCCTACTAACAGGTATCACCTGATCAACAAGCAATCTCAGATGATTGGCTGCTGATCCTGATTGAAAGACCAATGCTCTAGGAGGTAGGGGGTTGTGGTTATTTGGTTTAGGCAAGTACAGAGGGTCAGGGTTAGAAGAATCTGTGGAGGCACAAGTTTAGTTCAGATTTCTGAGAAAGAGGGTTAATTATTCCTATGAATTAATGTGTTCCAGCTACTCACTGTGGTAAGTGGGGGCTTGGGGAGAATGGAAGGGTAGACTAGTTTTAGAGTTGGGGTGGGGAGGAGAGAGTCAGCATTGATTACCATATAATTCTAGGGGATTTCCACAAGTTCTCTTCTCATTATATTTCTTTGTTAGAGGAGACTCAATTTTAGGTGAAAGTTGAGGATGTGTATTAATCTCCTTTTCCTTCCCTCTAGTACACTAATCTGTAATCCTGGCTCTGCTAGTTGTCAGCTGTGTGACCTTGGGCAAGTCACTTAACTTCTCTGTGCCTCAGTTACCTCATCTGTAAAAGAGGGGATTAAGACTGTGAGCCCCATGTGGGACAAGCTGATCACCTTGTATCCTCCCTAGTGCTTAGGACAGTACTTTGCACATAGTAAGTGCTTAACAAATGCCATTATTATTAGTTGACCATCAGGTTTGGGCTATTGAGGAAATGTAAGTATTCCTGACTGGTCCCTTAAGGAAAAAAAGAGGTATCTTGCTGGGTAGGAGAGAGGAGGGTCAATGACTAGTAGAGGAAACCATTAAGCTGAAATGGCTCCTTAACTTTCTAAGTAAAAGTGGCCCTGGAATTTCTCCTTTTGAAAGGGGGAGGAAATAGGAACTGAGCTAGTGTTAGAACTGTGAGTATGAAGGGGAATGAACAAACTAGTTTCTGGGCTTGCCTGCTGCAGCAAGAGAGAATTCTTCAATGTCTTTTTTTTTTTCTTGAAAGGGGCTCTAAAGGGCTTCTGACTTCTAATAGTAAAAAGACAATAGAGTGGTAGGGTGGGGGAAAGCAAAGTGTACCGGGGTGGCCATGGCCCAGGGGTTGGTAATACTTGTGGAGGTAACCTGTAGGCACCACTATCCTTCCTGTCTCACAAGCCTGTAACCTTGATATTATCCTTGACTCCTCTCCCTCATTCAACCCACATATTCAATCCCTCACTAAATCCTGTCGGTTCCACCTTCACAACATTGCTAAAATCCTCCCTTTCTTCTCTATCCAAAATGCTATTAAATGACTCCAATCACTTATCCTATCCTGATTACTGCATCAGTCTCCTTGCTGACCTTCCAGCTTCCTGTCTCTCCCCACTAGAGTCCATGCTTTACTTTCCTGCCCAGATCATTTTTCTACAGAAAAGTTTAGGACAGGTTTCCCACTCCTCAAGACGTTCCAGTGCTTGCCCATCCACCTCTGCATCAAAAACTCATCTTTGGCTTTAAAGCACTCGGTTACCTTGCCCCCTCCTACCTCACCTCCCTACTCTTCTACTACAGCCCAGCCCACACACTTCACTCCTCTAATGCCAATCTTCTCACTGTACCTCTATTTCATCCATCTCATCACTGACCCCTCACCCAAGTCCTGCCTCTGACCTGGAACGCCTTCCCTCCTCCAATCCTCTTCTCTTTATCTTCTCTTTCCCCTGCTGCCCCCTCCAAGAGCCTTATTGATGGCACATCTCCTCCAAGAAGTCTTCTCTGTCTGAGCCCTCCTTTCTTCTTCTCCCACTCTCTTCTGTCACCCTGACTTGCTCCCTCTATTCATTCCACCCTCACAGCCCTTATGTAAATATCTTTATATTAATGTCTGTCTCCCCCTATAGACTACGAGCTCATTGAGGGCAGGGAATGTCTGTTTATTGTTATATTGTACTCTCCCAAGCACTTAGTACAGTGCTCTGTACACAGTAAGCATTCAAATTTGAATGTGGCTGTGCTGTACAATTAAGGCTATAATATCTGTAACATACCTCTTCATTTCAGTACTCAGTTGGAGATAGATAAATGCCTGGCTATTTTTGAGCCCAGTGATACTGGTGATAAACTCTAACCCACTTTGTCCCAGTTAGGCCAGATAATAAGGATTGAAGGGGGTTGCATAGCAATTCTCGTATCTATTCTAGCCATTCTTATCAATCAGTTCCAGCTCCACCACTTTGCTGTGTGATCTTGGGCAGGTGACTTAACCTCTCTGTGTTATGTCATTTGTAGAACAGGGATTCAATACCTGCTCTCCCTCCTACTTAGACTTTGTGCCCCATGTGGGCTAAGGACTGTCTGACTTGATTAATTTGCATCTATTCCAGTGCTTAGTACAGTGCTTGACACAGTAAGCATTTAACAAATACCATTAAAATGGTATTTATTGAACAGTGTACCAAGGGCTTGGGAATACATTTATTAACACAATCAGGTAAGATAGCTCAATTGGCTCAGCAACTGTGATCCTCAACTAAGATTCCTTAGAATGATTGTCAACCTGCACCAATAGTACTTTGGTCCCTGGATTAGATGAGACTGGGCAAGTGATGGTATGTGAATGAAAAATCTTAGGACTAATTAGCACAACTGTGGTCGGGGATTGGTGATGAATGTAAGGCCAAAGAATATGTTTGAGTTAAGCTGTAATGAATGCTACTTAAAAATCTGCTCTCAACTCCTTAAATCCTGGGAACAAAACCATATGACTAAGAATGATGGTTTCTTATTCTAGGAGTAGAGGCTAGTAAGGAATTATCTTCAAGGGAACAGAATGGGGGGATAGGTTGGGGAAAGACATCCTCCTGCCTCACTACAGAAACATGCTTATTTAATGTAATCACTTTAAGGAGAAAATCCACTGGTACAAACTTATGTGAACAAGGACAGTAGAAGTAATGTGGGTGAGTAGGTTATCAGGTGTGAGGTAACAGGACCTGCATCAGGCTACTTTGAGAATATGTAATACTAAAAGGAAGTAGCATTGAGTTTCAGGTAGGAGAACAATGCAGGCCAGAGAGCGCTCTCTAATAGAACACAAATTGCCCTGGATAGGTCAGGGCAAATGAGCTTGACAACCAAGCTTTTATAGACTTGATTAGTGGAGCTTGTTGAGGTTGACCAAATGCTATTAGATTTGTTACTGAGATCTTTCTTTTTCAGCCTGATTTTCTTAAAGCTACACTAGCGGCCTGGGAGAAAGTCAAAGGCAGAGACTCAGGTTTACTACGTGGAAGAAGGCAATGGTAAACTACTTCTGTATTTTTACCAAGAAAACTCTCTGGATACACTACTAGAATGAATGCAGATGGAGAGTGGGGCATTCTGGGGGAGATGTGTCCATGAGGTCGCTATGGGTCAGAGATGACTTGACAGCATAAGACAAGACACTCATAGGGCTGTTAGGCTCTTCACTGATGATAGATTATGCTTTGACCCTTGCCTGGCTTTTGGAATCCAGATCCTAGGGTATAGTGAGGAGAAATACGGGTAAATAATATGTTCTACATTAGGGTCATGTGGTGGAACTAGTATTAGGTAGAGGGGTCCAAGTATCTTAGTTAAAGATGTCTGTGATGACTTGGGAAGGGTGGTGAGGTATAAATTGAGCACATAAAGAAGACTTGAGCAGTTCAATAATAGTATTTGCATATTCTGAGGGGTAGCTTTCCCCAGAGGATCATTACAGGTACAAGAGCTAAGGCCATACTGCTTTTGAGGTCTGACCATATTCTTTCTCCCCCAGGTCCGACATACATACACCCCCACCCCCTAACCTCGGCTGCTGGGATTTTTCTGTCATGTGCAACCCTAAATGTACTTATGTGGTAGACAATATTTTGACAACTTGGGGCTGTTTAAAAAGATGTATTCCCTACCTGCCTTAATGCTTCCCTAGAAAATTGACCTCAGAAAGTAGTGTTAAAGTAAACTGCCTTTATACTGTTAATTCAGTCACCAACGTTACAACTAGAATGCATGTTTTGATTTTTTTTTTCTTCCAAACTAGAATACATCAATTTAGTCCCACTTATTTTCCCTCCACCTGGCTTTTTCCTGCAGTAAACATCCAAACCCCAGGGAATGCTAAAGATAAGCCCTTCTCTCATTTGGATTCAAATTTAAATAACTGTATATTAGTTGTAACGTGCGGAGAACTTAACTGAATTCATTTAGAAGGCAATTTGGGCAAAAAAAGTCAATATATGATTTTTTAAAATTCTTTAAAAGGAACCCTACTGATGCAATATTGGATTTGTCTTTATAGCAACATTAAATATTTTAATTTGGGAACCCTTAAGAAAATAAGGATATATGCATTTTAACACTGTATACTGAGAACATCAGTTATGTAGCCTGAATATTGAGATATCAATATCATTTAAGACCTTACCTTTCCTCACCCTGAGATGATTCTATTAAGGACAATAACTTTAAATTTCTTACTCAACAGTAGGAATTGTTTTCTGATATAAAGATGTCAGGTATAAATACTATTGGATCTACAATAGTGTATACTCCCCTCCTCAAAAATCTCCAGTGGCTACCAATCAATCTGTGCATCAGGCAGAAACTCCTCACCCTGGGCTTCAAGGCTCTCCATCACCTCGCCCCCTCCTACTTCACCTCCCTTCTCTCCTTCTACAGCCCAGCCCGCACCCTCTGCTCCTCCGCCGCTAATCTCCTCACCGTACCTCGTTTTCGCCTGTCCCGCCATCGACCCCCGGGCCTGGAATGCCCTCCCTCTGCCCATCCGCCAAGCTAGCTCTCTTCCTCCCTTCAAGGCCCTGCTGAGCGCTCACCTCCTCCAGGAGGCCTTCCCAGACTGAGCCCCTTACTTCCTTTCCCCCTCGTCCCCCTCTCCATCCCCCCATCTTACCTCCTTCCCTTCCCCACAGCACCTGTATATATGTATATATGTTTGTACATATTTATTACTCTATTTTACTTGTACATATCTATCCTATTTTATTTTGTTAGTATGTTTGGTTTGTTCTCTGTCACCCCCTTTTAGACTGTGAGCCCACTGTTGGGTAGGGACTGTCTCTATATGTTGCCAATTTGTACTTCCCAAGCGCTTAGTACAGTGCTCTGCACATAGTAAGCGCTCAATAAATACGATTGATGATGAATAGTGTATGTAAAGTGCTAATGTCTTAAAAGTCTGTCAGCTGAGACCTGTGGAGAACCTTAACTGTTAATCCATGAGGCAATTAATTTATCACTAAGCAAACTACCAGTTCATATTTGAAACAGGTATCAATATGACTAAGGAACCTGGAGAAAGCATAGTTGAACTTCAACTTGTATGTAAAAACCATATAGAATCTATCTAAAGGCCTCCAGATAAGGTAACTCTTCACAGGATCTTAATCCAATGTTTTAACAACTTCTTATCAATTTTTTCCATAACCTATTGAATATCCCTCTTATTGCTGTGAAAACCTATTTTTACTACTCTATCCTCAGTATGCAGACCTTGTAAAGTAGTCTTCATATTTGAAGATTTACTGTCATTTCAGTTGTTTCCTTATCCAGAAAAAATTATTCCATTCCTAATGTGGAAGTCGGTTTGGGATATCCAATTCTAGCTCTAAATACATGATTATTTTTTCTATTAATGTGATGTTTCCATTTGCATCATCTTAAAGTCCACCCCAACATTTACTGCTTGTCTTTTACCATTCTATGAAAGATGCCCATGCTCCCACCTCCCATCTCTTCTTTCAGTATGTGTTGTAGCATATGACCTACAGATTTGAACTGAGCTCCCGGAATTTCTTGCTTCTGACTATTTAGATCAGTTTAAGGGTTCAGTGGAAGGCAGAGGTCCACAGTGTCAAGGTTCTCCCTTAGCTCACACTCCTTGTTCCATGTGGGTTCCTCTCTCCCTGGCACTTCCAATCTTCAGTTTAGGGTGGGGGAAAAGCAAGCAATATAGAGAGGTAAAATAAGGAGCTGTTTTTCGTTCAGCATTAATAACTATAGAGGCCCCTTTTAGAGAGCTTAGTCCTGAATCAGTGTCCAGCTTGCCAAATTAAGAAAGCAACTTTGCCTGCCTCTTGCATCGTGTTTTTCACACTGTCTGATATTCATCACAAGTTTCATATCCTGAACACTCATTTCAACTGTAATCCTAAATTTCCTTCAGAATAAGACACGGATGACTTTAAAACTCAGTTCTTTTTATAAGTCTTTCTGTGTGCGTGAATGTGAGTTCTGCTACTTCACAAAAATATAAAAGTGGCAGATTTGCTCATCAGCTTTTTAAAATAAAATTACCATTTTTTAGCCATAAACTCTTGGCAGTGGTATTCCATATTTGTTACATAAGGTTTTTATTTTTTTTCAAATTTCAGAGCTTATGCTTCTGTGAAGTAAACAAGTGGGGAATCACTGTCTTTAGCAGTCTGAAGTCACCTGGACCACTTCTTGTGGCACAGTAAAATATCCTGAACTCACAATGGTGAATAAAAACTCAGAATGACTGGCCACCCTATTTTTATACAGGACATTCTGGTTTTTAGCTAGTCTGTCCACTATCCAGTTCTGATATGGCACCAGTTGCCTTCATGTCCAGTAGCTTTATTTTGAATGCCTAGCCTCTGCTTGGAAATGGTGTGCCTGTTTGGAGGATCTGTGAGGAAATGCAGTAGTTCTGGAACAAGGGGGCTGAGGTCAGCGGTCGGCCTAGTGAAATGCTCTATGGGCTATTTTGTGGAAGTATGTAAAACAAAGTCATTTTGTAGCATAGTGCAAGTAACCTAGTATGCACCTATTCCTTCTGGGTCAGCAAGGGGACATCTAGTTTTCATAAGTGCCATTAGTAGCCACCCTAGTAAGACTTACCTTATTGCAAACCAACATCAGATTTTCCTGGTGATGTACCCAAACCACTGGAACTCTGGCAGCTGTGTGGAGGCCTGAAGCCCAACTCCAATCTCTTCCTCTCTCCTTCTTCTGTTGCCTGCTACTCACTGCCATTAGGACACTATCTCCCAATCTTTGCCATAGGTGGACAGGACATCCTTGAGCATGTAGCCCCAAGCTCCCTACACCAAGTGGGTTGAGAAAGTACCTTAACACATCCCTCTAACTCCGCTACTGGCAAAAGACAGCATTACCCGTTTCAGGTGTCCTAGGTGAGTAGGAAGTCTAGCTGTTTCCATACTTAAAGTGTACTTTGATCCAGGGTGAAGTTCTATCAGGAGTGATTGAGTGCTTAATTCATTCAGTGGTATTTGTGGAGCACTGTACTATACTTGGGAGAGTACAACAGAATGGGCAAAGCTTGACAAGTGTGTTTCCTTTTACCCCATTTGTTTCCACCATAGCTTTTTAAAAAAATTATTAGATTACTGAATTGTTGAGGACTGTCTGAATCACTTTGCATAATTGTGGTATTGGTCATGCACTTATGTCTCGAGCACTGGGGTAAATACCATCAGATCAGACACAGTTTCTATCCCATTTGAGGCTTGTGGTCTAAGGGGGAAGAAAACAGCTATTTAACCCCCATTTTACAGATGGGGTAACTGAGGCACAGGGCAGTCAAGTAACTTGCCCAAGGTCCCACAGCAGGCAAGTGACAGACTGCTCTTCTAGAGAATATAAAGACAATACAAATGGCTAAATCTCATCCATGTATATTTTTCCCGGTGCTTAGTACAGTGCTTTGTACATAGTAAAAGCTTAAATACTATTAATAATAATAATGATGCCATTTATTAAGCACTTACTATGTGCAAAGCACTGTTCTAAGCACTGCTTACTACTGAAATATCTTAGAATGTGACTTTTTGTTAACTCAAAGCAGTGTGGAGATGGATTGTCTCTATTGCTGTATTGTATTTTCCAAGCGCTTAGTACAGTGCTCTGCACACAGTAAGTGCTCAATAAGTACGATTGAATGAATGAACAACATCTGCTCATGCGGACATAGAGCACCTGCCACTGTTGTCACCACCATTCATGAGGTGACAGCTCACTTATTTTCTTTTTTCCCACCCCCCAGGCTGTTCTGGAATCTTCCAATGTGCAATAAACTTTGAAGTGGCTCCTTTAGAATTCTCCAGAAAGCAATCATTTTCCTTTGTAGTTGCTGAGGAGGAAGCTAGGCACCTTCTCCCCCTCCTTGCTGTTCCTCCTCTGGCTGCCAGATCACCTCTGGTCATCCCAGCTGAAAGCTGAAACTTTGATTCCTTACACAATTTTCAGATAGTGGAACAAAACCCCCAAACTCGCAACAGTTCCACTAATGTATCTGCTCTCTGATTATATTAGCTTAATGAATGTTTGTGAATTTTGTGGTGATGTGCCTTTCTGTCCACTGCCCCATTAATAGGAAAGGCATTTCCTCACTCCGTTTGGCCCACTGAGAAGAGATTTATTTGTGATTGAGTATCTGGTAAGTATGATCTATAAAGTGTTTCCAGAATCAGAGACATGATAGTGGATTCTGCTGGAGAGTAGCCCAGAGCTGTTCTTCCAGGGTAGTAATGCCTGCATCTAAATTCCTTCAGGGATTGTATTTAGGATGGAAAAGGTCAAGAAATGTTGTTATTCTCTGGAGGAAGTAAAGTTCAAAAACACAAGGCATTGCTACCATTAATCATGCAATCTCAAATTTACTGTAACAGGGATGTTAAAATTTGACTGCTATGGCTTATTTCTGTAATACACTTGGAGATTGTCAAGTGGTGTGGCTTTTTGCGGGGGGAGGGGGAGGGAGAAAGTGTCTTGAAAGAAGATGCTTCTATATTACTCCATTAAAAGTTATGCCAAACTGTATTTTTTTTCTTGGCTTTAACATAATACTTATAGAAAATGCCTTTAAATGTACAAGCCACCAGTGTAACACTTCTAAATCAACTTTAATATTTTTAAGTTTAGAGTTTGTGGCCTAAAGGCAAGAACACAGGACTGGGAGTCAGACCTGGATTCAACCGCTTACCTGCCATATTACCTTGAACAAGCCACTTTCTTTGCTCAGAGTTCTAATCTATAAAATGGTGTACTTCCCAAGTGCTTAGTACAGTACTCTACACACAGTAAGCACTCAATAAATATAATTGAATGAATGACTAAATATCTGTCTACCTTCCCCTTAGACTGTGTCCAATCTGATTACCTTGTATCTAACCCAATGTTTAGTTCAGCCTTTGGCACTTAAGCATTATTTTACCATATAGGTCTGAAAGGTTTATCTAGAAAAACTTTTGTTAAATTATCTTCAGTGTATTCATTGATGAAAACCTTAGCAAATGATCTTAAAAGGAAAAGCTCATGTTTCCAATTGTCATGTTGTCAATCACTTCTTGGATCTGGTGTTAAGATGACGCTGACAGTTTTCCCTGAAGCTAGTTAATCAATCAGTCGTATTTGAGTGCTTACTGAGTGCAGAGCACTGTACTAAGCGCTTGGGAAGTACAAGTTGGCAACACATAGAGACGGTCCCAGTTAAATGACTCGGGTTAATTATAATTTTATTCTGATAGCCCATATGTATTCCAAGAATCACTGGCTTTATTTTCACCTGTGATCTAACCACTATCTCTCCTATTTTCTTTTGAGCACTCAATGCAAATAATTTGAGCTATTTTTATAACTTGAATAACATAGCCAATTATTTTTTTGCAATTGGAGAGCTCAGACTTGCAACCCTGAATTTGTACAGATAATATAGCCAAATCAGTTCATAAACTGACACATATCAAAATCTGTATTACAGATCAACATGCCAAGGATGGTGTCATTTTTTGTTTCGTCCACGTTTTTGTTGATGCTGACTTGGCTGATTTTTTTTTTTTTTTTTTTGATTCAACAACTACAATTATGGTGAGATTTTACCACTGTGTGGCTAAAATCATACACTTGACTGTCCCATTCACATCTTGCACTGGAAAAGGTTGCCTCTTGCTATGCTGTTGCACTTGATACCCACAGTGCCTGGTACAGTTTTTTTTTTTTTTTCCATCAGTTATGAAGCTCCTGAAGTCTGTCCTAAAACCACCCCCTCATTTCTAGATGTTGTATACCATGCTAATCTACCACCTGCTGCTGTCTCAATCCACTGTTAAACCACATATCTCCTGGTTTTATTAACTTATCTTAAAAGCATTCCTTCTGCTGTCTCTGGTTCCCATTTGAGCTCATTGTAGAGTAGCTGTCTGAGGATCCTGCTATCATCCAGTCTCTTCATATGACCTGAAGAATAAATATACCACCTTTTTGCTACTGAGAAGCATTGTGGCTTAATGGAAAGGGCATGAGCCTAGGTTATAATCCTGGCTCTGCCACTTGCCTGCTGTGTGACCTGGGGCAAGTCAACTTTTCTGGGCTTCAGTTTTCTCATCTGTAAATAAGGATCAAAATCCCTGTTCTCCCTCTTTCTTATACTGTGAACTTTATATGGGACAGGGACTGTCTCACCTGATTAGCTTATATCTAACCTAGTGCTTAGTACAGAGCTTGTCATGTAAGTGCTTAACATACCATTATAATAATAATAATGGCATTTGTTAAGCGCTTACTATGTGCTGAGCATTCATTCATTCAATCGTATTTACTGAGCACTTACTGTGTGCAGAGCACTGTACTAAGCGCTTGGGAAGTACAAGTCGGCAACATCTAGAGACAGTCCCTATCCAACAATGAGCTCTGGGGAAGATACAAGGTAATCAGTTGTCCCACGTGGGGCTCACAGTCTTAATCCCCATTTTCTGGATGAGGGAACTGAGGCAAAGAGAAATCAAGTGACTTGCCCAAAGTCACACAGCTGACAAGTGGCGGGGCCGGGATTAGAACCCCCGACCTCTAACTCCCAAACCTGTGCTCTTTCCACTATGCTGTTAATGCTATTGACTTCCACAAACAATTGTTCCGTTTGATCCTAATTTAGTTACAAATTTACCCATGTATGTACACACACATTTAGCATATTAACCAGTCAGTAGTATCTGAGTGCTTACTGGATACAAAGCACTGTTAGAACTTTGGGAGAGTACAACCAAGCAAGACGTGATCCTTGCCCTCAATTTAGATAAATCATACAATCCATCAAGAGCAAAATGGTGGCATTACACTAAAATTAATTCATTCAATTATGTTTATTGAGCACTTACTGTGTACAGAACACTGTACTAAGTGCTTGGATAATAATACCTGTGTTTCTAGGTGGTACTTTTATTACCAAAGTGCCTTACATTACTTAGTTATTTACTCCTCACAACACCTCTGTGATGTAGGGTTTAGGTATTATTACCCCCAATTTACAGCTGGGAAAACTGAGGCCTGGGAAGGTTAAATGACTTGCCCAAGGCCCCACAGGGAACGTGTCTCAGAGCTGGAATTCAAATCCGGGACCTCTGATTTTCTGGCCCTGTGAGGCGCCCCCCCCGCCCCCCCTGCAGCCTGTAAACTCATTGTGGGCAGGGAATGTCTTACTGTACTCTCCCAAGTGCTCCTTATGGTGCTCTACACACAATAAGCACTTAAATGCAACTAATTATCACCAAGTGATCTCTCCTGTTTTAATCTAGTAAACAACAAAATATTTTGTAGCAAAGACTTGTAGTATTGATGGGGGCCCCATGCACCATGGAAAGGTTGCAGATTTGTTTGAACTTATGTGGTCCTGTTGCCATATTTGGTATGGGCCTTAGACCTTGCAGCCCACTGGCTGGGTCCGGGAACCAAACCAATTTAGGAGATAGACTCCGCCCAGCTTTGCACCAATCCAGTCTCCGCTGTTTTCAAATCTGTACCAATCACTGTGATCAGCAACAGCTGTATATAAGCTCATTGCATCGGGCACTCGGGTGCCTTTTCCCCTAAGGAAAAGAGCCTGCCGGGTGCATTACCCACTATTCAGTCTTCGGCCATACCAGTAAAACTTTATTAAAACTTTCAATAGTCACGTGCTATTTGACTAATTCTTTAGTTGCCCGGCGACCTTAGTGGTGATCCAGAACCGCCGCCACCATCAGCATTATTGCACTGTGTGTAGGGTTGGATTTTTTAGGCTCTTTATTTCTACCCCTTAACTTTTTGAATATCCACCAAAAATAGTATTTAAAGTCCATATTTAGCAGTAAACCATAGCTGAATTTTATGAATCCATCTTAACTCTGCCAAGGTCTACTTGCAGTGCATTTGCATGGTGAATTGTCTATATTCTACCAACTACAGAATTGACACATTTTGAGAGGCTATATAGATTCTCCAGTCATTTTTAAGTACAGCAAATGTTTTCCATCTTTGCTCCAAATTATCTGGACTACTTTGGATACTAGGCACCCATGTCCAGTTTTTGCTCAATTCTTGCGTTACCATTCTTCTTACCTCAATGTAGAGCTGTTACCTCACAACCAATCAATCAATCGTATTTATTGAGTGCTTACTGTGTGCAGAGCACTGTATTAAGCGCTTGGGAAGTACAAGTTGGCAACATATACAGTCCCTACCCAACAGTGGGCTCACAGTCTAGAAGGGGGAGACAGAGAACAAAACCAAACATATTAACAAAATAAAATAAATAGAATAGATATGTACAAGTAAAATAGAGTAATAAATATGTACAAACATATATTCATATATACAGGTGCTGTGGGGAAGGGAAGGAGGTAAGACGGGGGATGGAGGGAGGATGAGGGGGAGAGGAAGGAAGGGGCTCAGTCTGGGAAGGCCTCCTGGAGGAGGTGAGCTCTCAGTAGGGCCTTGAAGGGAGGAAGAGAGCTAGCTTGGCGGATGGCCAGAGGGAGGGCATTCCAGGCCCGGGGGATGACGTGGGCTGGGGGTCGACGGCGGGACAGGCGAGAAGGAGGCACGGTGAGGAGATTAGTGGCGGAGGGTGCGGGGTGGGCTGTAGAAGGAGAGAAGGGAGGTGAGGTAGGAGGGGGCGAGGTGATGGACAGCCTTGAAGCCCAGGGTGAGAAGTTTCTGCCTGATGCGCAGATTGATTGGTAGCCACTGGAGATTTTTGAGGAGGGGAGTAACATGCCCAGCCAAGACTTGGGTGTCAATTTTTGGGGGCGGGGGACAAATAAGCCAGTTACCCTAAATCAAGTAAAGTTGCCAGTAGGTAGCTGTGATAATTCTCATACTCATCTGCAAATTCCAGAAAGGCATAAAATTACTAAAACCCTTGCTAGGTGAGGAATAAAAATAACTTAATATTTTTGAAGTCATTAATAATGACCTATTTGCCTTCAGAATAGATATGTCTCTTTATATTGCAGCATTTAAACAGTGCATTAATGACACTATCTCTCTCAAAATTAAAACATTCAAGTGATAGGAAAGATAATAGTATTCACAGTATGTGGATGATGCATCTTTAGGCACAGAGGAGGTGAGCTGCTCAAGGTTACACAGCAAGTTGGTAGCTGAGCCAGAACTGGAATGAGGGTTTCTTAGTGGGGGTGGGGAGGGTAAATATATTTAGATAATGAATCCATAGTTTCCATCAGGGTTTCCAGTGCAAATAATTTTCTTCTCTGCAATTTCCTGACTACCAGTCCAGTGTTCTTTTTCTCCTCAACTATGCTCCCTCTCAATATAAAACTATTTCTTTATACATATTTTGAGTTATAGCTCAGAGCAATAAAGAGAAACATAGGAAACCTCAGTCAGAATCCCTGAACAAAGGTTTCATCTTTGCCTTGTTCTCTTTTCCTTAGAGATTAAAATCTCTTGTAATGCTTTCTATAGTGTAAGTGCATTTTATACATCAGCAAGTATAACTGCTTGCTTCTAGCCAAGAACCCCAATGATAAAATAGAGTTGCATATGAGGTTACCCCTTATCTTGGAGCTCTGTGTTCTGTTTCCCTGGAAAGATCTGTTGGAAGAGGCTGTGTTTGTCCTGTGGGAGCAGAGGGCAGGTGAAAGTAGACAAGTGATGGCCTGCATTCTCAAAACAGAAATCTAGCAACTTTGGAAAGGTTCAGTGAGTTGCAGGAAAAAAAAAATCCATTCTGCACTCCACTTTCTTCAACAATGTCAACAATATGGGATGCTAACTCTTGGTTTCTTTGGATAAGCCCCCACCTTGGGCCTGAAGAACCAAGATCATTTTAACGCATGATTCACCTGTGAAGTGTCAGCCATCAGAAGTAATGTGTTCATTCTTTCGGGGATCAGCTAGTGAACAATCCCCTTCATGAGAGAATTGGATCTCCTGCCCAGACTTTACCTACAATTCAGTCCAGGTAACCGGGGAACTAAACACAATACTGTGTTTAACTTTGTAGGTCTAGGAGATATCTATTTCGTGCTTAATCTTGAAAGACAACTAAAGGGTCATGTGTGATGGCTATGGTTGCTGTTTTATACTCTGACAATTTTCTTCTGTTCTAAGCTAAAGCATCATGTTAATATCAACTTGGTATGGATTGAGTACTTTATAGAATTCAATTATCAGTGTTCTTGAGGAATGTATGCAAATGATCAATTTAATCGTATTCGAGCACTTACTATGTGCAGAGCATTGTACTAAGCACTGGGGAGTACCATATAGGAATTGGTAGACATATTCCCTACCCACAAGGAGTTTACAGCCTGGGAGAAGTTATATTTAAGGTCTTTAAAAACTCACCTGGGCCTATTTGGAAAGTTCAGGTTACAATTCTGAATACAACCTTTATATAGAGGGTAGAAAACACCAAATTCTGATGTAACCCTTCCTATTGGAAGGAAGGTGCTACAGGGCCGGGGTTTACTTTCAGGGATCAGCTAGTAAACAGTCCCCCTCATGAGAGAACTGGATCTCCTGCCCAGACTTTACTTACAATTCAGTCTCCTAGTCCAGGTAATTGGGGAACTAAACACAAGCTGGTGTCAAAGGAAACTTCACAGACTGTGTTCAAGTGGATATGCCAGAGACAAATTTATTATAACTAGTACTAGTAGGGAGCAGTGGTTGAAAGACAAAATTTCCTCTACAAGTCAAGGCCAACTTGACTCCAAGCAATACAGAGTTTCTTTATATGCAGTTGGTATGGCATCTGAGCTTCACATGTGATTGCAGAGCACAATACATATATATTTTGACAGCAGCAGTAAATTCCAACTTGGGATAATTACTCAGCCCTGCCTGGTTTTCCCCATTATGGAGACCATATGAGCAAATGCCACTGATAAGCAGATCAAGGGTCCTGACCTTGCTAAAGGAGGAATGGCTCTATCTTGTCTCAAGACCTTGACATACTAAAGCTCCCCGATAAGGCAGACATCTGGGCAGGACAAAGGAGGAGAGGATATGTGATGTGCCTGCTTTTAAGTAAATGGTGGTGTGGCCAGACAAAATGGAGTCCAGGCCTAAAGGCCCATCACATTCCACCCCTTGGCATTCTAGCACTCCTAGGGACTCTCATCACTGGAGTTACACTTGTTCACATAAGAGGGTTAGGAGACAATCAAACAGGTCTGGAAGCAAAACAGTTCAGAGGGAATAGTCTAAAGAGAAAGGGCAAATTCAAGGCTCTGACCACTTCGCTTCTGCAGTGGGTAAAGGGAAATAAAGCATGTACCTCTTATTTTAAATGAGAGAACAAAGGTAAACACTGACTTGGTATGCTTCTGTATAGACTTCTTAAATGTAGGCATAACTGCACAAGCAGAGCAGGCAGTGTAAGGAAAATTAGCAACAAACCAAAACCACTCCATGCATCTCTCTCTAGCAGCTCTGTGTCCAAGCAGCTGCTTTCCCTCCTGCCAGGTAGCTTGACCTTCAGCTCTGCTCCATGGGCAACAATCTTACCAAACCCTTCAATCTAGTTCTCGCAAGGAAATAATAAACCCAAACTGATCCTTGCCCGTGAGCAGGAAATTGGGAAACTTTAGGATAATTATGAATAGACTTGTGTTGACTTTAGAAATAGCACCACTGAAGAATCTGAGAATGAAAATAATAATAATAATGGCATTTATTAAGTGCTTACTATGTGCAAAGCACTGTTCTAAGTGCTGGGGAGGCTACAAGGTGATCAGGTTGTCCCACGGGGGGCTCACAGTCTTAATCCCCATTTTACAGATGAGGTAACTGAGGCCCGGAGAAGTTAAGTGACTTTCCCAAAGTCACACAGCTGACAATTGGCGGAGCCGGGATTTGAACCCATGACCTCTGACTCCAAAGCTCATGCTCTTTCCACTGAGCCACACTGCTTCTCTGACAGGCATCAGGCTTGACAGGCATTTGCCAAGCTGCAGAGGTGATTTGATTGAAGGGATTGGTACAAAACAACAAATGCTCTCTCTTTCAAGTGCTTTTTGTCAGAAAGTCTCTTGGTGCCAGCCAGGCCCTCCTTGCTATTCAGCCTGAAATGCCTTTTAGCTGGACTTGATCCACTGGTGTATCAAAGTGAAGTTGAAGACAGTAGAAATAAACCAGCAGAGTTCAGCCTTTTTTCCTACAGGAATGGAGGTAGTATTATGACTATCTTATTGGGTCGGGGAGGCAGGCTAGCCCAATTTTGAAAAGGAGGAAGTGGTTGCCTTGCCAAATCTAACAGCCTCTACTCCATTCTAGTCCCCCTCGACCTCTCAGTTGCCTTTGACACTCTCAACCACCCTCTTCTCCTGGAAACATTATCCAACCTTGGCTTCACTGACACTGTCCTCTCCTGGTTCTCCTCCTATCTTTCTGGCACTTTTTCTCAGCACTTTCACTGGCTTGCCCCCTACCTCCCACCCTCTAACTGGGGATATTCAAGGTTAAGTTCTGGGTCCCCGTCTATTCTCCATCTACACCCATTTCCTAGGAGAACCCATCCACTCCCATGGCTACAACTACCACCTCTATGTGGATGATACCCAAATCTACATCTCCAGCCCTGATCTTTCTCCCTCTCTGCAGTCTCAAATTTCCTCCTGCTTTCAAGATCTCTATTTAGATGTCCTCCCATCACCACAAACTTAATATATCTAAAACTGAACTTCTTTTCTACCCAGACTGTCTCCCCCCAACCCCAACTTTCTCATCACTGTAGATGGCACTACCACCCTTCCGGTCTCTCAAGCCTTGGTATTATCCTTGACTCCTCTCTCTCATTCAACCCACATATTCAATCCATTACTAAATCCTGCCGATTCCACCTTCACGGCATTGCTAAAATCTCCCCTTACCTCTCCATCCAAACTGCTATCAAATTAATCCAATCCCTTATCCTACCCTGTTTTGATTATTCTATCAGCCTCCTTGTTGACCTCCCAGTCTCCTCTATCTCCACACTCCAGTCCATACTTCATTCTGCTGCCTGGATCATTTTTCTGCAAAAATGTTCATGCCATGTTTCCGCACTCCTCAAGAAACTCCAATTATTGCCCAGCCACCTCTCATCTAACTTCTCACCATTCATTCTAAAGAACTAATCACCTTGACCCCTCCTACGTCACCTCCCTACCCTTTCTGTAACACAGCCCATACACTTCACTCCTCTAATGCTAACCTTCTCACTGTACCTTGATTTTGTCTATTTTGCCACCGAACTCTCACCCACATCCTACCTCTGGCATGGAATGCCCGCCCTCCTCATGTCCAACAGACAATTATTCTCTCCCTCTTCAAAGCCTTATTGAAGGTACATCTCCAAGAGGCCTTCCCTGACTAAGCCCTCCTTTCCTCTTCTCTCACTCCCTTCTGTATCTCCTTGACTTGCTCCCTTTCATTCATTACCTACATCTCTGCCCCTGCTCTCTCTCAATCAATCATATTTATTGAGCGCTTACTGTGTGCAGAGCACTGTACTAAGCGCTTGGGAAGTACAAGATGGCAACATATAGAGACAGTCCCTACCCAACAGTGGGCTCTCAGCCTAAAAGGGGGAGACGGAGAACAAAACCAAACATACTAATAAAATAAAATAAATAGAATAGATATGTACAAGTAAAATAAATAAATGAATAGAATAATATGTACAGACATATACATATATACAGGTGCTGTGGGGAAGGGAAGGAGGTAAGATGGATGGAGAGGGGGACGAGGGGGAGAGGAAGGAAGGGACTCAGTCTGGGAAGGCCTCCTGGAGGAGGTGAGCTCTCAGTAGGGCCTTGAAGGGAGGAAGAGAGCTAGCTTGGTGGATGTGGGGAGGGAGGGAGGGCATTCCAGGCCAGGGGCATGATGTGGGCTGGGGGTCGACAGCGGGACAGGCGAGAACGAGGCACGGTGAGGAGATTAGTGGCAGAGGAGAGGAGGGTGTGGGCTGGGCTGTAGAAGGAGAGAAGAGAGGTGAGGTAGGAGGGGGTGAGGTGATGGAGAGCCTTGAAGCCGAGGGTGAGGAGTTTCTGCCTGATGCGCAGATTGATTGGTAGCCACTGGAGATTTTTGAGGAGGGGAGTAACATGCCCAGAGCGTTTCTGGACAAAGACAATCCGCGCAGCAGCATGAAGTATGGATTGAAGTGGGGAGAGACACGAGGATGGGAGATCAGAGAGAAGGCTGATACAGTAGTCCAGACGGGATAGGATGAGAGCTTGAACGAGCAGGGTAGCAGTTTGGATGAAGAGGAAAGGGCGGATCTTGGCAATGTTGTGGAGCTGAGACCGGCAGGTTTTGGTGAAGGCTTGGATGTGAGGGGTGAACGAGAGAGCGGAGTCGAGGATGACACCAAGGTTGCAGGCTTGTGAGACGGGAAGGATGGTAGTGCCATCAACAGAGATGGGAAAGTCAGGGAGAGGGCAGGGTTTGGGAGGGAAGACAAGGAGTTCAGTCTTGGACATGTTGACTTTTAGGTGGTGGGCAGACATCCAGATGGAGATGTCCTGAAGGCAGGAGGAGATGCGAACCTGGAGAGAGGGGGAGAGAGCAGGGGCAGAGATGTAGATCTGGGTGTCATCAGCTTAGAGGTGATAGTTGAAGCCATGGGAGCAAATGAGGTCACCAAGGGAGTGAGTGTAGATCGAGAACAGAAGGGGACCAACAAGCACTGAACCTTGGGGAACCCGCACAGTAAGGAGATGGGAGGGGGAGGAGGAGCCTGCAAAAGAGCCTGTGAATGAATGACCAGAGAGATAAGAGGAGAACCAGGAGAGGACGGAGTCTGTGAAGCCAAGGTCGGATGGCATGTTGAGGAGAAGGGGGTGGTCCACAGTGTCGAAGGCAGCTGAGAAGTCGAGGAGGATTAGGATAGAGTAGGAGCCGTTGGATTTGGCAAGCAGGAGGTCATTGGTGACCTTTGAGAGGGCAGTTTCCATGGAATGAAGGGGACGGAAGCCAGACTGGAGGGGGTCGAGGAGAGAGTTGGTGTTGAGGAATTCGAGGCAGCGCATGTAGACAACTCGTTCAAGGAGTTTGGAAAGGAATTGTAGGAGGGATATGGGGTGATAACTAGAAGGTGAGGTGGGGTCAAGAGAGGGTTTTTTTTAGGATGGGAGAGACATGGGCATGTTTGAAGGCAGAGGGGAAGGAACCAGTGGAGAGTGAGCAGTTGAAGATGGAAGTTAAGGAGGGGAGAAGGGATGGAGCGAGAGATTTCATGAGATGAGAGGGAATGGGGTCAGAAGCACAGGTGGCCGGAGTAGCACTTGAGAGGAGGGAGGAGAGCTCCTCTGAGGATACTCAGGGCATCTCCATCTGGATGTCTGCCCACCACCTAAAAGTCAACATGTCCAAGACTGAACTCCTTGTCTTCCCTCCCAAACCCTGCCCTCTCCCTGACTTTCCCATCTCTGTTGACAGCACTACCATCCTTCCCGTCTCACAAGCCCGCAACCTTGGTGTCATCCTCGACTCCGCTCTCTCGTTCACCCCTCACATCCAAGCCGTCACCAAAACCTGCAGGTCTCAGCTCCGCAACAGTGCCAAGATCCGCCCTTTCCTCTTCATCCAAACTGCTACCCTGCTCGTTCAAGCTCTCATCCTATCCCGTCTGGACTACTGTATCAGCCTTCTCTCTGATCTCCCATCCTCATGTCTCTCCCCACTTCAATCCATACTTCATGCTGCTGCGCGGATTGTCTTTGTCCAGAAACGCTCTGGGCATGTTACTCCCCTCCTCAAAAATCTCCAGTGGCTGCCTATCAATCTGCGCATCAGGCAGAAACTCCTCACACCTCGGCTTCAAGGCTCTCCATCACCTCACCCCCTCCTACCTCACCTCTCTTCTCTCCTTCTACAGCCCAGCCAGCACCCTCCTCTCCTCTGCTGCTAATCTCCTCACCGTGCCTTGTTCTCGCCTGTCCTGCCGTCGACCCCCAGCCCACCTCATACCCCTGGCCTGGAATGCCCTCCCTCCCTCCCCACATCCGCCAAGCTAGCTCTCTTCCTCCCTTCAAGGCCCTACTGAGAGCTCATCTCCTCCAGGAGGCCTTCCCAGACTGAGCCCCCTCCTTCCTCTCCCCCTCCTCCCCCTCTCCATCCCTCCACCTTACCTTCTTCCCTTCCCCACAGCACGTGTATATATATGTATATATGTTTGTACGTATTTATTTCTCTTTCTATTTATTTTACTTGTACATATTCTATTTATTTTATTTTGTTAATATGTTTTGTTTTGTTCTCTGTCTCCCCCTTCTAGACTGTGAGCCCACTGTTGGGTAGGGACCATCTCTATGGGTTGCCAACCTGTACTTCCCAAGCGCTTAGTACAGTGCTCTGCACACAAGAAGAGCTCAATAAATATGATTGAATGAATGAATGAGTTACCTCTCCCAGTCCCACTACACTTATGTACATATCTGTAATTTATTTATATTAATATCAGTCTCCCCTTCTAGACTCTGAGCTCGTGGGCAGAGAACGTCTGTGATACTGTACTTTCCCAAGTGCTTAATACAGTGTTCTGCACACAGTAAGTGCTCAATAAATATGAACAAATCTTGGGCAGTACCCTAGCACACCTAAAGCTAGTTGTACTTAAGTTGCACCCTAAATGGCTTCTTTGCCTGTTTTGCCCTAGATCCAGGCAGCATGAGGGCAGAAAAGGAAACAGTCTTTCTTTCTAGTGAGCATTTCTTCAGCCTTTCTTCCCCATTTCTCTCACCCTTGCAAGTCAAACCTCTTTCTCCTAGTTAATCTCTCTGGGAATGCAGGAAAAAGTTACTTTAAAATCAAAATGAAAAAAACTAAGAATTGCAGGGATGGGGATGGGGATTTGGGGGTCAAGAAGGCAACTTCATAGTTGTAGGAGGTGCCATTGATGTTGAGAACCTAACCGTGTGAATGAGTAAGGCTGAAAAGATTGATCTGCAACCCAAAATCCATTCCACACTGTGTATGTCAAGATTGTTCTTTTTGCACTCATGCTTACCACTTCTGCCTGTAATACTACCTGATAAATGAACAGCATTGCTAAAGCTACAGGTCACAGAACCTTGGGGTGGCAAGTGAGGGGAAGTGTGATTATAATAATGGGATTCTGCATTTCCACTGATGCAGTATCCCCACTGTGGCTATACCACAGTCGGGAGAGGTGTGGTGTTAATAGAAGCTTGGGGTCCTTTTGTAAGCCAAAATGGACATCTCCCAAATGAATTACCAGTTGGTAGGGTCAGTTCACTTTCCTGTTTGCTCGCAAATGAAAGATGTTTGGTCGATGTTCAGTAGTCAAATTCTCACCTGACAATTCTTTTCAATTTTTGTATTCAGTCCATTTTTCAATTGTCTTCTAAATGTCCCTTTGAGTCCCTATTAAATTTTTGAAGCTGTTTTTCCGAGGCTTAGAAAAACCTTAAATCTTCTAATCAATAAATGGTATTTGAGAGCTTACTGTGTGGAGAGCACTGTACTAGGCCCTTGGGAGAGTACAATACAAGAAGTTGGCAGACACAGACTCTGATCACAAGGAGCTTAAAGTCTATTCACATAATATCTGAAACACTTTGCATTGAGAGAAATACAACAAATCACAAAATTGCAAATTCCAAGTGTGAAACTTCTGAATAAATCCAGGTTGTGCTCTTAAACTCTAACTGGCACTAATGCAGGAGAATAGGGCTGACCAAAAGAGCATTTTGGTGGTAATTAATGAAATAAAACACAAATTACTAATATAACAAAGTCTTTAAATTGCATTAGCCAAATATAGAGTAATGAAATGTATGCCTTGAAATCTGCAAAAGAGTAAATTCTGCCTGACCAAAGTTTATCGGTCTCCTACAATTATTATTTAGCATTACAATAGCACTTTTCCTAAGTGGATCACAATCATTTAGTGTTTAATCTAAATCAATCTTTTGGAACCATATTGATCTCCATTAATAAGCATAAAGAATGTAATGGCTTTTGGGACTTACATTCAACCATGCCATAGTTACCATAGACTGAATTGGAAAACAAGACTTGGAAAAAGGAGGGAGTATAAGAGAGGGATGGGGAAATAGATTGGGAATTCACTCTTCCAGTTAGCAGTTAAAAAAAAAAAAAAAAGACAGGCTCTACTCCTCTTAGCAAAAAGGATTTAGCATAAATGCAGTGTTGCATTTTTAGGAAATTTAAATTAGAGCTATCAAGTTTATCATTTATGATATTTGCACTCCTATCAAACCCTCCCACAGGCCTAGAACTTCCTCCCCCTTTGTATCATATAGATGATCACTCTGCCCACCTTCAGAGCCTTATTAAAAATTACACCTCTTCCAAGAGGCCTTCCCCAACTAATCACACATTTTTCCACCACTCCCTCTCCCATCTGAATCTCCTATGTTCTGGGATCTGTACCCTTTAAGCACTTGATATTCACCCCACCCTTAACACCCCCCTGCCAGCACTTAGGTGTACTTATCTGTAATATTAATGTTTGTCTCCGCCTCTAGATTGTGAGCTCCTTGTGGGCAGGGAGAAGCAGCGTAGCTAAGTGGAAAGAGCATGGGCTTGGGAGTAAGATTGTGGGTGCAAATCCTGCTCTGCCACTTGTCAGTTGTGACTTTGGGCAAGTCACTTAACTGTGCCGCAGTTACCGCATCTGTAAAATGGGGATTAAGACTGTGAGACCCACTTGGGACAACCTGATAAACTTTTATCTCCCCCAGTGTTTAGAACAGTGCTTAGTACATAGTAAGCACTTCAAAAATACCATCATTATTATTATTATTATTACAACTATTTTACGGTGCTGTACTTACAGAGCTCAATAAATACCACTGATTGATATGCTAATACCAATTTGACTCCTAATTCCCATTTCAAGATGGTCAGTTGTTTTTGTTGGAGTTCCTTTATAGTTCTATTAAACAGTTCCCTTTACTTCTTGTAGCTTTCCATACCAACGCCGTCATTGACCCAAAAACTGGGCAGGAGGCTGGATAGTCTGGCTAACCGATGAAAATCTGATATCCTCGGGCTCCTGGGTTTAGAGTATCAATTCCCATTGGTGAGTCCAGCCTAATGCTGTGGGGCACACTTTTCAGGAAAATCTATGTATGATGCAAAAATTCTCATTATTGTTCCTTTATGGCTAGGGGAGTGCCAGAGAAATAATTGAAACCAACACAAATGCCTCAAGTTGTGGATTCTGACAACTGGAAGGTACTGAGCTCTTCTCATAACTAGAAGAGAATGCAGCCAGGGTGGAGTGGCATGTCTTCTTTCCAAAGGAAAAATATCCAAATAGGCTTCTGGCTCTATTACCAAAGTCAGAAACCTTTTAGTATAGCTTGACTATGGAGTATTGCTACAGCCCAACTAGCTCACACCCTATTTTCTAGATTTGACCTAACATAAGTTATATGGTAGCGTCCTGAAAGAAGTTTTTAGTGTCCTTATGTCACCCCCACATAATCCTTTCTCATCCCGCACCTCTGCTTGAACATAGTGAGTGATACGGTTCATGGTCAATTATAATAGGTGGGTGAAAAGCAATAAAAAGCCCCCCCCCAAACCCCATCCAGAGAAGCAGTAACAAAAATTTATCTTAAAATCTTAACCAGAGTGAATATACTGCATACCAGTTATACATGTGGTCCCTTGAAAAATCCTAGTTGAAGACCACTGTTTTAATGCATGATAGGGGAAGGGTTGAAAACCACTATTTTTAAGAATGTGGCTTTTTGAGCATAGCTAAATTCTTAATGTTGTCAATTAAAATGCTATTAGATGAGTTTTGAAATATCGATTTTAATAACCAAATTGCACTATAGAGGCAAGATTGAGAGCTATATCTATTTTTAAAAACCCAGTGAGATGATGGTTGGGAGATAGCAGCAGAAGACAGTTCAACCTAGTTTAGCATAGCTTTACATAGTGTCTTACACTTTCAAGGATGAAGCTTTTTTTATGATACTTAAGCACTTATGTGGCAAGCACGGTATTAAGCACTGGGATAGATACAAGATAATTGGTTGGACTCAGTCCCATATGGGGCTCAAAATCTAGCAGGGAGTAGGATGTAATCCCCATTTTACAGATGAGGAAAATGAGTCGTGGAGAAGTTGTGACTTGGTCAGGGTCACACAAAAGACCCGTGGTGGATCTGGTGCCAAGCCCCTGTCCTCTTTTCACTAGGCCATGCTATTATTATTTGGAAATAGTGGCAGTGGTTGTATAGTAATAGTATTAAGCACTGTATACTGTACGCTTACTGGTAAAGGCTATAACAGGTGGTAATTACATCCTGTCCTTGGGAGAGCTCCCAATCTGAGTTGTGGGGAGAATGGATTAGACCAATCAGGAGTGATGAAACATTAGAACACTGACAAAACAAGCTCAAAGTCTCAAAGGAATTGGAGGGATCCAAGAATGTGAGGCAGCAACTTCTGTCCCAAGCCCAGAGTGCATGGAGTATGTTGGGGGAACAGGGATCTTCAGTGGCAAGAGGAAATGTGGCAGCTACCATGGTGAATAGGCATAAAGCTGGTTGAAACCTGGTCTGGTGTGGGTTTTCTAGTGTGCAATGCCTCTCCTCCCCTTGTAAGAAGGAGGATTTCAAGGTGTAAGAGAAGGATTGGAAGGATCATCGCCAAGCTCCGCCCTTTCCTCTCCATCCAAACCACTAACTTGGTTCAATCTCTCATTCTATCCAGACTGGATTACTGCATCAGCCTCCTTTTTTATCTCCCATACTCCTGTCTCTCCCCATTTCAGTCTATACTTCACTCTGCTGCCCAGATTATCTTTCTACAGAAACGCTCTGGGCATATTACTCCCCTCCTCAAAAATCTCCAGTGGCTACCTGTCAACCTTATGCATGAAGCAAAAACTCCTCACTCTCTGCTTCAAAGCTCTCCACCACCTTGCCCCTCCTACCTTACCTCCCTTATCTCCGTCTACAGCCCACTCCGCTCCTCTGCTGCTAACCTCCTCACTGTACCTCATTCTCACCTGTTCCACCATCGACCCCTGGCCCACGTCCTACCTCTAACCTGGAATGTCCTCCCTCCACACATCTGCCATCCATCTTTCTGAGCGTCTCACACCCCACCTCGCCTCCCTCTCCGCCCAGTCTTGATGATCAGATTACTGCTCTCAACTCTACCCTTCTCTACTCAGCTAGACTCACTCGCTCCCCTTTCCCTTCGCCGCTCTCGTACCACTAACCCACAGCCCTGGATCACTGCCACTGTCCGCCTCCTTTGCTCTTATGCTGAAGCTGCCGAACGCTGCTGGCGAAAGTCTAAACACCATGCCAACCTCGTTCACTTCAAGTTTATCCTTTCCTGCCTTAACTCAGCCCTCTCCTCTGCCAGACAAAACTATTTCTGCTCCCTTATTAACACCCATGCCCATCATCCCCGCCAGCTCTTCCGTACATTCAACTCCCTTCTCAGGCCCCCGGTTCCTCCCCCTCCTCCTTCCCTCACCCCCAACAATCTGGCCTCCTACTTCATTAACAAAATTAAATCCATCAGGTCTGACCTCCCCAAAGTCACTCCCCCCACTTCTGCAACCCCCCGGCCCTCAACACTCTCTGCTACTCTCCCATTCTTCCCAGCAGTATCCTCAGAGGAGCTCTCCTCCCTCCTCTCAAGTGCTACTCCAGCCACCTGTGCTTCTGACCCCATTCCTTCTCATCTCATGAAATCTCTCGCTCCATCCCTTCTCCCCTCCTTAACTTCCATCTTCAACCGCTCACTCTCCACTGGTTCCTTCCCCTCTGCCTTCAAACATGCCCATGTCTCTCCCATCCTAAAAAAACCCTCTCTTGACCCCACCTCACCTTCTAGTTATCGACCCATATCCCTCCTACCATTCCTTTCCAAACTTCTTGGACAAGTTGTATACACGCGCTGCCTCGAATTCCTCAACACCAACTCTCTCCCCCACCCCCCCCCCCCCCCCAGTCTGGCTTCTGTCCCCTACATTCCACAGAAACTGCCCTCTCAAAGATCACCAATGACCTCCTGCTTGCCAAATCCAACGGCTCCTACTCTATCCTAATCTTCCTCAACCTCTCAGCTGCCTTCGACACTGTGGACCACCCCCTTCTCCTCAACACGCTATCTGACCTTGGCTTCACAGACTCCGTCCTCTCCTGGTTCTCCTCTTATCTCTCCGGTCGTTCATTCTCAGGCTCTTTTGCAGGCTCCTCCTCCCCCTCCCAACCCCTTACTGTGGGGGTTCCCCAAGGTTCAGTGCTTGGTCCCCTTCTGTTCTCGATCTACACTCACTCCCTTGGTGATCTCATTTGCTCCCACGGCTTCAACTATCATCTCTACGCTGATGACACCCAGATCTACATCTCTGCCCCTGCTCTCTCCCCTTCTCTCCAGGCTCGCATCTCCTCCTGCCTTCAGGACAGCTCCATCTGGATGTCTGCCCACCAGCTAAAAGTCAACATGTCCAAGACTGAACTCCTTGTCTTCCCTCCCAAACACTGCCCTCTCCCTGACTTTCCCATCTTTGTTGACGGCACTACCATCCTTCCCGTCTCACAAGCCTGCAACCTTGGTGTCATCCTCGACGCTACTCTCTCATTCACCGCTACCCTGCTCATTCAAGCTCTCATCCTATCCCATCTGGGCTACTGCATCAGCCTTCTCTCTGATCTCCCATCCTCATGTCTCTCTCCACTTCAATCCATACTTCATGCTGCTGCCCAGATTATCTTTGTCCAGAAATGCTCTGGGCATATCACTCCCCTCCTCAGAAATCTCCAGTGGCTACCAATCAACCTGCACATCAGGCAGAAACTCCTCACCCTCGGCTTCAAGGCTCTCCATCACCTCGCCCCCTCCTACCTCACCTTCCTTCTCTCCTTTTACAGCCCAGCCCTCACCCTCCACTCCTCCGCCGCTAATCTCCTCACCATACCTCGTTCTCGCCTGTCCCGCCATCGACCCCCGGCCCACGTCATCCCCCGGGCCTGGAATGCCCTCCCTCTGCCCATCCGCCAAGCTAGCTCTCTTCCTCCCTTCAAGGCCCTACTGAGAGCTCATCTCCTCCAGGAGGCCTTCCCAGACTGAGCCCCTTCCTTCCTGTCCCCCTCTCCATCCCCCCCTGCTTACCTCCTTCCCTTCCCCACAGCACCTGTATATATGTATATATGTTTGTACATATTCATTACTCTATTTTACTTGTACATATCTATTCTATTTAATTTATTTTGTTAGTATGTTTGGTTTTGTTCTCTGTCTTCCCCTTTTAGACTGTGAGCCCACTGTTGGGTAGGGACTGTCTCTATATGTTGCCAATTTGTACTTCCCAAGCGCTTAGTACAGTGCTCTGCACATAGTAAGCGCTCAATAAATACAATTGATGATGATGATGATGATTCACCCCTCACATCCAAGCCGTCACCAAAACCTGCCGGTCTCAGCTCCGCAACATTGCCAAGATCCGCCCTTTCCTCTCCATCCAAACCGCTACCCTGCTCGTTCAAGCTCTCATCCTATCCCGTCTGGACTACTGCATCAGCCTCCTCTCTGATCTCCCATCCTCGTGTCTCTCCCCACTTCATACTTCATGCTGCTGCCCAGATTGTCTTTGTCCAGAAACGCTCTGGACATGTTACTCCCCTCCTCAAAAATCCCCAGTGGCTACCAATCAATCTGTGCATCAGGCAGAAACTCATCACCCTGGGCTTCAAGGCTCTCCATCACCTCGCCCCCTCCTACCTCACCTCCCTTCTCTCCTTCTACAGCCCACCCTGCACCCTCCGCTCCTCTGCCGCTAATCTCCTCACCGTGCCTCGTTCTCACCTGTCCTGCCATCGGCCCCCGGGCCTGGAATGCCTTCCCTCTGCCCATCCACCAAGCTAGCTCTCTTCCTCCCTTCAAGGCCCTACTGAGAGCTCACCTCCTCCAGGAGGCCTTCCCAGACTGAGCCCCCTCCTTCCTCTCCCCCTCGTCCCCCTCTCCATCCCCCCCATTTTACCTCCTTCCATTCCCCACAGCACCTGTATATATGTTTGTACATATTTATTACTCTACTTGTACATATCTATTCTATTTATTTTATTTTGTTAGTTTGTTTGCTTTTGTTCTCTGTCTCCCCCTTCTAGACTGTGAGCCCACTGTTGGGTAGGGACTGTCTCTATATGTTGCCAACTTGTACTTCCCAAGTGCTTAGTACAGTGCTCTGCACACAGTAAGCGCTCAATAAATACGATTGATTGATTGATCTGCCAAGCTAGCTCTCTTCCTCCTTCAAAGCCCTACTGAGAGCTCACCTCCTCCAAGAGGCCTTCCAGACTGAGCCCCCCCCTTTTCCTCTGCTTCTCCCCTCCATAGCCCCCACTCCCTCCGTTCTATCCCCTTCCCCTCCCCACAGCACTTGTATGTTTGTATATATTACTTTATTTTATTAATGATGTGTATCTATAATTCTATTTTGATACTATTGACACTTGTCTACTTGTTTTGTTTTGGTGTCTTTCTCCCCCTTCTAGACTGTGAGCCCATTGTTGGTTAGGGACTGTCTCTATCTGTTGCCAAATTGTACTTTCCAAGCGCTTAGTACAGTGCTCTGCATTCATTCATTCATTCAATCGTATTTATTGAGAGAGATCTGCACACAGTAAGCACTCAATAAATGATTGAATGAATAATTGAATTGGAGCTGAAATGCAAATTTTAAAGCAAAAGAGGTCTCTCCAAGCTGCACAATAACACCAGGATTTCCAGCTCATGTTATCCACTCCTGTTGCCCTTTTCTCAACCCCAGTGATCTTCCAAAATAGTCAATGCCCAATTTTGTCCATGGATCAATAAGCCCACCTAATAGTCAATTCTGCAACACCCCTGTAATTTGAAAACAATTTTTGCATTTTAAATTTAATTTAAACTTTACTAAACACCCAGTGGTTTGTACAGCAGAATTGTGCCAAACTCAGCAACAGTAAAAAGGTGGTGAGAGCACAGCAGTGTCAGCTGCAGAGGGCACACAGTTTACAGAAATCAGCAGTGAGGTGACTTTTAGACCAGACCCTCCAAGAAGATTGTGACCCATAGATGGGTGAAGTAAGGCATCAGGCTATGGGTAATAAATGCAATTTTGCAACAGCGTTTGAAATATGGGGAAGGTTAGTCATGCAAATGACACACCTTGATCAAATCTCCCCATCATGAATGTCATCTTTGAATCCAAAAGGGTGATTTCATTGCCTATCAGTAGTCTGTCAACAAAAGGAGGGCAAGGGGAATCATCATAACAGTGCTTAAGAGCTTTCTATGTGCCAACCACTGTACTAAGCAATGGAGTAATTATAAGATAATCAGGTTGGACACAGTCCCTGTCCCATAAGGGGCTCTAAGTAGAAGGGAGTAGGATTTAATCCCCATTTTTATAGTTGAGGTAACTGAGGCACAGAGAAGTTAAGTGACTTGCCCAAGATCACACAGCAGGCAAGTGGTGGTGCCAGGATTATACCTCAGGTCCTCTGCCCCCCAGGCCTGTGCTCTTTCCACTAGGTCACACTGCTTCTGCTTGGCAAGTTGATGTGCATTTCACAGATCCCATTAATCCTGCTAAAGCAGGTTTTTAACTGAGTACCCTATTAGTTGCCGAAGCTAACAACTCCTGTATTTTACAATCTATGATCTAATTATACAATCAAATACTACTGCATGAATGAAATCGCCAGTTTAATTCATTCAATTGTATTTATTGAGCGCTTACTGTGTGCAGAGCACTGTACTAAGCGCTTGGGAAGTACAAGTCGGCAACATATAGAGATGGTCCCTACCCAACAACAGGCTCACAGTCTAGAAGGGGGAGACAGACAACAAAACAAGTTGTGTCAATACCATCAAAATAGATAGAATTATAGCTACATGCACATCATTAACAAAATAGAATAGTAAATATGTACAAATAAAATAGAGTAATAAATCTGTACAAATATACACAAGTGCTGTGGGGAGGGGAAGGAGGTAGGGCCGGGGGGATGGGAAGGAGGAGAGGAAAAAGGGGGCTCAGTCTGGGAAGGCTTCCTGGAGGAGATGAGCTCTCAGGAAGGCTTTGAAGGGAGGAAGAGAGCTAGTTTGGTGGATGTATGGAGGAAGAGCATTCCAGGCCAGGGGAAGGATGTGGACTGGGGGTCGACAGCGGGACAGGCGAGAACGAGGCACAGTGAGGAGGTTAGCGGCAGAGGAGCAGAGGGTGCAGACTGGGCTGTAGAAGAAGAGAAGGGAGGGGAGGTAGGAGGGGGTGAGGTGATGGACAGCCTTGAAGCCAAAAGTGAAGAGTTTTTGCTTGATTAGAAGGAGAGAAGGGAGGGGAGGTAGGAGGGGGTGAGGTGATGGAGAACCTTGAAGCCAAGAGTGAGGAGTTTTTGCTTTATTAGAAGGTTGACAGGCAACCACTGGAGATTTTTGAGGAGGGGAGTGACATGCCCAGAGTGTTTCTGTAGAAAGATAATCCGGGCAGCAGAGTGAAGTATAGACTGAAGCGGGGAGAGGCAGGAGGATGGGAGATCAGAGATGAGGCTGATGCAGTAATCCAGTCGGGATAGGATGAGAGATTGAACAAGCAAGGTAGTGATTTGGATGGAGAGGAAAGGGTGGGTCTTGACGATGTTGTGGAGGTGAGACAGGCAGGTTTTGGTGATGGATTGGGTGTGTGAGGTGAACGAGAGAATGGAGTCGAGGATGACACCAAGGTTTCGGGCTTGTGAGACTGGAAGGATGGTAGTGCCATCTACAGTGATGGGAAAGTCAAGGAGAGGACAGGGTTTGGGAGGGAGGATAAGGAGTTCAGTCTTGGACATATTGAGTTTTAGATGGCAGCAGACATCCAGATGGAGCTGTCCTGAAGGCAGGAGGAGACACGAGCCTGGAGGGAGGGAGTACAGGGGTGGAGATGTAGATTTGGGTGTCATCAGCATAGAGATGATAGTTGAAGCCGTGGGAGCAAATGAGTTCACCAAGGGAGTGAGTGTAGATAGAGAACAGAAGGGGACCAAGAACTGACCCTTGAGGAACCCCTACAGTAAGGGGATGGGAGGGGGAGGAGGAGCTCGCAAAGGAGACTGAGAATGAATGGCCGGAGAGATGACGAGAACCAGGAGAGAACGGAGTCTGTGTAACCAAGGTTGGATAGCGTGTTGAGGAGAAGGCGGTGATCCACAGTGTCGAAGGCAGCTGAGAGGTCGAGGAGGATTAGGATAGAGTAGGAGCCATTGGATTTGGCAAGGAGGAGGTCATTGGTGACCTTTGAGAGGGCAGTTTCGGTGGAGTGTAGGGGATGGAAGCCAAATTGGAGGGGGTCAAGGAGAGAGTCGGTGTTGAATGTTTAAACTAGACCATCCCTCACTTATCATCATCATCAATCATCAATCGTATTTATTGAGCGCGTACTATGTGCAGAGCACTGTACTAAGCGCTTGGGAAGTACAAATTGGCAACGTACAGAGACAGTCCCTACCCAACAGTGGGCTCACAGTCTAAAAATTTGAAGGACACATTGCCCTGCTTCCTTGGAAGTGTCATTTTTGTAACCCCAACAACTTCAAGTGAATTACAGTACCCAGCCAGTCACGATCAGACCATTTTATCTTAATTTACAGCACAGTGCAATTAGTCTGGTTTCTAGGGGAGTTGCCTTGCATTTGCTGTTTAGTATCTATGAAATAGCAGGTAGTATATTTCCCAACCATAGAGTGTAAATTAGT
The DNA here is from genome assembly GCF_015852505.1 of Tachyglossus aculeatus. Classification (NCBI taxonomy): domain Eukaryota; kingdom Metazoa; phylum Chordata; class Mammalia; order Monotremata; family Tachyglossidae; genus Tachyglossus; species Tachyglossus aculeatus. The sequence continues at coordinate 73,257,376 of NC_052101.1, read as the reverse complement.
TCATGGCCTCATGGTTCTTGTTCACTCCAGTTATTTTCCCATCATAGAAAGTTCCCACTGGATCTCTGCTACTCCTGGAATTGTTAAATGATCAGTATGGGTGGCTGCCTGATCTCATTAGGCTTGTACACTACTGTACTTTCTGGCTGATTTACCCAGTGGGCTCATTTTAATATAAACAATGTTACTGACTGTACACTGTCATAATGCCTTTTGTGAGTCTTTACCCCTGTGTGACTTCTCTTTTCACTTCTAAGCACATAAAGAAAGAGTTTGTCTTTTCGATGAGCACCTGGATCTTTTCAGCAACATGATCCTGGCTTTCGGGTGTTTTTTGTGGAATCATCAAGGAAAACACCATACACATTAATCAGGTCATTTATGCTTTTGCTTCAGAAACTAATTAGCCTGCCAGGTTAAAACCTCCCAATCAAGCTGAGATTCCAACTGGTCCTCTTTGCCTAGAGGTAACTGTCCCTAATGAAAACAGAGGGTGTTTTGGGCAGTGTCCTCTGCATTTGGGGAGGGGGGAGGGGGCTGTTCTACATCAATACTCAGTTCTCAGATGGTTCATATTTTAAGATAGATTGTTGTTAAGGAATTAGAACGTTCTTTTTACAGTGCTCGTCTGTCTGGATTGGATGCTGGTCTATCTACCTAATGCTGTGGGATGTTGGAAGAAATGGTTATGTGCAGGTACTATGGTGCTAGTGTGGGATTCATCAGGACCATAACCCCCACGTTCTAGGAGAAACGCAGGTTGACAAATCAGTGGTATTTATTGAGCAATAATAAATAATAATAATAATAATGGTATTTGTTAAGCGCTTACTATGTGCAAAGCACTGTTCTAAGCGCTGGGGGGATACAAGGTGAGCAGGTTGTCCCACGTGGGGCTCACAGTCTTAATCCCCATTTTACAAATGAGGTCACTGAGGCACAGAGAAGTTGTGACTTGCTCAAAGTCACACAGCTGATACGTGCCGGAGCCGGGGATTAGAACTCATGACCTTTGACTCCCAAGCCCGTGCTCTTTCCACTGAGCCACACTGCTTGATTTCACTCGATTGAAATCAATCTAGTGTTCACTGTGTGCAGAGTAGTGCACTAAGTGCTTGGGGTAGTACAGTATAACAGAATCGGCAGACAAGTTCCCTGCTCATAAGGAGCTACAGTCTATAGGGGGAATATAACAGAAGCCAGGTATGCATTCCCTCCCCTCCAGACTTTACATCCTAATGGAAGCATTCAATCAATGGTACTTGAGTGCTTACTGTGTGAGAGCACTGTAGGAAGTGCTTGACAGAGTACAACATAAGAGTTGGTAGGCACGTTTCCTGCCCACGACAAGCATACTAGTCTAGTGGAACCGCTGGAAAAGACCAACAAAACTATTTACAATAGTGGGAGCAGAAAGGAATCAAGATACAGCAGGGAGTACTGCTCATATATCAGGCTTGAAATAGTTGTGGTTCCCATTGCATACATGTTTTTCCAAGCCGAAGTTGAGTGGAAGCGTCTGCTTCTAATATGATGATGAAGTAATTTATTTCCAGAGAATAAATTAAGTGAATAGAAACTTGTGGAAGTTTCATGGCCCCGTTCATGTACCAGATTTGGTGGAAAATTTAACTTTGGCTGGCCTGCTGTGGCATTACTAACTGCAAAACTGAATGTAATCGTTTTCAAAGTATCTATCATTTGTTGATGCTGGCTTTGAAATAAGCCTGACAAGTTCCCATCTGTTCCTATTCTTCATCTTCCTTTGTAGCTAGCCAATGATTTTTTTTCCTTCTCAGTTCTGAACTCCTTCTGCTCCCTCTTTCAAAGCAGCATGCATGAGTCGAGCATGTTTTGGGGGGAAATGATTTGGCCTGAATCAGAAGGGAGTAAACCTCATATTAAGCCCTGATTCTATTCTGTGCTAGTAGGGATTGTCTTGTGCAGATAAAGCCAACGTTCTTGAAGCCATGTACCACTAGTTTCCACTACTGGCCCTGTTCCCAGGAAGCTTGATATCTGCTTGAATGACATTTACCTTTTCAACTTCACAGCTGGTCTTCAGCCCCACCACTCTGTCACCCTGGGAAGATCAAGTTTGTTCTCAAAGTCCAGGCAAGGTGAAGTGTGGAGCACAAAACCCTGTCGGATTTTTTTAAAAAAACTATTACAGATGCAATTTTACAGCGGAGGTGAGGGGGGATTCTTTCCGAATAATCTCAAACAAAAGCTTTTCACATCATCCATGCTGAATGGTGACCGAAATCTAATGCCTAACGTCACCTGGCTAACACGATAGATCTCTTTACACCCATTCTCTCTCATACACAGAGAAATACTCGCCAGAAAAGCAGTAGCTGGAGCAAGCAAGAAGAGAAACGGATCTTGTAGCTGGAACCACCAGCTTCCCGCAGTTTGACTCTAGCTGGCTATTGCGCCTAGCGACGGTACTAACTCCCAAGGCGCTGGAAGCAGTCCGAGCACTTTCTCTTCTTATACCTGCTCCAACTGTTATTGCTGCTGCTTCAAAGTTCTCACCACCTCAGAGACCCCCTCAGAAAGCACCTTAGGCAAGTGCCAATTGCTGTTGAAGTGCCTATAGCTACCAAAGTAACAACGCCCCCTTCAATACTTTGCAATATCCTCAGGGTATTTGTGCTTCTGGTTGAAAGCCCCGCCATTAACACCTTTTCAGATAATGTGGATTCAGTAAACTGTCTTTTGCTAATGCGGAGATAATGTTATTGCTTTATCTCAACAATTACCTGATGGTTTAGACCTTTTTTTAAATGAACCATCAGTATTTAGAATTGGAGAAGCAGCAGAACAGTGCTTGGCACGTAGTAAACGCTTAACAAATACCATTATTATTATTATTATAGAGCACGGGCCTGGAAGAAGGTCATGAGTTCTAATCTTCACTCTGCCACTTGTCTGCTCTGTGATCTTGGGCAAGTCAATTCACTTATCTAGGCCTCAGTTGTCTCATCTGTAAAATGGGGATTGAGATTGAACCCCACGTGGAACAGGGACTGTGTCCAACCCGATTTCCGTGTATCCACCCCAGCGCTTAGTACAGTGCCTGGCACATAGTAAGTTCTTAACAAATACCATAATTATTATTTAGCACCTACCCTGTGCAGAACACTGCAAATCAGGGAATCGTATTGAGCGCTTACTGCGAGCAGAGCACTGTACTAAACGCTTGGGAGAAAACAAAACAATAATAGATTCATTCCCTGCCCACAACGATCTTACAGTCTAAAGGGGGAGACAGACATTAATATAAACTACAGATATGTCCATAAGTACTGTGGGGCTGGGAGGGGGATGAATAAAGGGAGCAAATCAGCGCGACACAGAAGGAAGTTTGAGAAGAGGAAAGGTGGGTTTAGGCAGAGAAGTGCTGAGGGGACAGACTAAAGAAATAAGTCATTATCCTTGTCCTCAAGTTTGTGATTTAATGAGGGAGACGGCATATATTGACACATATTTAATAATTAAGAATAACACATTAACGATCTAGATATTAGATAATAGAATAGCTATTGAAAAGCGACTTGGCCTAGTAGAAAGAGCAAGGGCCTGGGAATCAGAAGACCTGGGTTCTAATCCTTATTTCCACTTGTTTTCTGCGCAAGTCACATAACTTCTTTGTGCCTGTTACCTCATCTGTAAACTGTGGATTAAGACTGTGAGTCCCATATGGGACATATACTATGTCCAACCTAATTAGTTGTATCTACCACAGTGCTTAGTGCAGTGCCTGGCACGTAGTAAGTTCTTAAATAGTATTAAAAAAAAAGATGAGAAGCAGCATAGCCTAGTGGAAAGAGCATGGGACTAGGAGTCAGAATAATGATGATATTAAGCGCTATTTGCCAAGTACTGTGGGATCTAATCCCAGCTCTGCTATTGCCTGCTGTGTGACCTTGGACAAATCATTTCTCTGTGCATAAGTTTCCTCACCTGTAAAATGGAAATTAAGTACCCATTCCCCCTTCTTAGACTATGGGTCCCATGTTGCATCAACCCCAGCTCTCGGTAGGGTGTTTGACACATAGTAAGCGCTTAACAAATGCACAAGTGAATAACTAAATTACAAATAATAATAATAATAATTGTGGTATTTGTGAAGTGCTTACTATGTGCCAGGCATTATACTAAGCGCTGGATTGAATACTAGCAAATCGGGTTGGACACAGTCCCTGTCCCACTTGGGGCTCATAATCTCAATCACAAGTAGAAAGATACAAGTTGAGGTGGTTGATGGGATGGCCTTTACTGGAGAGGTAGGGAGATAAATTGGAGTGCTTTCTGGAAGAATTTTTTTTCTCTCTTTTTCCCCAAATAGGGCTTTGAAAGGTGAGTGATGAGGATTTAGTGAAGCAGAGGGGGAAGGGGGAAATGAAATAGCTGTAAGCAATGGGGTCAGAAGTTGGAGAGTCAAAACTAAGGGGCATTTAAGTGAATTTAGGAGGAATAAGGAGCTTGAATTGAGGAGTAGCAGGAGAAGAAAGCCAGCTGAGGGGAGGCCCTGAAATCAATGGTCAGAAGTTTGCAGCAATGGGAATGCAGTCATTGGAGATTTTCTAGGAAGGGAGTCATGATCTAATTGGTGTTTTAGAAGCATATATTTAAATGGCTGTATTTAATATTGATTGAATGAAGAAGAAAAGACTGATATCAGGGAAAGTAGTAAAGGAGGTTGTTCTAGAAATCAGTCTGGGAGGAGATGAGAGCATTGCTTTGGATGCGATCTCACCATCAGGCGTACTGCCTTCCAACCAAATAACTATTTTTCTTCCAGAATGGTTGCTATAACAATGGAAAGGAAGGGGGGTGAACCTGTGAAATATTCTACTGGAAGAACCAGCAGGATTTACCAACCGACTGAATGTGGAAGGTAATTGAAAAGTCAAAACTGACACCAAGGTTGTGAGCTTGTGGGATCAGGTGTGGAACATTGGGAAGAGGAGAGGATTTAGGAGGGAAGATGAAAAATTAAGTTTTGGACTCATTACGTTTAAAATCCCAACAAGTCATCCAGATGGAGATGTCTTGAAAGGAGAAGAAATAAGAGTTCATAGAGGAAGAGGAGACCAGAGATGGAGATTTGGGAGCCCACTGCTTAAAGGAGGTATTTGAAACTGAGATAATGAGCTCCCCAAGAAAATGAATTCTTTGTTCTGTTCTTTAGTGTTTAGCAACCACTGTCTTTTCCTTAAGCTAATGAGGATTGTGAATCTCATTTTCAGATATGGCCTCCATCCCATATTGATTTTCCTGTATCTTATAGTTAAAATGATCCATCCTAGTTTCAGAAGCACACTGTTGGAGTGGTCTGGCCGAGGAGATCTTTCATTCTTACCTAATGGAGTTTTAGAATGTTTTTTTTTCCTTTGGCGCTTTATGATGGATGCCAGTAGCGAGTTCTGTTGTTTTTCTGGCTGTGAATAATAGCGTGGAGCCTGAGTGCCTTTGCCAGTCTCCTTTGGCATGCAGCTCTTCTGTAGAAGTAGTCATGCTGTTCATGGATGTCAGCTGGCCCTGACCCAAACAAATGAACGGCATGCAGCTTCAAAAAAGCCCCCTCCTTCCTGCTGAAGTGAATAATGAAGTTAACATATGAAGCGTACTTAAAATCACAAAAGGGCAATACCTCCATGCACCTTGATAAATCCACATCAATTCCTTTTTTCCTTCCCATTTGCTACTTCAGTATTTTCCAGGCCCCTGAATCTTGGGTGATGCGTACTAGTCTTGCAGATGGAGCAAGACCCGCACTGCTAATTGTCGAGAGCATTTTTTTCTTCTACTTACTGCTCACATGCTTGATTTTCCTGAATATATAGGGCAATTTATCATGTTCCTACTTCCCCATTCTCAAGCCGCCACTTCCCAACTGCAAGCACACACACACCACTGATTTTTGTATTTAAAACTGAAACTCCTAGGGGTGAGTAGTAATTGGCCTGGGTTTTCAGGTGTGGTTGAAATGCCTGTTATGCGATATGGAATTTTTCACACTAAGGAAGCACTTAGCCTGCCCACCCTTTGCTTTGTCTCCCCCTCTAGACTGTAAATTCGTGGGTAGGAAACATGTCTACCGTGAGTGGGGTGGTGTGGGCTGTTCTCTCTGCTCCTTTATTTTTCCGCAATCTCCACGTGCATTTGTCCATTTTCGTGTGGTTCATCTTCTTCGTGTCTTTAGTAATGATGATGGTATTTGTTGAGCGCTTACTATGTGCCAAGCCCTGTTCTAAGCGCTGGGGTAGATACAAGAGAATCAGGTTGTCCTATGTGGGGCTCACAGTCTTAATCCCCATTTTACAGACGAGGGAACTGAGGCACAGAGAAGTGAAGTGACTTGCCCAAGGTCACTCAGCAGACAGGTGGCGGAGTCAGGATTAGAAGCCACGACCTCTGACTCCCAAGCCCGGGCTCTTTCCACTAAGCCACGTGGCTTAGTACTTAAGCGCCTAGTACAGTGCTCTGCACATAGTAAGCACTCAATAAATACGATTGAATGAATGAAAGTGGCTGGGGGACAGGAGCGGAGGGAGAGTTGCGCAATGAGATGGTGGCGGGGGGGCGGGGAATGCTGGGCTCTAAGGATCTTTTCAAGGGCATTTGTTAAAGCGCCCGCTGGGTGCCAGGCATTGTACTAAGCGCTGGGAAACATTCAAGCAACATAAGTTGGGCAGTGTAGTCCATGGCCCCCAAGAGGTGCACAGGAGTCTCCATTTTATAGATGAGGCTACTAAAGTACAGAAATGGACTAGCCCAAGGTCACCCAGTAGACAGAGGGCACAACTTTTGTTGTCTATCTCCCCTTCTAGACTGTGAGCCCTTTGTTGGGTAGGGATTGTCTCTGTTGCCGAATTGTAGTCCATGGCCCCCAAGGGGTGCACAGGAGTCTCCATTTTATAGATGAGGCTACTAAAGTACAGAAATGGACTAGCCCAAGATCACCCAGTAGACAAAGGGCGGAACTTCCTTTGTTGTCTATCTCCCCTTCTAGACTGTGAGCCCGTTGTTGGGTAGGGATTGTCTCTGTTGCCTAATTGTACTTTCCAAGCGCTTAGTACAGTGCTCTGCATACTGTAAGTGCTCAATAAATACGATTGAATGAGTGAATGAACTCTGCTACAATTGAATTTTCCCAAGCACTTAGTACAGTGTTCTGCGCACAGTAAGCACTCAATAAATACCGTTGATTGAATGATTGACTGCAGGTTGCAGAATTGCTTCCTCAGGGGCTGCCTAACTTTTAAGATGAGGCACCCATTCTCTGTTGGTTTTCATTCACTTTTCTACTTCTGGACAGTAAATTTCTTAGCAGAATTTGGGGAGAGAATTAAGTTCTGCATTGCTGATAATCTTTGGCTGTGTAGAGCTTCTCGGGTGAAGACCAGTACATAACTTTGACTTTCTTGAGGTTTATCGTTTGCCCGTGTCACTGTGCTGAATCGCCGATGGCATTCATAATCTTCTGCATGTCTTGTGTAATGTGCTACAAGAGCATAGTCATTAGGATGCAAGTTCCTGGATAATAATCCCAAAGACCTTTGAGGATAGTCATAGCTGCTTGAGGAATTTCCCAGGAGATCAGAAGTGTCTTCTGGCATAAATTTCCACATCCCTTAAGCATGGCAGTATAGAATAAGTTAAATAGTGCTAGACCTATCACACAGCCCTACTTTATTCCAGTGGGGATGAAGAATCAAGAAAGGCACTTCAACTTGGACTTGACTGGCCCTGCCATCAAGAAGTAGTTAATTAGATTATTTGATAATTCAGGGTAGTTCTGGTTAGACTGATGACAATGGAGCCAGTTGTTATCCTGACTAAGATCCTTGAAAGAAGGATTTTTTTCCAGTGTCCACTCTTTCCATCTTCTTTATAAACTATGTAGTTCTGTTCAGAAGGAATCTCTTGGTCTTCTTGGCTGAAATATAATCTTACCCTAAACTATATTTGAAATTTTCAAAGGGTCTGGAATGAGCAGGGAGATCATTTTGACTAGCATTTCTTTTACTTAAGACATCTGTTGTTTTTTTTTGTCCCAGGTTTTATGAAGCAAATCTAACCCTTGGTATAAACTGCCCTGTAAACATACAAACCTCTAGCTCCATCCCAGAAATTTTGACATCAGCACATACACTTGATTGACACACCACACTCTGGAAATACTGCAACTCAAAGAATGGTTGCAAAATCTCCCTGGGCTTGAAGGAAAATGAAGTGGGAAAATTTACACTGTTCAGAAGCATGTGGGTTTGGGACTTTTTCAAAGATCAATCCTTGATTGGCTCTGAGCAGACATAAGTAGTGTTAAATTATCTGAATACCACATTGCTCCCCCCAAAAATATGTATTTTGTCTTAGTTTTAGTTTTAGAAAACTAAAGACTGGGGCAAATGCATCACCTAAGCAAGTGCAAACATTTTCAATTATTTGCACTAATGGAGAGAAGTCACTGTGCAAATAATTGAAAATCTAAGGCTGCACACATACATGCTTAGAAGAAAATCTGCTCTAAGTCCCAGGATGACTATTCCATGTTCTGTAATTTTAAAATCACTTGGGTACCTGCAGAAAGTAACCTGAATTTATGCAGTACTTGAACTGGACTTCTTCCTGTTGGAGTGATTGATTTATTCATTTTCAAGCAGTATTAGGTACACTCTAGTCTTAGATTTACCCTTTTACACACAGAGAGGTTGGAATATGGATTCATTCATTCAATCGTATTTATTGAGCACTTATGGACATGTGAGTGTTTTTGAGGACCTGAGTATGTTTGTGCCTCTGGGGAGTTACTGCCCAAGCTTGATTGCCTCTTTGAGGTAGGGATGTTTAGGGGGAATGCGACAATGATGGAGGCATTGAAAGCAATGGGAAAGTAGTGTTGATATCAATGAAATCAATCTTATTTATTGAGCACTTAGTGTGTGCAGGGCACTGTACTAAGCGCTTGGCAGAGTACAACACAATATAACACAATATAATATTCCCTGCCCACAATGAGTTTACAGTGTAGAGGGGAGTGGTGAATGCATCTGTCTATGCAAGTGATTGATTCAAGAATTCCAGACAAGTGGTTTCATTTTATTACTAGACTTTATTTCTTTGTGGGAAGGGAGCATGTCTAACAACTCTGTATATTGTACTCTTCCAAGCACTTAGTACAGTGCACTGACACAGTAAACACTCAAATACAATTGATTCACAATAAGCGCTCAGTAAATATGATTGAGTGAATGGTCATTCATAAAATGATCAAGATGAAACGTATTAAATTTGGGGAGCATCTTTTGCTCTAGAATCTTTTTTTTAATTCAGAATCATTGGATTTTAGTTGCTAATCTTAAATCCAGGGTTGTCTTAATTTTTGAACAATATAGAGTTTAATCATCTTTTGGCTTGCCACTTTATGTTGGAGGCTGGCTAGGAAAGTTACTGGATGCTGAGTACACTCTGGAGGTACGTACATACATAAGAGCAAATGTGTAGATTACGAAATGCTTTGCAGATATTGTCTGGCAAGCCTGAAGATGGAGGTTGTGTGCCAGCAAGCCACATGGAAACCCTACACACAGCCAATTAATCATATTTATTAAGCGCTTACCATGTGCAGAATAATGTACTAAACACTTGGGATAGTACAATACAAGGCTTGGCACGTGATCCCTGCCAGGAGTAAGCTTACAGTCTAGAGGACAAAGACTTTCAATCAATCAGTGGTATTTATTGAGTGCTTACTATGTGCAGAGCAATATAAAGCGTAAGTGTTACGGAGGTAGTACAGTATCCAACGATGCACAAAGAGAAAAGTATAAAACCCTCTTGAGCTAGGAGAGGACCACTGACAATGGGATTCTGGAAGTTGTCAGTCAACTAACATTGTCATAATGCTTACTACCACACATCTAAAACCACTGAACATAAACACAAAGAATACCCCAGCTGCTGAATGTTGAACTGAAGTGATTCATTTGCTATTCATGGCTTAATAATAATGAATAATTATGGTATTTTGAGCACTTACTATATGCCAGGCACTGTACTAAGCACAGGGGTGGATGTAAGCAAATCAAGTTGGACACATTCCATGTCCCCCATAGGGATCACAGCCGTAATCCCCATTTGACAGATGAGGTAACCAAGGCACAAAGAAGTTAAGTGACTTACCCAAGGTCACACAGCAGATAAGTGGCAGAGCTGGGCTTAGAAACCAGGTCCTTCTGACTCCCAGGCCTGTGCTCTATCCACTAGGTCACGCTAATTCTCTTGTTGTCTTTGAATAAGAACAATCCTACTGGCAGCAGGATTCTGTCCAGGGTTGTGAATACAGTTGAAAATTAGTATCTCTGCAGTACAGAATAGTCCAAGTCTGTTGGACTGCTTAGATCAGGGTTGCTGCAGAAAGGCACTTTTGTCTCCTCAATTAAGGTGTCACTACCAAGATGCTCATTCAAATTAAGATTTTAGGGTTTGCAGGAAAAGGATGTTTTACCACCAGCGTGTACTTTTTTTTTTCCCCCAGTAGTGGTGACAGGTTGCACCAAGTCATCTATACTCTCTGGCCTCGTTGCCATGTAGCCAACAGCAGACATTGCAAGATGACTGTTTTTTATGGCATTTGTTAAGAGCTTACTATGTGCCAAGCACTGTTCTAAGCACTGGGGAGGATACATGATAAAAAGATTGGACACAGTCCCTGTCCCACAAGGGGCTCACAATCTTAATCACCATTTTATCGATGAGTAACTAAGGCACAGAGAAGTGAAGTGGCTTGCCCAATGTAACAAAGCAGACAAATGGCAGAGCAGGATTAGCAGCTGCAGTCCAACAGCACGTTTGTGAGACTTTGCAGCACCAGACAATACTGTGCTCTCACTGATTCACTAGCCATTGTGGAGTACAGCATTCAATTAGCTGTAATGAGGTGAGGGTTTGAGGAATCTTCTTGCTGCATTTAAAACCAGTGGAAATTGAGCAGTTAAAAATGAAACCTATATGTGAATTTTTGTGTTGAAAATGAATCCCATGTTCATTCAATTGTATTTATTGAGCGCTTGTATTCAGAGCACTGTACTAAGTGCTTGGGAAGTACAATTCAGCAACAGAGACAATCCCTGCCCACAACGGGCTTACAGTTTAGAAGGGGGGAGACAGACATCAAAACAAGTAAACAGGCATCAGTAGCATTGTTATAAATAGAATTATAGGTATATAGACATTAATAAAAATAAATAGAATTATAATTATAAATATATACATATATACACAATTGCTGTGGGGCGGGGGATAGATCAAAGGGTCAGGGCGATGGGGAGGGTGAGTGGAGGAAAAGGGGGGCTTAGTCTGGGAAGGTCTCCTGGAGGAGGTGAGCTTTCAGTAGGGCTTTGTATTGTCCTGCTCCCTCCTCCCCATCCCCCCTGCAATTCTCCTCTACCTTCCCAGTCTCCAGGAACAAAAGAACCCTTTTGGAGCAGCATAACCCTTGGCCCCTCAGGACACAACACCCACCCAAACCACTTCTGCACCCTGAAGAAAAAACACTTATACACCCTCAGTCTGCACCTTTGGGGCAGGGCAAATAGTAGGCACCGATATTGTATTGTACTTTTCCAAGTGCTTAGTACAGTGCTCTGCACACAGTAAGTGGTTAGTAAATATGATTGAATGAATGAATACCATTCCTCTTCCTCCTTCCTTTACTTCTTAGGGTCACTTACAAGTATACTGGACCAAACATGCATTTAAAAGATGTAGTGAATTGTCTTAATACGGTTTGAGATAACAGAATAAGCAAAGCCTCCTGGCTTGTGGCAACCAGGAGAGAGAATGCTCTCCATGAGCTGAGGCTTTGGTAATATCCAGGTATAAAGAGGCAGATTAGACAAGTGATAGGTGCTACTAGTGGCAAACACATCAATGCATTGAGACAGTTGTTACGAGCAAACCTTGTCCTCTCCCTGACTTTCCCATCTCTGTTGACGGCACTACCATCCTTCCCGTCTCACAAGCCCGCAACCTTGGTGTCATCCTCGACTCCGCTCTCTCATTCACCCCTCACATCCAAGCCGTCACCAAAACCTGCCGGTCTCAGCTCCGCAACATTGCCAAGATCCGCCCTTTCCTCTCCATCCAAACCGCTACCCTGCTCATTCAAGCTCTCATCCTATCCCGTCTGGACTACTGCACCAGCCTTCTCTCTGATCTCCCATCCTCGTGTCTCTCTCCACTTCAATCCATACTTCATGCTGCTGCCCAGATTATCTTTGTCCAGAAACGCTCTGGGCATATTACTCCCCTCCTCAAAAACCTCCAATGGCTACCAATCAATCTGCGCATCAGGCAGAAACTCCTCACCCTGGGCTTCAAGGCTGTCCATCACCTCGCCCCCTCCTACCTCACCTCCCTTCTCTCCTTCTACTGCCCAGCCCGCACCCTCCGCTCCTCCACCGCTAATCTCCTCACTGTACCTCGTTCTCGCCTGTCCCGCCATCGACCCCCGGCCCACGTCATCCCCCGGGCCTGGAATGCCCTCCCTCAGCCCATCCGCCAAGCTAGCTCTCTTCCTCCCTTCAAGGCCCTGCTGAGAGCTCACCTCCTCCAGGAGGCCTTCCCAGACTGAGCCCCTTCCTTCCTCTCCCCCTCGTCCCCCTCTCCATCCCCCATCTTACCTCCTTCCCTTCCCCACAGCACCTGTATATATGTATATATGGTTGCACATATTTATTACTCTATTTATTGATTTATTTATTTTACTTGTACATTTCTATCCTATTTATTTTATTTTGTTGGTATGTTTGGTTTTGTTCTTTGTCTCCCCCTTTTAGACTGTGAGCCCACTGTTGGGTAGGGACTGTCTCTATGTGTTGCCAATTTGTACTTCCCAAGCGCTTAGTACAGTGCTCTGCACATAGTAAGCGCTCAATAAATACAATTGATTGATTGATTGATTGAGCACACCATATGGAATGGAATGTCAGTCATTCAACAGTCCTTTTAGCCACACCTGGCTAGACTGTCACAATCAGTACTGTTCTCTTCCCAATCAAAAGGTAGCAATGTGTGAACTTTCTGGTACAGGGGAGAGTGGTTCTTTTAGAACTTTGGCACCCTGCCTCCTAATAGGCTCTGTCAATCTGGGGAGAAGGGAAACAACATTAAGGCAGGGACAAAGGGTAAGTTGACAAGAAGTGAAAACAGGCTATGAAGATGAGACAGTGGGAAGGAACTCTCTGACTCTGGCAGGGCCACTTCCTGGGTTGTTCCTCAATCTTACCCTTTTGGAGTATGGCTCATTGTGGGCAGGGAATGTGTCTACCAACTCTGTTGGATTGTATTCTCCCAAACGTTTAGTACAGTGCTCTGCACATAGTAAACGCTCAATAAATCCCACTGATGATGATGTCCTCAACTTAGGGAAGTGAAGGGACTGTGTGAAAGGCTAGGCCCAGACTGTGTTTTCTTCAGGTGGTTCCCAGATTTTGTGATCCTAGCTCCCATTGTGTCTGTCATCCCCTTCCACCAAAAGAGTAAAAACTGACAGAATGGCTGCATCTGCCAAGCTAGGGCTGGATCAGGACTAATGAAATACCATCCATCAATCACTTGGGATGAGTTTACATTGGAGATCCCTGGGTAGAGTTGAAGGAGGGACAGGCTTACAGTGCTGAAAAGGTTCTCTTAAAATTAACTCAGTGCAAACTCCGAGGTTAGGTTGGATACATACCAGTTTGGGACATGGTTTTTTTTTTTTTTTCATTGAAAATTAGCAAGGGTTAATTGAATACTCCCTAAGCTTTTATCTATTTTTTAATTTCAGTCGCTCTCAATAAATGCTACTGCTGCTGCTACTACTAGGAGAAAATGTTGTGACCTAACCCCCTGGTCAAATTGATTTCCTGCATTAACATCTGGTCCTTCCTAGGGGTTTTTTATAATATAAATTAGACAGGTGACTAAAATACACCCATGAAAGGTTAGGAAACTATTAGGCAAAGATAAGCAGCCTCATGAAAACAGGTGTACCTTTAGAAGATTCATCTTTACAAATGTTGTCAGTTCACACTACTCCTGTAAAGAATGCAACCTAGATGATCACAAATGTAAAAAAGGATTTTAATTCCTTGTGTAAGGTGTCCCAACTTTACCAGGAGACCAGCTGTTTGTGTGTGTTTTGTGTTTTGAAATTTCTGCCTTAATCCTCCCAGGCATGATTGAACTCTTGCAGACATTTTCTCTGCAATTCAAAAGATACAACAACACTATAGCCAGGGTATAGTACATGAATGCAGGAACAAATGGTTACATCTGGAAGCCTGTTTTAGAATAAAATCGATCATGAAGAAAGGTATAGTACCAGGTTTTGCAGAACCTGCATAATCATCTCCAAAGTCCTTACAGATCTCTTAAAATATAATAATCATTGTGGTATTTAAGTGCTTACTATGTGTCAGGCACTGTATTAAGTGCTGGAGTGGATACAAGCAAATCAGGTTGGACACAGTCCATGTCCCACATGGGGGTCACAGTCTTAATCCCCATTTTACAGATGAGGCAACTGAAGCACAGACAGAGAGGTGACTTGCCCAAGGTATATAGCCAACAAGTGGCAGAGTAGGGATTAGAACCCAGGTCATCCTGACTCCCAGTCCTGTGCTCATGAGACTAGTAGGAGTGGAGGTATCAAAGGGGACCATTCCCATTTTACAGTTCAGTTGAGGTACACAGTGGTCGATTTGACGACTGTTACCCCACAAGGATTGAATCCAGCTTGCTTTGCAGCATTCCATTGTCCCATCTACTCCCAGTCCTACACTTTAAATACTCTGTGAGAAGTGGAATAGGAAAAACTAAGCCTGGTTTTGTTTAGGCACAACAAAAGATCCACTAAAAATGTCTCCCAAGACTTGGATTATGTTCTCTCATTTACAAAACTTCCTCACATACTGTTTTAGGTTTCTAATGGCTCGTTAATGTCCTGGGTGTCACAAGTTGATTATTTTACAATGAAGCATAACATTCACTTAATAGATTCACATACAGGCAACACAAGTGCTTTGGGATGGATCTGGGTGAACAAGGGATTAAAAAGAAAAGGCTGACGTTGGTGAAGGTTTTCAATTGTGCTTACATCAAAAGAGCAAGAAAAACACCCGTTAGGTGTTAAGAAAAGGTTTATAATTCCATGTTTGAAAAATGCAAAATGACAGAATTTTTTTTTTTTTGCCTTTTGGTGCCCTCAAGGAAACCCCCTTATTGTAGCAAGTAGGAGGCAGCTGCAGCACAAAGACCTTCGTAAATTACTTGGCTGCTGTTTCTATCAGGAAGCACGTTCCTCTTAAAAGCAACAGCATCCTTGTAAATAGCCTCTGTTCCAAAGAGCACATCACAGAGAGAAAACAACTTAACGTGCTTAGCGCTCCAAGGGAACTATGCCCACGAGGGCTGCTTTCAAACCCAGTCACTAAAATGTCTATCATGGTACAGCCCATATTTGAAGTACAGCTTTCAATTCCCACCGCATTCAGTTTAGAGAGGTTTAATAGTTTATATTCCTGTTAAACAGCTAAATATAAATAGTGTATTATTAACACAACAATTGGGGTATTTTAAGTACCCATTCATGCCAAGAACTGTGCTCAATTCTTGTCCCTGTCCTACATGGAGCTCCTAATTGAAGGGGAAGGATCTGTATATAAAATTCCCATTTTAGAGAAGAGGAAAATGAGACCCAGAGAACTTGTGACTTGTTCAAGATCACACCGCAGGCCAGTGACAGAGCTGGGATAAGAACACTGATCACCTGGCACCCAGTCTTGTGATCGTTCCACTAGGCCATGGTAGTGTGCTGTAGTGCTCTTCCATGGCCCGATAGAATGATTCAGATTCTAATCCCAGCTCAGCCATTGGCCTACTACGTGACTTTGAGCAACTTGCTTAACCTCTCTTGGCCACGACATCCTCATCTGTAAAAATGAGGATAAAATAGGTTGTAATCTGCATATGGGGCAGGGGCTGTGTCCAATCTGCTAATTTTCTATCTACGCCAGCATTTAATAAGTATTCACTGCCATAGTTGTTGTTATGAGTGCCCTGGGTGTCACAAGTTTATTTTATAATAAAGCATAGCATAATTAGGTGCTTCAATATTCTTCAGCAGTCATTCAAAGTGAAAATTTGTTGTTCTGGTTGCTTGAGCTGAAAACTTAATGTGGTCTTTCCTAAAAGCAACATATGAAAGTCATTCATTCATTCAATCGTATTCATTGAGCACTTACTGTGTGCAGAGCACTGTACTAACCGCTTGGGAAGTACAAATCGGTAGCATATGGAGATGGTCCCTACCCAACAACGGGCTCACAGTCATGAAACCCAGGCTGGGTTAAGGACAGTACCTGGCCCATTTGTTAGGTATTAAAACTGGGACAGTAAGCAGTGTCTGAGAATATTCTGGCACATAGGACAACCATGTTAGTTAAAAAAAAAAAAGGGGGCAACTTTGAATAGTAAGTGCTCAATAAATATGATTGACTATTCTTTGCCTACCAATTTAAAAAACTTAAACCAATTGATTTGGGTTAGTCTTATCTTTTAATTTCTCACTATGATCCTTAGCTTATTTGGGTAGATAAGAGGGGTGCCTGATTATGGTACATTTTTTTCCATCAAAAATCTGTCTTGGATGTTCAGGTTTAAGCTGTGGTGGTGATGGGAGGAGTAGGAGGATTCTGAAGTCGGGGGGAGGGAAGATTTCTCTCTGACTCCCTGTTTCTTAGCCTACGTGTTTGATCTCCTTCCTCTTTCTTTTCACTGACATTTATTGGCTGACTTTCCCATGGGGAAGTAAATACCTAGGATAAGAAAAGTGGGACTCCTGCAATTGTCCCTTCCGCTCCCCACACCTTCCTCTGAGGCTATGTTAATGAGCATGTCTTAATGCTGGTGATCTGTGTTAGTATATTTGTCTTACCATTTGATGTTGACTGTCTCAGAGGTGACACTGCTCAAGAAAGCCGGATGTTCCTTGAGTGGTAGACTCAGGTCTTTCAACCACTAAGAAGGTCGGGAGACATCTTCAATTTGTCAAGAAGCTTGTTGCCTCATTTTCACCAAACTATTTCCCACAGACCTTGCTGGCCTTCTTGATTCTGTTTTCATTTCCTAACCATGAGTAATCAGTAGTATTTATTGAGCACCTATTGTGAAAAGCCATGTACTAAGTGCTTGGGCGAGTACAATAGTTAGACTTGCCCTCCAGGAGCTTAGAGCAGTGCTTTGCACATAGTAAGTGCTTAATAAATGCCATTATTATTATTATTATTATTATTATTATTACAGGCTGGTGGGGGAGATTGTCATTCAATGAATTACAGCTATGGAGAGTGATAGAGTATGTAAGATAGGTACATAAGTGCTGTGGGGTTTGTGAGAATTTAAGTGGTAAGGAAATGGCATTTGGGAAGATATATAAAGTGAGGAGTGTGAAGATGGACCGAGTTGTGAATAATGTACAGCTTAGAATCTTCTGAAGCTATTTAAATCTGCATTACCAGTGGAAATAATCAGTTGCGTATAGGGTTTCACCTGGTGTCAGCTGGGCCATAACCTTGAGGCAAATTGATTAATAATCTTGCCTTGGGTATAGGGTTCAAGAACGGCCCTCAACATACAACAGTTCCCAGATGATGCTTATAGCCTGAGGAGTTGCAAGAGTTTCCCAGTGGACTGGAAGGGGACTCTAACTTCCAGGTCCTTTGGTGCATCTTTATTCATGGTGGCATAGAATAAGGTTGAACTAGACTGGAACTACCACACAGCTTCACTCCCATTGTGATTGAGAAAGGTGGTAGTGCTATGAAAAACGCTGATTCTAATGATGATAATAATTATAATGTATTAAGCACTTACTATGTGCTAAATGCTGGAGGTAGATACAAGGTGATCAGAATAAAGTCCCTGTCCCCTGTGGAACAAACCATCTCTCTTAATCTGAGTCTGTTTCCTTCATAGCTGTAATTCTACTTATTCTGACAGTTTTGACACCTGTCTACATTTTTTGTTTTGTTGTCTGTCTCCCCCTTCTAGAATGTGAGCTCGTTGTTGGGTAGGGACCGTCTCTATATGTTGCCAACTTGTACTTCCCAAGCACATAGTACAGTGCTCTGCACACAGCGCTCAATAAATGCGATTGAATGAATGATTGAACTTGTAAAATTGACCAAACTGCTTATCCCCAAGATCCCACAAAAGGCCGGATGATTATGAAGAAGAAAATTATTTTAATGCATAAACAAGATGGACAATAGCTCACATTTTTTTTGTTTTTTTTTAAGCAGGAGCTATCAGTAAGCTCTATTTAGGACATCGCTTAAAAGTGTGGGTATGACTTAGAGGTCATTTTTTTAAATTGAAAACTTTCTTTGAATTTGAATTGAATTCTCTGCATCTCTGCAAGGAAAAAAACTCCTGCTGTGGGGACTCCTCATAATGCTGATCTGAGCAAGATCAGTGACGCTTACTCTAAAGTCATACATCAGACAGCTGGGTTGGATTTTCCCATCAGCTCACTCCACCAACTTTAAAAGTGGAAATACCACAAGTCTCCAAGGAATGTAAAGATTGGGAAACTGTTGAGCAAAGCTTTCCATGGATTTGTGAAAGCCAGCATATTTCTTCCCTAGACTACGTTACATTTAAATGCTATACTTCCCTTCAGGGAATTGTGTCCAATACCAACTTTTTTTCCAGCACTGCTAGAAACCCAAATTGTCACTCTCAATCAACTCTGGAACCTTCGAGACAAAAGTTATTTCTGCATTTTTTTGTGTGTGTTGCCCATTTGCATGAGAGGGGCTTGGGAGAAGGAATCCCCAGAGCCACCAGTAGTTGATGTCACACAAGGATTGTGATTGCAGAGGGTAGGCACCATAATAGCATTAGCAGTGGCTTTTGTGTGGACAGGTCCATGTGTTTGGAGGCTTGGCAAACTCATTCAAGGAACTCTGGTTGCACACAAGGATTGTGATTGCAGAGGGTAGGCACCATATTAGTATTAGCAGTGGCTTTTGTGTGGACAGGTCCGTGTGTTTGGAGACTTGGCAAATTCATTCAAGGAACTCTGATGGTAGCACACTTGCCTCCAGCTTTTCAGCCCCCTCCCTACCTCCTTAATCCATTTCTTATCTGGATTGCCTCAGGGCAGACTCATAAGTCCAGGAAAGCTGACAGCAGGGTGAATGTGTGAAGGAGCCTTGATCCTGGCTGCCTGATGGGAAAAGATCAGTCAAGGAAAGAGGAAAAGTTTCTGGGGCCACTGCTTTTGTTTCTATTCTTTCCCTGGTGTGTTTATAAAGGATTCGCTCCAGTCTGAAAGTGAGATTTTACTGTACTCAGGATGAAACTTTGCTCACGGGAATCTCTCATCTGTAGTGGAAATCAATAGGAAACAGGTAATCATAAAACAAAATTCTAAATAACCTTTCAGAAATGAATCTGTTCCATATATCAAGTTCCTTTTGTAGCAAACAACTGTTTACCCGATGGGTTACTATTTTATTAGAAGGACAATCTTGTAAAATGAGTAGAGCATGCCTTTAAGAGTTTCGCTCTGAGAGAACATCACAGCCATCACATCTGGAATGCTACATATGGGGGCGAGGTGAAGCAGAGGTACAGGAGATCTTATTTTAAATCACTGGCAACCGTAAAGAAGGGTGATCACATATTTGAATATTCCAGCAGGATCTTGGTGACTCCCTTGCTCCCCTTCCCTCCGCCAGTCTCCTACCATTTAATCCTCGACTCTGGATCAACACCACAGTGAATTTCCTCTGCTATTGTGCTCGAGCTGTGGGGCGCTGTTTGTGGAAATCCAGACATCTCTCTCTGACGTTGTCCACCTTTTAAATTCAATTCTTATCTGCTTCAATTTCAACTGTTTCAGCAGTTTCAACTGCCTAACAATAATACTTCTCCTCCCTAATTCACTCCCATACCCCTGCCCCACCAGCTGTTCCAGATATTTAACCCCTTCTTCAAACCTCCTGTCCCCCCGACCCCACCATCTTTCCCCTAATGATCTGGCCACATACTTCAACAAAATTGAAACCATCAGGTGTGAGCTCCCTAAAATCTCCCCTGGTCTTCTCCAATCCCCCGCCTCCAACCTCTTTGACATTCCCTGCAGTAACTCAAGACGACACGGCTCACCTCCTCTACCTCTTCCACCTGTGCTTCTCATCCTATCCCATAATTATTATTATTATTATTATTAATACCTTTTTAAAAACACTCACCCCTTCCCTTCTTCCCTCCTTGACTGCTAGCCTCAGCTATTCCCATTCCCACTGCTTTCAAACATGCTTACATATCTCTCAGAGAAGCAGCGTGGCTCAATGGAAAGAGTACGGGCTTTGGAGTCAGAGGTTGTGGGTTCAAATCCTGGCTCCACCACTTGTCAGCTGTGTGATGTTGGGCAAGTCACTTCACTTCTCTGGGCCTCAGTTCCCTCATCTGTAAAATGGGGATGAAGACTGTGAGCCCCTCGTGGGACAACCTGATTACCTTGTATCTACCCCAGTGCTTAGAACAGTGCTTTGCACATAGTAAGTGCTTAACAAATACCAATATTATTATTATTATTATTATTATTATCTCCTGTCCTAAAAACAACCCTCCCTCACCGCCCCCCCGCCCCCATCCCCGGCTTCCTCCAGCTCTTGTCCCATCTCCTTCTTACCATTTCTCTCCAAAATTCTTGAGTTGTTTACACTCATCTCCACTTCCTCTCCTCCAACGCTCTCCTAGATCCCCTCGGATCTGGCTTCTTCTCCCTTCACTCAACAGAAACTACCCTCTCTAAAGTAACCAATGACCTTCTTTTCGACAAACCTTTCAGTCTCCACTCTACCCTAATCTTCCTCGACCTCTCAGCTGCCTTCGACACTGTAGACCACTCCCTTCCTCTTGAAACTTTATCCAACCTTGACTTCACTCACACAGACCTCTGTCTGCTCCTTTACAGCTTATTTTGCTGGCTCCTCCTCTGCCTCCCACCCTCTGATCGTGAGGGTACCTCAAGGCTCAGTTCTAGGTCCCCTTCTATTCTCCATCTACGCCCACCTCTTTGGAGAACTCATTTGCTCCCATGGCTTCAACTACCACCTCTATGCAGATTATTTCCAAATCTACCTCTCCAGCCTTCCCTGCCTCTCTCCTTCCCTGCCATCTTGCATTTCCTCCTGCCCTCAGGACATTGCTCCTGGATGTCCCGCTGACCCCTCGAACTGAACACGTCCAAAATGGAACTCTCTATCTTCCTATCTTCCCCATCCAAACCCTATCCTCCTGACTTTCCCGGCACTGTAGACCACACCACCATCCTCCCTGTCTCACAAGACCGTAATCTTGGCGTTGTCGATTTATCGCTCTCATTCCACCCACGTATTCAATGTCACCAAATTCTGTCGGTTCTACCTCCACAACATTGCTAAAAACCCACCCTTTCCTTTCCATCCAACTGCTACCACGCTGATCCAAGCACTTCTCCTATCCCGCCTTTATTACTGCATCTCCCTTCTCACTGACCTCCCAGCCTCCTTTATCTCCTGTCCATATTTTGCTTTGCACGGATTTTTCTACAGAAAAATTCAGTCCATGTTTCCCCACTCCTCAAGAACCTCCAGAGGTTGCCCATCCACCTCTGTATCAAACAGAAGCTCCTTACTATCGGCTTTAAAGTACTCAATCAGCTCGTCCCATCCTACCTCACCTCGCTGACGTACCACAGCCCAATCTGCACACTATGCTCCTCTAGCGCCATCTTACTCATTGCACCTCAATCTCAACCATCTGCCGCAGACCCCTTCCCCACGTTTTCCCCGTAGCCTGGAACTCCCTCCATATACGCCGGACCACCCCTTGCCTCACCTTTGAGGCGTTATTAAGGTCGAATCCCCAAGAGGTCTTCCCTGATTGAGCCCTCCTTTACCCGGCTCACTCTCCCTTCTGCATCATCCATGCACTTGGATCTGTAACCTCTGGGTATTTTGATAATCGCCCCAGCCCCAAGCACACAGCACTTATGTATATATCTTTAAATTTTAATTTATTTTAATGTTTGTCTCCCCGCTCTTGACTGTCAGCTCGTTATGGGCAGGGGGCATGTCTGCTAATTCTGTTATACTGTATTCTCCCAAGCGCTTAGTCCAGTGTTCCACACATAGTAAGTGCTCAACAAATACCATTGATTAAACGGCCCCCAATGTTCTATAGCTATTCACGAAGCTTCTAAGAAAGACAGGAGAATATGAGGAGGAAACACGGCTTCTCCTTCCTCAAACTCCTAAGACTTCTCTCCTCTGGACTCCACCTCTTGGAGAGGCCATGTCTTCCCCTAAAGAATGGGTTGAGGCCAGGGCTGAGCACCTGGTGACTGCTGGCAGGGATGAGGTTCTGAGCGCCTCAGGAGGGCTTGGCACACGCGGCAGAATCAGACTTCCTTCCAGGCAGGATCAATCCGAACCTCAAATTCACTTCACTGAGAGCGTGCTTTTGGTGGGGGGTGGGGGGTTCTGAAGGCCACCCGCTCCTCCTTCCTCTCGGGTGCGACCCTCGCCCAGAGGGCTCGGAATCCCATCGAGAGGCCAACCATCCCCCCACCGTGAAATAATGTCAAGGTGTAGTATCTTGAGGGGAGCAGGGTAAGAGGGCCCTTCGACCACCGGGGTATTTTCCCTGAAAACCCGACCTCGTGAGCCACCTTGGGCTTTCAGCGCTGCACCAAGGGTTCCGTTTATCATGTCCCGGGTGCCTCCTTTTGACTAGGCGTAACCTTAGGGTCAGACCGAAAGACTGGATAAGTGCGGGAATAGGCGTCATTTCCTCAGAGCGCACTGGGGGCGGGGGGGGGGGGGAGGGGTGTGTGTGTGTGTGTGTGTGTGTATGTATGTATGTATGTATGCTCTCCTCCTCCTTTCTCAGTGCCCATTGCCTAAAAGCCTTTACCGATAGCCTGCTCTTTCTTCCGGGAGGCCAAGTGACTAATCCGTTTGCAGCATAAGGCCTGGTCAGCCTTTCTCCTAGCTAGTTCCCGCCAACCCAACTTAAAAGGTGAAACGGGCCGAGTTCTGTTGGGTCACATGGCCCAGCAGGAAACTAGTCCGGACCGGGGTTTCTAGGTACCCCGCCTTGCCTCGTCATCCAACCCATTCTGTCCCTTCCGCGTGTGGCACGTCGTGAACCTGGGCGCCGTAGAGCCAATCTGCTTTCGCGATGTGCAAAGCAGCCTATCCCTCGCCTCCACGGTGACGAACGTGCCCAGGCTACACGGACGGAGTGCTCGGGCGAAAATATCATTAGCTAATCTGAGCAAAGCCGAGGAAGGCGGCAGCCAAGATCTGTTCCCGAAACCCCAGCTTGGTATCCCCCAAAGAGTGCCGATGACGGGTCGCTCCTACCACCGGAAGGGCCGCGTCTTCCCGGCCTCCGTGCCCAAGCCCATCCCGCCGCTGAAGCAAGTGATCGCTACCCGCCTCATCGGCGTGGTGAAATGGTTCAACGTCCGCCAGGGGTACGGCTTCATCTGCCGCGTCGACAAGCAGGAAGATGTGTTCATCCATCAGTCCGCCATTGTGCGAAACAACCCTCGCAAGTGTCAGCGAAGCGTCGGCGAAGGGGAAGTCGTCCAGTTCGACCTGGTGGCCGGGGCGAAGGGGGCGGAGGCGGCCAATGTCACCGGGCTCGGGGGCGCCCCGGTCCGAGGCAGCACCTACGCGGCCGACCGCGTCGGCACGCGCTGGGGCCCGGGCCGCGCGCGCCCGACCAGCCGGCACGGGCGGTGGAACGAGCCCCGCGGGAGGAAGACGGGAGCCCTCCGCACACTCACCTGCGTCGAAATCTGCAAGAACGGCCCACTCGGCCCGCCAGCGGAGCCCGAAGCGGGGAAAGATGCAGGCGGAGGAGGGGATGGGAACGGCGGCGGCCAAGCGAAGCTGGACAACGCCATCGGGGCCCCGCTCTGGCTCCCCCGAGGCGGCGTGGGAATCGCGGGATGGGCTCGGCCGCCCGCGAGTGACATGGAGCGGGAAGCGCCCAAGGCGAAGGAGCCGCCGGCCAGCCCCACCTGTTGCCGTCACACCTGTCAGCACCGCCGAGCCGGCCACGTGCAGATGGTGACCAAGGTAGCCGCGGCTCCCGAAGCGCCGCAACCACCGGGCCGAGAGTTCCTGTGATGAGGCGGCAAGGCCCCACCGCCGTGAGGGGAGGTCGGAAGATGAGCCGGCGGAACGAGGGCTCCCGTTATTACTGATTTTACAGTCTCTTCTCAATAAATTCACGGCTGCCAATTGACAGGCCCGCTCCAACGTTGATTCGCCCGTGGTGTTTTCCTTCTGATCCCCCTCCCTTTCGTCGTCGACAGTTAGGAGCTTCAGTGGGGCGGGTATGATTCTAGTACTTGGGAACGAACGGAAAGTAAGATGCGGGTCCTGTCCTTGAGGCGCTTGCAATCTGTTAATAATAATAATGTTGGCATTTGTTAAGCGCTCACTATGTGCAGAGCACTGTTCTAAGCGCTGGGGGGGATACAAAGTGATCAGGTTGTCCCATGTGGGGTTCACAGTCTTAATCCCCATTTTACAGATGAGGTAACTGAGGCTCAGAGAAGTTGTGACTTGCCCATGGTCACACAGCAGACATGTGGCGGAGTAGGGATTCGAACCCATGACCTCTGACTCCAAAGCCCGTGCTCTTTCCACTGAGCCACGCTGCTTCTCAGCACTCTTATTTTCTTTTCCCTTTTGCATTGTTTGCTTTGGCTTTTTTGCTTCCTTTTGTAGTTTTGCATTTGCTTTTTTTGCTTTTGTGATTTTTTGCTTTTGCTTTTTTTGCCTTTGCTTTTTTTTTTTGCTTTTGCTTTTTGTGCCTTTGCTTTTTTTGCTTTTCTTGCCTTATTTTTTTGCGTTTGGTTTTTTGCTTTTTCGTTTTTTCTCCTTCCCACCTCACTTATTAATCATTTCTTTTTTCAAGTGGATATGAAAAACCATGGCTTGCTTTTCGACTTTTAGATTCCTGAAGAGGGAACACCTTGAATCTGGGAGGGGTGGACAGACCCGTGAACACATTAATTAAAAAAAAAAAAGAAAAGCTTGGTTTTAGAAGATGTAGGACTGAGACGAAGTCACTGCGGTGAAATACGGATGATTGGAGTAGAGGCAGTTATGGCCATGAAACACGATTTTTTGGGTACTTGTTGGGTGAGGGTCTGAGGGAGTGCGCAGGATTGGTATGGCCAATAAAGATTCAGCAGGGAGGGAGCCAGCCCAGATGAAGGCAGAGAGAGGCTGTTGCACAAATATCACCTGACAGTTTTCGACCATTACAGGTTCAATAAATCCTAGAACTCCTGGCAGCCGGTACAGATTTAAATTGGGATTTGAAGAAGAGCCAGGGGCAAATGTTTCAGACTCACTTAAGTTTGCATCAGGAAAATGTACTCTGGGCTTGCAGATAAAAAGGGGTGAATTTGTTTCCTTTTCTCCCTACAGTTTGTGGTTTTAAAATAGAATTGATTTTGTGTGTGTGTTTTCCTGGGGAAACTGGCTCCCTGAGTCGCATGCCTTCGGGATGCAAGAGTTGAGGAAGGAGTGGCTTGGGTGGAGATGGGGTGAAGGATGGGGGAGAGGGAGGTGGGTAGTGGACCAGCTCTGGGAATGTGCATTGGGGAAAGTAGTTTGTTTACATAATTGGTGGCCACATACACCTCACTTAAGCAGAGGAAGGACATAGGTACGTTTACCAGTTCTTACCAGAGATGTGTACAGACACGCGTGTATGTACACACCCAAAAATGAAGCATTGGCTTTGTTTTGGCATTACCAGTTGAAAGATCATTTCCAGCTGTGGTTGAAAAGACCAACTCATGGCTAATATCATAGTTACCTACTCGGAGGGTGGGGGTGGTGATGTCCCCAAAACTGCTTGAGATGGATCCCTGGTTTCTGAAGAGATTTTAGAGTTTCCTGTCAGTTGAAACCCCACCCCCCCAAAATGGTGGCTTTTCACCTAACGTACTGAAGCCTCTCCCCTCACAGACTTCATTTCCTGCCCTCCTGACCCAAATGAAAAATTGGCACCTTTGACTGCTCTTCTGTATTGTGTGCCTCATTCTTATGGGGGAAAAAAAGGAAATAATGCAGTGAGCTGAAGGTGAAGCCTAATATCCTGAAACCTGAAATACTTTAGACTAGTTGAAGACTCAATATAGTGAATAATTGCATTGAATGTTGACAGAACAGAAAAAATACGGTTTTACTTGGCCATCATTTCCTTTTTAGTAGTGGAAAGGAGGGACTAGCAGGGGAACAAAGCTTTTTCAGCACCCCCGGCCAGACTCCCATGCTAAGTATTAGTTGAGCACCCAATCCTATAGGAAAAAGCGTAATATGAACTACCTCAGCCTATCATTTTATAGTTATGTGCTGAATTGCTACAAAAGTACTCATTTGCTGGATCGTCAGATTTAGTCATGTTCGTTGAGAAACTTGTAGACTTGTTTTCAAGTCAAACTTAATTTCAGCAAATGGTTGGCCTAGAAATTCTGTGAGTTTAGAGTAAAACCGAATATTTTTAGATTGATATTGAAATGTCTGGAGCATGAGAAATATGTCTGCCTTACAAATGCTTAAAGTTTGTCCCTTCTGTAGAGTCTGCCCAATTGCCTAAGCCAAAGGGCAATATTAAATATTAAAGAATACAGGCTGGCCTGTGGCCTAGCTCAACCTCCTATTTTCAATGAACTGACCCAAGGATGGTCAGTTCCTGCCTACATCCAGCTCCTAGGGAGAACTTATATGTGCATCTGCTTCCCCAGGTATGCCCGCCATGTCAACCACAGAGAACATGAAAAATCTCCAGCTGTCACTCACCCC
Organism: Tachyglossus aculeatus; assembly: GCF_015852505.1. Classification (NCBI taxonomy): domain Eukaryota; kingdom Metazoa; phylum Chordata; class Mammalia; order Monotremata; family Tachyglossidae; genus Tachyglossus; species Tachyglossus aculeatus. The sequence continues at coordinate 73,230,422 of NC_052101.1, read as the reverse complement.
AGGGCACATTTTATTAGAGAGTTGTTACACAGGCCACATGTCCAGTAGGCACTATGGAGAGTCATTCATTCAATTGTTTTTATTGAGCGTTTACTGTGTGCAGAGCACAGTACTAAACGCTTGGGAACAAGTTGGCAACATACAGAGATGGTCCCTACCCTAAAATGGGCTCACAGTCTAGAAGGGGGACACAGACAACAAAACATATAAACAGGTGGTGACTTGGCCGGATCAATACCCAGAAGGTCCACTGGCAGGGCTGCCCCAGAATGCAGTGGACCAAGCCACAAGCATCCAAGGTTAGTCTTTCTGTTAAGGAGCAGAGTCCTGGGGCCTTTCCTGGAGCAGGGCACTCACTGCATCCTCACTATGGAATATTTTTATGCAATTATTCCCCCTTATTGCATCTTGCCCCCTAGTCAATCCAACTGTGTTCCTGTTTTTCCTTTTCCCTGCAAAGAACCCTCCACCTTCATTCATTGCCGCAACATTGCCAAGATCTGCCCTTTCCTCTCCATCCAAACTGCTACCCTGCTTGTTCAAGCTCTCATCCTATCCCATCTGGACTACTGCATCAGCCTTCTCTCTGATCTCCCATCCTCGTGTCTCTGCCCACTTCAATCCATACTTCATGCTGCTGCCCGGATTGTCTTTGTCCAGAAACGCTCTGGGCATGTTACTCGCCTCCTCAAAAATCTCCAGTGGCTACCAATCAATCTGCGCATCAGGCAGAAACTCCTCACCCTGGGCTTCAAGGCTCTCCATCACCTCGCCCCCTCCCACCTCACCTCCCTTCTCTCCTTCTACAGCCCACCCCACACCCTCCGCTCCTCTGCTGCTAATCTCCTCACCGTGCCTCGTTCTCGCCTGTCCCGCCGTCGACCCCCGGCCCACATCACCCCCCTGGCCTGGAATGCCCTCCCTCTGCCCATCTGCCAAGCTAGCTCTCTCTTCCTCCCTTCAAGGCCCTACTGAGAGCTCACCTCCTCCAGGAGGCCTTCCCAGACTGAGCCCCCCTTCCTCTTCCCCTCGTCCCCCTCTCCATCCCCCCGTCTTACCTCCTTCCCTTCCCCACAGCACTATATTTATTACTCTATTTATTTATTTCACTTGTACATATCTATTCTATTTATTTTATTTTGTTAATATGTTTGGTTTTGTTCTCTGTCTCCCCCTTCTAGATTGTGAGCCCACTGTTGGGTAGGGACTGTCTCTATATGTTGCCAACTTGTACTTCCCAAGCGCTTAGTACAGTGCTCTGCACACAGTAAGTACTCAATAAATACGATTGATTGATTCATTCATTCGATTGTGTTTATTAAGTGTTTACTGAGTGGGGAAGAGGTCCTTCTTGACCTTGTGGTCCCTTTCTCCACATGGGTGTCATTCTTTCACATGGCTTTTTTAAAGTGAACTATATTCTATAAGTTCATTCTATCTGGTAAAGGCTGGCCCCTGCCCCCCACCCCCCACCCCCTCGATTTGGGGGGTGGAGAGAGACACCATCTACATATAGTGAAATTACTGAAGTGCTTACCTGTGGCAGTGCCTTAAAATCATTTGGAAGTGAATTTACATTTTGAAGGTAATTTCAGTGTCCATATTTTCATCCAGCGCTTAGAACAGTGCCTTGCACATAGTAAGCGCTTAACAGATGCCATTATTATTTCCATAACTGCAACTAAATGCTTGTTTTTGGATGTTTCATTTGTCTGTACTGTGTTAATCATCAGTCACATGCTCTATATATTTTCTCTTTGAATCCATGAATTATTCAGAGCTATTGGCTCTCAAACTTGAAGTGGATGATTTGGATCCTGTTTTCCAAAGTGACAGTAATGTCTTGGCTTCAAAAGATACAGTTAATCATGTTTTTCCTAGGGAATCATGTGTGTGCAATTAATGTGAACTTTTAGTCAAGTCATTCCTTAATCTTTTGTACTGATTGCAAGTCACAAATTCAATAGGACAAATGCAGCTCATGACTTTTATCTCTATGATGCATGTCTAAAAACAGACCCAAAATGGAACAAATCTCAAGGGCCCATTTTGTCCCCTAGACAAAGTCTTGTCAAAATGCATTAAAGTTATTTTTACAAAGCGAGTATTGGCAAGGCAACTGCTGTCCAAAGAAATGCAAAAGTCCCTCCTAGTAAGTAGGTGGCTTGCCACCGAAGGAAACATGTTTTTCAAAAGCAGAAAATCAATCAATCAATCGTATTTATTGAGCGCTTACTGTATGCAGAGCACTGTACTAAGCGCTTGGGAAGTACAAGTTGGCAGCATATAGAGACAGTCCCTACCCAACAGTGGGCTCACAGTCTAGAAGGGGGAGACAGAGAACAAAACCAAACGTATTGACAAAATACAATCAATAGAATAGATACGTACAAGTAAAATAAATAAATAAATAGAGTAATAATTATGTACAAACAGATATACATATATACAGGAAAAAGAAAAGTGATTAGTCAGGTTAATGCCACTCTTCTCTGATGGCACAATTTTCTCAGGGTGGGTTTTTTTTTCTCCTGACCTGTTCTTAAGTTGTTAAAAGTGGGTACACATTCCAAGTCAGGGAAAGAGTATGAAGGGGTTTTTTTTTGTTGTTGTTGTTGTTCTTTTAGTAGTGTTCTGTATCCATGGACACTGTTGAATCCTTTTTAGCCTAGTACAATAAACCCTATGGCTGGAGGATTGAAGGCCAGGAGTGGTGAGGAGGTGGGGAGAGCCTTGAAATGAATGCCTCTTCCAATGTGTATGCTTCTGCTATTAATGCACCTCACCCCCTAGAATGTTCCCAGTTAAATCCCTCCTCCTTTTGATGATTATAGTATTTATTAAGCATTTCCTAGATGCTGAGCACCATGCTTGGTGCTGAGATAGATGGAAACAAGCAGTTTAGACCCAATCCCTATTCCACAAGGCACTCACAATCTGAGGGAGGGCACATATAAAATGGAGGAATAAATTGTAGATCATAGAGTGGTTAAAATAGACAAATTAGAAACAATATATGAAAAAGCGCTCAATAAATACGATTGATGATGAAAAAGCAGTAATCAGAAGGGCAGATATTCAGTCATGCTGCTCCAGGACACAGTCTTTAGTACCAGATGGCTTAACGAGACCCCTTCCCCACCCAAGAGTTCTATCGACTGGAGATACAGGCTGGCCGGCTGTTGTCTTCCTCCTGCAAAGGGGCGTGGTAGGCAGCTGTTCTGGAATTTGGGAGGCCCCCGATGAGTTCCAATAATAATAATCATGGTACTTGTTAAGCGCTTACTATATGCCAAGGACTGTTCTAAGCGCTGGGGGAGATACAAGGTAATCAGGTTGTCCCACTTGGGGCTCACAGTCCCCATTCCAAGCTCTCAGTAGTGTGGTGATGGCTCTGCAGATGGTATATTGAGGGTTTCCAGTTGAACAATCAAGGTACTCATTCGGCACCTACTGCATGCAGGGCACTGTACTAAGCCCTTGGGAGAATGGTTGATAGATTTGGTAGACGTAACTCTCGCCTTCAAAGAGTTTACAGCCTAATGGGATTCTGGCACATAACAGTGTTTTGAAGGGGCTGGGGGGAGTAGGAGAAGAGGAGCAGCCACAAAGCACCACTTGCACAAAGTGTAGTATACTTTTCTTAATGTAATATCTGTGAAAGTGGTCAGCTAATATTAGCACTTAGTTCCCAGCTCCACTCCCTCCTCCCCATCCCTGTTATCCTGTCCCGTCCCAGTGCCGCCCCTCATCTCACTCCACTTGCCCCATCAGCTTCCCTCAGCACCCGTGCCCCCACCCCGCCCCCACCCCACCCAGCCTCAGCCTGTGGAACCCCTGCTCCATTATAGGAAAGCTTCCCTTCATCCTTGACCTGTTCCTGACCTAATCACTGCTCCTCCTCCCCATCACTCTCCCCAATGACATTCTTCCCTGCCTCTTGCTTTTGGGGCTGGGGGGCTCATCTTCACCCATTCCCGCAGACTCATTGGGAAAGGGGGAGGAGTCATCTTCCTTCTCACTTTCCAATGCTGTTTTTGTGCCATTCCACCTCTCCCATCCCTCTCTTTTTCTTCCAAGCTCGTATCATCCACCTCTCCCACCCACTCCAGATACTAGTCACGATCATCTACAACCCAACAGGCCCAACCTTCAACTTTCCAAACTATCTTGATCCCTTTCTCACATTCCTTCTCTCTTTCTGCATGCCTTCATTGATCCTTGGGGACTTCAGTATCTACATAGATGTTCCTTCTGCTGCCTGCTTTCTATCACTCAACTCCCCTGACCTTCTGCTCCACTCCACCTCATCTACTCACCAACTTGGACGCACAATATCTAGTCACTGAGCAGTATCTACCCTCACCATCTCTGAAATCCCTTTATCCGACCACAACCTCTTCACCTTCCTCCTCTCCCACACACCTCCTCTCCACAAATCTGTCCTGTTCCCCAAAAGAGACTTCTGATCTTTTGACCCATCCAATTTTCTCAAGTCCCATTTGGCCTCTATACTCAAGCTATGTTCTCTTGACAAAACTGATTCCCTCAACACCACTTTCTCTACTGAACTCAACTTGCTTGCCCCCTTATCCCTTCATTGATCTCATACCACTAACCCACAGCCCTGGATCACCTCTACAGTTTGCTTCCTTTGCTCCTGTGCAGACTCTCCCCACTTTGAAAGCCTTATTGAAGGCACATCTCCTCCAGGAGTCCTTCCCTGACTTCCCCTTCTCACACTCCCCTCTGCGTCTCCCTTGTAATTGGATTTGCACTCTTTATTCACCCCTCCCTCAGCCCCACAACACTTGTGGACATAGCCATAATTTATTTATATTAATGTCTGTCTCCCTCTCTAGACTCTAAGCTCATTGTGGGCAGGGAACATGTCTACCAACTCTGTTATAGTGTACTCTCCTGAATGCTTAGTACTGTGCTCTGCACTCAGTAAGTGCTCAATAAATACGATTGATTTTGGTATCAGTCAAACATTTATTGAATGTTTACTGTGTGCAGAGCACTGTGCTTGGGCGAGTACAACAGTAACAGACATTTAATAATAATAATAATAACAATGATTGTGGTATTTATTAAGCACTTATGTGCCAGGCACTGTACTAAGCATTGGGGTGGATATAAGCAAATTGGGTTGGACAGCAAATTCCTCTCCCACGTGGGGCTCGGTCTCAATCCCCCTTTTACAGATGAGATAATTGAGGCACACAGAAGTAAATTGACTTGTCCAAAGTCACACAGACAAGTGGCAGAGTCAGGATTAGAACCCATGACCTTCTGACTCCCAAGCAGGCCCATGCTCTATCCACTATGCCATGCTGCTCTTTGACAATATCTCCAATGCAGTAATATGAAAGAAGCAATGCACCCCACCCCCCACCCCACTCCCGCCAAAATGACCATCATGTATAGGTAGCAAACGTGACTCTTTGGCAAGGTCTAACTGCTTATATACACTCCAGGAAACCCCTGTGCCCACCCAAGAGATGAATTAACAAGATGGCTGCTTGTGCTCGTCTCCAAACTTCCTACATGACTCAAATTCTTATTGCCATTAGAATTCAAGGGAGCCATCTAGCTTTTGATTTTATGAATCATGTCATAGGAGCAGCTAATGCAGCATAATACACAATGCTGTAATAATGCATCTGGCATAAAAGCAATCTAGTGCCCTATAAATGCAGTAGGAAAGCCTCTTGTCTGTATTCACTCCCTCCTACAGCTCATGTGAAAAATGAAAACCAGTGTCTTGTAGCTAACTTCATTCATCCTTTGCAACTTCTATTACCACTGCAGTCATTTGAGTTTATGCATTTTAACTTCTTAATAAATGGACATTTTGGGGGGGTCTATTCTCCTTCTGAGGCATAGAGAATTTAGACCCTTTTTTATGTTACCCTACATGAAAATGACCCCTGTAAATCCCTCTTGCAATGAAAAATGAATATATTTATGCGATTCTATGAAAGCTTATTTTCATATTGTCAGTTTATTTCGCAGTCTAACTTCGAGAGCAAATATGCCACGTTACTATATTCCCCATGTAACATCTGATGACCACCACACCAGAAATTCATCTTAGCTCAATATTTCTGAGGTTTATGTAGGCATAAATTGATATGATCTGTAGTCTAGCATTGAGATTTAGCAAAACAAAACTATAAGGACAAAGCAATTGTTAGTACATCAGAAATAAAACTGCTTATGGCAACTTGCTTTTTTATTTTGGGGGGGAACACGAGTTAAAGAAATCATTAATCCCACCAGTGATGCACAGTTTCTCATTAGTAGTAAAAAAAAATTATTCTGAAATGCTGCTGTTTTGTTAGTCTGAAAGGCCAGTTTAAAAGTTTGGGTAAAACTGATAAAGCATTGTTGACTTGACCAATGCCTTCATATACTTAAACAAGTTGCCCAGGTCTGGAAATCAGAGTATCTGGGTTCTAATCCTGGTTCTGCCTGCTATGTGGCCTTGGGCAAGTCATTTGATTTATCTGGGCCTCAGTTTCCTCATCTGTAAAATGGAGATTAAATTCTCATTCTCCCTCCCACATAAACTGTGAGCCCCTTATGGGACAGGAACTATGTCCAACCTGATTATCTTGTATCTGTCCCAGTGCTTATTACAGTGATCTGCACACACAGTAAGCACTCAAATACCACTCATGTGTGTGTATGTGTGTGTGTGTGTGATTAAGCAGGGTGGTTCTTCCAGGTTTGTAGATCCTCAGCAGGTATGTTATCAGATCTGGATAGCTTTGTAATTTTTTCATGTTTTTGCATATTGGTACATTTACTATGTTTTGCAGAATGTCATCCATGATAATAGTAGATATGTTCAGGATAATATTGAAGTCAATCGTATTTATTGAGCACCTAGTGGCATTGTAACCCCCTTCCCCCTCCCCTCCCCCACAATCTGTGACAAAGTTGGAGTCTTCTTCATTGGCCCTATATTGGACCTAAAGCTGTTTTTAGTGACATGTGCAAGTTGGCTTCATATCAAAGCAATGCCTTCTTCCCTAACCTGTCCATCTCTAAATTTACCACTTTCTGACTATAAATCAACTAATCTTCCACTTCACTGTAATAGTTTTTATCACTCTTCCTCTCTGTGAGGGTTCTAGGGAGGTTGTGACTGTTGGACTAGTAGTGGCCCTGCTGAAATGATGGCAGGTCTGAAAACTACTTGTGTGTTTTCAGCAACAGGACTGTAGTACCGCTCTTACTATTGCCTTTGGATAAAGCAAAACCAATAAAATGTGATTTTTGGGGTTTTTTTTCCCCCTTGAGCATTCATCAACAATAGCTCCCTGCCTTCTCCATTTTGACTGTGAGCACCCTGTAGACCAGGGCTAATGTCTGTATTATCCTTGCATCTTCCCCCAGTTGCTTTGCACCAAATAAGCACGTAACAAAATAAATAATTGATCACGATAACGTGCCCCAGAACCAGATATATATCTCTGGGACTGAAACAGCCATCTGACATTATTACAGTATTTCAGTGCTTACTATGCATCAAGCACTGTTCTAAGTGGTGGGGTAGCTACAAGTTCACCAAATAGGACACAGTCCCTCGCTCACAGTCTGTCCCATCTTTGTAACTGTCCTACATTCTTGGGGACTTTTCTCTTTCTCTAGCACCACTTAGAGTGTCCACCTTCCCTTTGACATTTCTTTTCTTCGTGGGAGTCTTGTATTTATTGATCTCAATCCTGAGAGCTGCTGCTGCTACTCTTGACTCTTTGAGGGTGAAGGGAAAAACCTCTCCTTTAAGTGCATCCATTAAAGCCCTCCCAAGTACAAGCTTCCTCATCTTGGAGTTTGGGGTATGGCTTAGTACTAGTGGGTATTGTTTGAGCTCAGCTTCAAGTTTGCTGCCTGTACCACGTTTGTCATCTAATCTTCAAAGTCCTATTATTGATGTCGCTTAGTTCTGTGCAGGGAGCTGGAGACTTTGATGGTAAGGCCATTCTGTGGCGCAGCCAGTGCCAAGAGCATTACAGAGGATGATCCTTATTTGTTTAAATCTTTGCTCTTTCTGTAGCATTTAAACAAATTTTGATTGGAGGTTCTTTCTTTGTTATAGCCTCTCTATGGTTGTTCAGCAGAGTCTGTGAATTTCAAAGGCTCTCACTCTTCTTGCAAAGCTGTGCATATGAAGCTAAAGGGCTTTGTCTTTGAAGAGGAGCCAGGACCAGATGGACAACTCTGTAGCTGAGGATGCCAAGTAAGCTGGGAAATAGAAACCCACACCTCCTCCTCACCCTTCTCCTTCCCCTAGATATAAGAAGCTGACTACCCTCCTTCCTTCACTAGCCACACTCTCCTCCTCCTCCTCATCATCAATCGTATTTATTGAGCGCTTACTGTGTGCAGAGCACTGTACTAAGCGCTTGGGAAGTACAAGTTGGCAACATATAGAGACAGTCCCTACCCAACAGTGGGCTCATTGCTGTGGTTATTTGTGGAAGGAATCAATGGGACTTGAGGGAAGTTTAGAAATTGGGCTGTGTTAATGGGAAATAGTTTATTTCATTTTCAGTCAACTGTGTGGGACAAATTCCAGGCAGAAATCTACTTTGCCGTTTCCATGACATCCCCCACCAAGAAGGAAGAGGTTGGTGGTGAGAGACAGTATAGTGATCTGCACACAGTAAGCACTCAATAAATATGATTGCCTGACAAGACACAGTGAATAAGTTTTTCTTTAGGGGAGGGAGAGCTGACTGCGTGCCTCCAAGCCAATGTGTAAGCATTTCTGCTTGATGTGGAGAGGAATGGGCGACCATCAGAGGTTTTTGAAGAGTAGAGAGTTGTGTGCAAAATCATGTTTTGGTAAAATGATCGAGGCAGCAGAGTGAAGAATGTGTTGCAGAGGAGAAGAATGGGCTGCAGAGAGGAGAGGCTGGAAGCAGGGAGATCAGCAAGGAGATCAGCAATGCTGGCAGATGGACTTTGTTCTTGGACCTCATTGTGATCCTGCCGTTTAGTACAAAGTATGACATGTTGGTGTCATTGATGAAACTTTTAGAAGTCAGATGGAATATCTGGTAGGATTCAGGTCTCATGGCCATGTAGTAGGTTGGACATTACAATTATTCTAAAGACCTTCAGTTAGGTCAAATCAAGATGACCATTTTGTGCCTCTGGTACCACACTCTATCTGTTAATCTTCAAAGGGATGTACTGAAACTTCTTGATTTGGTTTTTTTGTTTCTTCTTGCCTTACTAGATCATGTGTTCCTAAGTAGCAGAATTCACTGACAGCATTCAGCTCTGTGTTACCCCTAGAGATTTTGGGCTATGTTATAAAGTTTTCCCATCCAGGCTGGTACATAACCTAAGCAAACTCGTATAGAAATAGATGAATGCTCTGATCAGCCTAGTATTTTGGTTCTGACTGTCACAATCAAGGACACTGACAGAAGATGCTTGGCGGAAGTTCCCTGAGCATGTGGAATTTACATAAAACTTTCTGCCGATCCTGTCGGCTCCTGTCTGCCCATCCCTGTCTTCTTCTCCCACCTCATCTCCCAACTCCCCCCCCCCCCTTGCACCACCACCCCCTCGGACCTCCATCAACTCACTCCCATCCAACCCATCCCAGCCACTTTTTCTTATCTCCCACTCCATTCTGCGTTGCTCTGACTTGCTCCCTTTGCTCTTCCCCCAAACTCCAGCTCCACAGCACTTATGTACATATCTGTTAATTTATTTGTATTGATGTCTGTCTCTCTCCCCCTCCCGCCAGGCTGTAAATTCATTATAGGGAGGGAATGTCACTGTTTACTGTTGTATTGTACTTTCCCAAGCATTTAGTACAGTGCTCTGAAAACAGTAAGTGCTCAATAAATATGAATGAATGAAAAGTGACTCAAACACAAATAATCTCAGCAGCTGCCATTAATGATGTGGGGAGAGACAGGAGACAGGGAGGTCAGCAATTAGGGTGTTGAAGTAATCAAGCTGAGTTATGTTAAGTGCTTGGGTCCAAGTGGAAGTAATTTGATTGGAGAGGAAAGTGCATATTCTGGAGATGTCCCTAAGGTAAAACCAACACCTCCCTTATTTTATTTTGTTAATGATGTGCATCTAGCTTTACTTCTATTTATTCTGATGACTTGACACCTGTTCACATATTTTGTTTTGTTGTCTGTCTCCCCCTTCTAGACTGTGAGCCCATTGTTGGGTAGGGACCATCTCTATATGTTGCCAACTTGTACTTCCCAAGCACTTGGTACAGTGCTCTGCACACAGTAAGCACTCAATAAATACGATTGATTGAATGAATGAATGAATGGTGCCCTGGAGGTACATACACCAGATGATTCTAAACTGCTTTTCAGGATCAGAACTTGGCATTTCGTATGGTTGTTGGGAGCTGTACCTCTTTTAAGACCTGCCACAGAAAGCAGCATGGCCTTGTGGACAAAGCACGGGCCTGAGAGCCAGAGGACTTGGGTCCTAATCCCAGTTCCACCACTTGCCTGCTGTGTGGCCTTGGGCAAATAACTGCTCTACCTCAGTTTCCTCTAATGTAAAGTAAGGATTTGATACCTGTTCTCCCCCGCTACTTACACGGTGAGCCCCATGTGGGGCAGAGGCTGTATCTGGCTTGATTTAACTTGTATCCACCCCAGTGCTTAGAACAGTGCTTGACACATAGTAAGTGGTCAATACCATTAAAAAAAATGAATTGCCATTGTTTAAAACTTGGGTGTGTCTCTGATATTTCACTCATCTGGAAAACAAAAAATGGTACTGGAAATTATGGGCATTCCTATTTAGCGCCCCAGTCCCATGTCCTGAAATTCTACATGATTATCAGTTTGTCAGATTTGGGTGCCAATATGGTGACTTTGTCTAAATCGGTAACGAACTTTCTCATTATTGGTATTTGTCACTATGAAGGCATATGTACTGATGCCATCCCATCAACTACCTTAGCACTAATGTATTTGTCAGTTTATTCATTTAACTCTCATTCATTTTCTTACCCTTAACTATAGCATATTGGTCAATTTAATATCTACAATATTGTAGATTCCTCATTAGATTGTAAATTTCTTGAGGGCAAGGGTCATGACTTTGTCTTGTTGAGCTACATTGCTATTACCTATATTGTTATCCAAGAGCCTAATGCACTGCTCTACCCCAAGGAGGTGCACCTAAATATTGTTGATATTGATACCTGTGATATGCTGTTGAAAGTAGGGAGTGCTTCTGTTTTTAGCGGCAAAATAGGGTCATCAGTTGGTCACTCAAGCCTTCTGGAGAGACATAAAATCAATGACTGGCTGATTACAAATCCATGCCCTGAAAGACAGTGCTTAGAACAAGGGAGATCTTTATGAAAGAAAATGTACAAAGATGGATGCGCTTGCACTAGATGTGCTGCCAAGGGCCCTAGGTAGGGGAGTACTTGTAATTGGGACTGCAGGCATGCCCTGCTTTCAGTAGCAGAGAAGCAGTGTGACCTAGTGGAAAGAGCACGGGCTTGGGAGTAGGAGGAACTAGGTTCTAATCCTAACTCTGCTGTGTGGCCTTTAGCAAATCACTTAACTTTTCTGTTCTTCAGTTTCTGCATCTGTGCAATGGGGTTCAATACCCGGTCTCCCTCCTACTTAGATTGTGAGCCCCATTCGGCACAGGGACCATGTCCAAAATGATTATATTATGTCTACCCCAACACTTAGTACAGTGCGTTGAACATAGTGCTTAAATACCATTAATGTTACTGTGGCTGCTGCAGCTCCACTTCAACATTATCGCAGCAGTAATTGAAAGGGGGTAAACACCTACTTCCAACGAAGACTGAGTGGGGACAATGGAAGCTTGCTCTCTCCATGGCCCTTAAACTGGTGTTGCACCCAAGCATTGTGAATCTGACTCTTTGCATTCAGACAAGCAGTGTGGCCTAATGGATAGAGCACGGACCTGGGTTCTAATCCTCACTCTGCCATTCGTCTGCTGTGTGACCTTGGGCAAGTCACTTAACTTCTCTTTTCCTCAGTTACCTCATTTTGGAAGGAGGAGATTAAGACTGAGCCCCATGTGGGGCAGGGGCTCTGTCCAACCTGATTAGTTTGTATCTACCCCAGCGTTTAGTACAGAGCCTGGTACATAGTAAGCGCTTAACAAATGCCATTAAAAAAGGGGGAACCTTCATAATCAATGAAGAACAGAGCACCATACTAAGCCCTTGGGAGAGTACAACACAACAGAGTTGGTAAACACATTACCTGCCCCCAACGTGCTCATGCAGACTTCAATTGAGGGAGGAATACAAAAAGCCTTTTACCCTTCCCCCGCTGCACCCACAAAGGCAGTAGGAGGATGCTCTATCCTGTTCTTGATGGATATACCACTTAAGGGCTTCTTCAAGGACGAGCTTGTGGTGAATCAATCATATTTAAATGCCTACTGTTCCCAGAGCACTGTACTAAACACTTAAAGGACCACAATATACAGAGTTGCTAGACACATTCCCTGCCCATAACGAGCTTACAGTCTAGAGTTAGGTGTGCGCTGATGGATAATTTGCCGTTACCATGGCCACTCCTGCTCTGCTTCCCTCGACTCCTTCCAAGTGGACCCCTGGTAAAGAGTGTGTCAGCTTGCAAAATTACCTCCAAAGTAGTGACTCATCTTTAAAACTGCACACTCTTGCTTCAAATGGAATTTAAGGGAGGGCAGCAGAGGAAAGTTGCTTTCTCCACACGACGCTAAATGTAGTTTGTGTCGATGGGATCATAAATGAACCAGCCAGACTCAGGGTAGACCCAATGTAAAAGCCTCTTCCATTGTTGCTGAGTAAAATGTTTGTCCCCGCCCCTCCCACTGCAGTTTAGGAATTCTCTCCCTACCCCTAGTATATTATGTATGTTACATGCATAAGAGCTATTGCTGTGCGTTCTTGGTCCTGCTTCACCTCCGGAGCCAAACAGAACATACTGCATTTGCAGTCTCACCTTCCTGTGTGCATTCGCCTCCCGCCCATCCTCACTGTGAACCTTCCCTCCCCACCACCGGGCGTGGCACCATCTCCCCTCTGCACCACTAATTCATTCTGTCATATTTATTGAGTGCTTACTGTGTGCAGAGCACTGTACTAAGCTCTTGGGAAAGTACAATACAACAATAAACAGACACATTCCTTGCCCACAATGAGTTCTAGAGGATGAGTATACAGTCTAGAGGGGTTTAGAACCTAAGCCCTGTGACTCCCAGCATGGCCTAGTGGATGGAGCGCAGGCCTAGGAGTCAGAAAGACCTGGGTTCTAATCCTGGATCCTCTACTTGTTGGCTGTGTGACCTTGGGCAAGTCATTCCACTTCTCCGTGCCTGTTACCTCATCTGCAAAATGGGGATTAAGACTGAGAGCTCCATGTGCGACAGGGACCATGTCCAACCCCATTTGCTTGTTTCCATCCCAGCGCTTAGTACAGTGCCTTCAAGTAGACCCCATCCCATCCTGTTTTCCCCCATCCCGGTGGGAATCAGAACAGACCTGCAGCACGAGGCCTCATAAAGCCTCAGGAAAGCCAGGTACTATAATAGCTGTTGCTGTATACTCTGAATCATGAGGAGAAATTCTGCTCTTCAAATTACAGCTCCCTGCTGATTTTGCTTTTATTTTGTTAATTGCATATTTGCCCTTGTCCCTTATGCTGTTCTATTATGTGTGGGGGGTTTTGTTTGTTTTTCAGAGTTTCATTGTTCTGTGTGTCTGATTCCAGTTGTGGCATCTAACTGCCCCTAGTTAAAAGGCTATTTTTTAAGTGTCTCTCGATCCAATTTCAAGGCCACTCGTGTTCTCAGTGGGACAGAGAATAGTTGAACAGTTGATTACTCTCCTCTTCACAAAATCTTTTAAGATTTGAGTCTTTCAGGTAATCCCTTGTGTTGTCATCAAGTTTTGAAAAGGAATAATTTCCTTGGATCATTTCAATTTATTCCAGGAGTCTAACATGTAGTGATAGTGAATGCTCAGGAAATTCTTGTTGATTAATGGATCCAATTTCAACAAATTTAATTTTACAGGATTTTAATGGATTTCATAGGCTTTTGATGTACTCTTTATTAAAGATTGGTGCAATGTAGTAAAAAGAGTAGATCCTTTTACCACCTTTTGTATGGTAATTAAGTGCTTACTATGTGCCAGGCACCCAACTAGGCGCTGGGGAAGACACAAGCTAATCAGGTTGGACACAGTCCCTGTCCCACATGGGGCTCACAGCCTTAATCCCCATTTGACAGATGAGGTAACTGAGGTCCAGTGAAGTGACTTACCTAGGTTGTACAATAAGCAAGTGGCAAAGGCAGGATTAGAACCCAGGTCCTTCTGACCTTGTAAATAAACATCATATAAAAAATATGGTTAATCTGCCACAACATGTTCAGGCACACTATCTCTTCCTGTTTGTTTTTTTCCCCCAATCTCAGTGCCTTCCCACTGGCTTGGCTCAGGAAAGGAGGTTCTCTGAGAAAGTGTGGGTCCCCTGCCCCTAGCTTTCTGGGTAAAGTGGAATAGTGTGTCATTTCACAAATGTGGAATCCACACATTTTACTCTTTTCCCCACCCCGGCCAACTTCAACATCTACAACTGGTGCTTCCATTACCAAACCCCTTCTGTTTGTAAATTATTTTACCCTGTTTGTGTGGTAATAATAATAATGATGGCATTTATTATGTGCTTACTATGTGCAAAGCACTGTTCTAAGCGCTGGGGAGTTTACAAGGTGATCAGGTTGTCCCACTTGGGGCTCACAGTCTTAATCTCCATTTTACAGATGAGGGAACTGAAGCCCAGAGAAGTTAAGTGACTGTACTTCAATATTGGCACATAGTACAGTGCCTGTCACATAGGTGCTTAAAAAATTCCATAGTTATTAATTATTATTATTGGCACATTAATTGGATCCAGATACCAGGATGAAACTATGTTATAGGGAGTGGGGGAGACAGTGCTGGTTTGATGGGGGGAAAAAAGGGCAGGATATAGTAGGGCCCCAGTAGGAGGTAGGTAAAACCCAGTATTATCTGCTAAAGTAGGAGGCACTAGGGTCCACAAGAGGTAGGTGGGCCTCTCATGAGGCATAAAACCCAGTTACAGAAGTAGGGCCCAGTGGATGGGAACAGGTCTTGATGGGGCCTAGGGAAGAGGTAGGTGCTATGAGTGTGCCACTCACCAGAGGCAGCTCAAAGACGGGTTTGTGAGGAGATAGCATGATTCAGGGGAGATGACAGTACACAAAGTGACCATCAGCTTTCATTTGGTGGCTCAGGCCTAATATTAAAATCTGGCCCAGCTACTCAAAAAATGGCCAGCTGGATTGTTTGTCCCACTTAAGCATGGCAGAAGGGTCATGACAGCTACAGTGGTGAAACAGCAGGTGAGTGAAGGAAAACTTCCTCTTCCCCAGCCTATCTCCATTCCCTTTTCCCCAACAGTCTGTGGAAGATCAATCATATCTATTAAGTGCTTACTGTGTGCAAAGAACTGTACTAAGCACTTGGGAGAGTACATTGTAACAGACTTGGTAGACACATTGCGTGCCCACAGATGAGTCTGTTTCCCTATAATCTTTCTCCTCTCTCCCTGGCACGTGCTCTTACTCTTTCTCACACTCTTCAATGCTCCATCTCCGTTAATCAGTGGTATTTGGGGACTTTAATAATAATAATATGCTTGGCACATAGTAAGTGCTTAACAAATGCCATAATTATTATTATTGAGAACTTTAGGCAGAACATTGCTTGGAAGAGTACAACACAGTTAGACATGTTCCCTGACCATAACGAGCTTACAGTCTAGAGGGGGAGATAGACATTAATATAACTAAATAAAATTTGCAATATGTAATTTAAAGATCTGTAGTACCTAGAAGCAGCATGGCCTAGTGAAAAGAACAAGGGCCTTGGGAGTCAGAGGACTTGGGTTCTAATCCTGACTCCACCATCTGTTTTTTTTGTGTGTGACCTTGGGCAAGTCACTTAACTTCTCTGTGCCTCAGTTCCCTCATCTGTAAAATGGGGATTAAGGTCGTGAGCCCCATGTGGGACATGGACTGCGTTCAACTTGATTAGCTTGTATCTACCCCCAGCGTTTAGTACAGTGCCTGGAATGGCACATAATAATGATGATGGTATTTGTTAAGCGCTTACTGTGTGCCAAGCACTGTTCTAACCGCTGGAGGAGATACAAGGCAATCAGGTTGTCCCACGTGGGGCTCACAATCTTAATCCCCGTTTTACAGATGAGGTAACAGGCACATACAAGTGAAGTGACTTGCCCAAAGTCACACAGCTGGTAAATGGCAGAGTCGGGATTAGAACCCATGACCTCTGACTCCCAAACCCGGGCTCTTTCCACTAAACCGCGCTGGAATACACATTTTCACAACACTGGCCAATTCATTCAAACAAATCATCAAATGTGTCATAAATCAACACACTTTCACGCCGACGCAGGGGTAAAGCCAATTCCCCCATATCAAACAAGATGTTAATTTCCGCCCACCTTCAGGACAAATGCTTAAGTCTTTCTTCGTTCCTGTTCCACCCACAGCCATAGACATAATCTTTCTATAGGCATCACCTCTAAGCGCTTAACTAATACCATTAAAAAAAACACAGGCCTAGGAGTCAGAGGAGCTAATCCTGGCTTGCCACTTGCCTGAGACGTGACTTTAGGCAAGTCACTTAACCTCACTGTTCCTCATGTGTAAAATAGGGGTAAGATACCTGTATCCCTCCCCCTTAAACTGTGAATCACACGTGGGACAGGCAGGGGCTCAAATGGCCTAAACCCAGGTCCCACCCGTCCCCAGATCGCATCCCTTGTTGACCATACCAGTTTAGCTCCTGCTTGAGGCATTGGGAGGATGGTATTCTTTGAAAACGACCGCTGCCAGGGGGTCTGGCTCTTAAAGGGAGGACTCTTCCCTTTAAAATATAGGGAATGGAACAATACGACAGAGGAGACTTCTTGTGCCCAGGAGCGCCTTTTAAAATTCCTGCTGCCGCACCCTCCTTTCCCTCTAAATCCATTCGCAGGGATAGTGATTAACACAAATAATTGGTAATCACCGCCCCTTCCCTAGCTCTTAATCGCTGGAAGAATCTTGTTGATTCCATGACTGGGACGGATCATTAAATTGACAGTAACTGGAAGGAGGAAAAGTATGGATGATGTTTGGGGGATTAGGTGGAGAATCAGAGCTAAAAGCGTGTGTATATTCAATGAATGGTCTCTACTGAGCACTTAATTGCCACATCCTCCTTCTTCTGTAAACCCATTCGCGGGGATAGTGATCAACACAGATAAAGTGCTAATCACCGCCCCGCCCCTAGCTCTTAGTCTGCAGGAAGAATCTTGTCGATTCTGTGGCTGGGTCAAATAATTCAGATAGAATTATTCAGGTAGTGAATAGAAAAGGGATAATATGAATGGTGTTTAGGGTATTAGATGGAGAGTGGGAGGTATTGGCTTGGGTATATTCAATTAATGGTATTAATTGAGCGATTACTTTGTGCTGAGCACTGTCCTAGGCACATGGGAGAGTACATTACAGTTGGTAGACGTGATCCCTGCCCTCTTGTTTATAATCTAACCGGGAAGACGTCCATTAAAATGCAGGTAAGGATATTTTAAATGGTATTAAGCTCTTTACTATGTGCCAGGCACTGTACTCAACGCTGGATATAAGATAATCAACTTGGACACAGTCCATGTAATTTAATTAATGATGGCATTTGTTACGCGCTTACTATGTGCAAAACACTGTTCTAAGCGCTGGGGAGGATGCAAGGTGATCAGGTTGTCCCACGTGGGGTGCACAGCCTTAATCTCCATTTTCCAGATGAGGTAACTGAGGCACAGAGAAGTTAAGTGATTTACCCAAAATCACACAGCTGACAAGCGGCGGAGCGGGATTTGAACTCATGACCTCTGACTCCCAAGCCCGTGCTCTTTCCACTGAGCCACGTTGCTTCTCTAATGTACCTGTCTATTATGTGCCACATGGGGCTCACAATCTTAACCCCTACTTTACATTTTAGGTAATTGAGGCACAGAGAAGTGAAGTGAGGAGAGAAGCAGTGTGGCTCAGTGGAAAGACCCGGGGCTTGGGAGTCAGAGTTCATGGGTACGAATCGCGGCTCCGCTGCTTGTTAGCAGTGTGACTTTGGGCAAGTCACGTGAGCCCCATGTGGGACAACCTGATCACCTTGTATCCCCGAGCGCTTAGAACAGTGCTTCGCACATAGTAAACCCTTAACAAATATCATTTTAAAAAAGCGACTTGCCCAAGGTCATACAACAGACAAGTGGCAGAGCCGGGATTAGAACCCAGCTCCTTCGGGAAACAGTATGGGCTAGTGGAAAGAGCCTGGGCCTGGGGGACAGGAGGTCCTGGGTTCTAATACCGCTCCACCACTTGTCTGCTGTGTAACCTTGGGCAAGTCACTTAATTTCTCTGTGCCTCAGTTCCCTCATCTGTAAAATGGGGATTAAGACCGTGAGCCCCCCGTGGGACAACCTGATCTCCTTGTAACCTCCCCAGCGCTTAGAACAGTGCTTTGCACATAATAAGCGATTAATAAATGCTATTATTATTATTATTATTCTAACTCCCAGGTCCGTGCTCTACTAGACCAAAATACTTCTGTCACCACAAGTGCTGTGGTGGGGTAGGTAACTAAAGTGCTAGGGGCTGAGATTAAGCACATGGATGAGAGCCCCGTCTGGGAAGGCTTCATGGAGGAGATATTTCAGAAGGGATCTGAAGATGGGGAGGGTGTTGGTCTGTCAAATATGTAGGGAGGAAGAGGGAGGACTTGAGCAAGGAGTTGATGTCAGATGATGTGAGAGTGAAGGATGGTGAGTAGACTGCTATTAGAGGAGAAAATTAAGTGAACTGAGTTGTACTGGGAGAGTAATGAGGGTAAGTTATGGGAGAGCTGATTGCCTTGAATCCGATGGTGAGGAGTTTTTACTTGATATGTGTGCAGAACGATTTTTTTTTTTCAGAAAAATGATCGTCATAAAAGTGAAGTAAGGACCAGAGAGCCGGGAGGCATGGAGGTCAGTGAGGAGGCTGATGCCATAAAAAGGGTTGGGATATAATAATAATAATAATAATAATAATGGCATTTATTAAGCGCTTACTATGTGCTAAGCACTGTTCTAAGCGCTCGGGAGGTTACAAGGTGATCAGGTTGTCCCATGGGGGGCTCACAGGCTTCATCCCCGTTTTACAGATGAGGTAACTGAGGCACAGAGAAGTTAAGTGAATATGTACAAATAAAATATTTACAATAAATGAATACAATTCATTCATTCAATCGTATTTATTGAGCGCTTACTGTGTGCAGAGCACTGTACTAAGCGTTTGGGAAGCACAAGTTGGCAAGATCTAGAGATGGTCCCTACCCAACAGCGGGCTCACAGTCTAGAAGGGGGAGACAGACAACAAAACAAAACATATTAACAAAATAAAATGAATACAATAATAATGATGGCATTTATTAAGTGCTTGCTATGTTCTAAGCGCTCGGGAGGTTACAAGGTGATCACATTGTCCCACGGGGGGCTCACAGTCTTCATCCCCGTTTTACAGATGAGGGAACTGAGGCACAGAGAAGTTAAGTGAATAATAATGATAATGATGGCATTTATTAAGCGCTTACTATGTGCAAAGCACTGTTCTAAGCGCTGGGGAGGTTACAAGGTGATCAGGTTGTCCCATGTGGAGCTCACAGTCTTCATCCCCGTTTTACAGATGAGGTAACTGAAGCACAGAGAAGTGAATAATAATAATAATAATAATAATAATGGCAATTATTTTAGTGCTTACTATGTGCAAAGCACTGTTCTAAGCGCTCGGGAGGTTACAGGGTGATCAGGTTGTCCCATGTGGGGCTCACAGTCTTCATCCCCATTTTATAGATGAGGTAACTGAGGCACAGAGAAGTTAAGTGAATAAATATGTACAAATAAAATATGTACAATAATTACGATTGAATGAATGAAAAGAAAACATATTAACAAAATAAAATAAATAGAATAATAATGATGGCATTTATTAAGCGCTTACTATGTGCAAAGCACTGTTCCAAGTGCTGGGGAGGTTACAAGGTGACTAGGTTGTCCCATGTGGAGCTCACAGTCTTCATCCTCATTTTACAGATGAGGTAACTGAGGCACAGAGAAGTTAAGTAATAAATATATACAAACAAAATATGTACAATAAAAACGATTGAATGAATGAAAACAAAATATATTAACAAAATAAAATAAATAGAACCGCCACCACCATCACGATGATGATGATGATGATGATGAGGCGGGGGGAGGCACTGCTTGGATCAACAGGGTAGCAGTTTGGATAGAGAGGAAAGGGTGGATTCTAGAGATGTTGTGGAGTTAGAATCAACAGGATTTAGTAACTGACTGCATGTGGGTTGAAGGAGAGATATAAGTTGAAGATAATGCCAAGGTTGCAGGCTCGTTGAAGCAGAAAGGAAATAGCATGAATGAGGCGTGGATATCAGCTAGTATAGTCATCATCTTCTTGAAGGGGTGTATCAGAACTGGAGATATTACCAGTGCCTCTTTCTTTTATTTGGGAATGTGTCTGTTATATTGTACTCTCCCAAAAACTTAGTTCAGTGCTCTGCACACAGTAAGTGCTCAATAAGTATGATTGAATAGGTGACCTCTAAGCACTGAAATATCTATCATGTCTGTTGGCTTTGCAAAAGAAGACCAACAGAAGGGTTAAAATCAATGGGGATATTTTCCATGGTAACTCTTAAATCAGTTTCCCAACTATTATGCTAAAGCATCGTTCCATTTAAATATATTTCCACATTCTATTATTTGCTCCTACATTCATTTTTATCTATTGAGAGCTCACCTCCTCCAGGAGGCCTTCCCAGACTAAGCCCCCTCCTTCCTCTCCCCCTCCTTCCCCTCTCCATCCCCCCCGCCTTACCTCCTTCCCTTCTCCACAGCACCTGTATATATGTATATATGTTTGTACTTATTACTCTATTTTACTTGTACATATCTATTCTATTTATTTTATTTTGCTAATATGTTTTGTTCTCTGTCTCCCCCTTCTAGGCTGTGAACCTACTGTTGGGTAGGGACCGTCTCTATATGTTGCCAACTTGTACTTCCCAAGCGCGTAGTACAGTGCTCTGCACACAGTAAGTGCTCAATAAATACAATTGATTGATTGATCTACATTTTCTAAGAACTGACTTCAATTTGTTGTACATTAATCCCAATGCCTAAATGATTCATCTGAATCCAAAAATGTTATTTTTCATTACTTTTTGTTTTTCACAATTTAGCATTGTCTGTAAATTTGCTTTTCATGCATTCTCCAAATTAATTGCAAAAATAAACTTCTGAGGATGAATTTGTCTTATCCCCTGACTTTATGAAACTTCAAAAAAATCACCTTTCAGAAACATCTCAGCTTCTGTTGGTTGTATGTCTCAGAAGAGACCATTTTCTCTCATTTGCTAATGACAACACAGCAAGGATTTGTCATAATGTAAACTTGGATCCTGGATCCTGGGGGGAAAAAATATTCTCCCCCAAAAGCAGCTTTTTTGAAGAGTTCAATGCACTTGGTTTTTAAAGCATGGTAGGTAAGCTATATTTGGGTGGTGCACTTACTCCTAACCAATAGAGATCATTTAGTACATTGTTCCAGAGAACTGAGTGGTACTTGGTGATCTGACCAAGTTTATTCATCTTCTAAGGTACCTAATTTATGACCAATGATTGACTTTCCAGCTGGGAAGCTCTGGCTCAATATCCATTTGCAAAAATACTATCGATTTGGACGAAAAGACAAAAAAAAACCCCATGAATTGAGTTCACAAAGCTTTCTCCTTGCCCACTTCCTATATTAAACCTTTCTTTTCCCCCTGTAGCATTTATTTTCTCAGTCATATGGAGTTAAGTATGCAGACTAAATATCTTCTTGGCTTTTCTTTTGGTCTCACCTGGATATTTGTGGTTGGTTATAGATGTGAATATTGTTTTGTTTTCATTATATGAAATTATGTTAATATGATGTGTGAAAAGTAGATTGGGAGATAGGAAGATAACTCCTTCCTGGTGTAAAGATTTCAGACTCTGGCTAGAGATTACATAACTATTGGAATTAAGCTCTTCAAACTCTTCCCCTCTTCATCTCTCTCCCCTTTCATTTATCATAGTGCTGTGTTATTAAGCACTTACCGTGTAATAAGTGCGGGGGTAGATATGGATAATCAGGTCGGACAGAGTCCCTGTCTCACATGGAGCTCCCAGTAGGAGGGAGAACAGGTATTGAATCCC
The DNA here is from genome assembly GCF_015852505.1 of Tachyglossus aculeatus. NCBI lineage: Eukaryota > Metazoa > Chordata > Mammalia > Monotremata > Tachyglossidae > Tachyglossus > Tachyglossus aculeatus. The sequence continues at coordinate 73,208,034 of NC_052101.1, read as the reverse complement.
CATTTTACAAATGAGGAAACTGAAACACAAGAGAAATTAAGGGACTCATTCAAGGTCATAGAGCTGGGGTTAGAAACCAGGTCCCCTGACTCCCATGCCCATGCTCTTTCCTCTCAGATTCACTGCTTTTCTTCTCTCTTTTTGTCTGTCCCTCTTTTTTCTCTCTCCTCGGCATTCATTCATTCAATCATATCTATTAAGCACTTACTGTGTGCAGAGCACTGTATTAAGTGCTTCGGGGAAGTACAGTACAACAATAGAATGACAATCCCTATCCAGTAGAAAGTATGACTATTCAATCAACAGGCTGAAGGTGGGCCGCCTAACAAAAAAAAAACCCTTCTGAAAGTGGTTTTGTGACTTAAATTTGTGTATTGGTAGTTTAAGGCACTTGCTCTAAACCTGTCTATGGTTGACATTGAGTGTAAGGGTGGGAGAGGAATCTAGCCTCCTGACTCCTGGACCTGTGTGAAAGACATTCTGACAGGGGCCTGCCTTCTTGATCAGGCCTGTTTGGTATGGCAGGGAATGAAAGATTCAAGAAGAAATACTCAGGGGTGATTTCTTCCCCCTCAGATCACTGGCAAATGACAAAAGCTGCAAGCTTTAGTGATCTTTCACTAAAGCCTGGAACAGGGAAAAGTCAGATGGTTTTGAAAACGTTTTCCACTTTAAAAAAAATGTTTACCTTGACTCTTGGTTAATCTTTCAGTGGGTCCCCCTTTTCAGTACATCTTTTTTTAGGAACAAACATCTTGCATCTTCATTTCCTGTATGATTTAAGTTGAAAGAATAGCATGATTATACTGTCCAAGTCTTTTCCATATTTTTCCTGTATAACTTGGTCTCAGAGTGAGGAATACAAAGATGTTTTGATCTGCACAAATGCTGCATTACCCTGTCAGATTTCATACAAAATGAACTTATCACAGACCCTAATTATCTGGATTCCATAGACAGAAAAAAAGGTTTCACTCAGGGTCCAACTACAAACTGAAGTACCCTTGCCCTCCACCACTCTATCCCTGTTCTCAAAGGGTGGTAAAGGCTTATATTTATCTGAAAATTTAATAACACATCAAAATGCATCTTCGTATTAGTTTTCTTTGCTTCCAATTTGAACCCTGTATATAGGCATTAGTATTTCTTAGCAAGGGAAAAAGATTGTTGACAGGTATCTAAAGAGTGCCAGCCCCATGTTTAATGAAAATGACAAATACAACTAACAAATTCTTGTTCAACTGCACTTGAAGATTCTATTTGTTGAAGAAGAGGCATTATATGCTGGTGAGAGCCAAGTACAGTTGAACCTGGATCACAGGATTCAAGTGATTTTTCTGGATGAATACATGGGAGTGGGGCTATGGTATTTTGATTAATGGAGGAGGGAAGAAACACTATCATCAGAGGGAAGGGGGAAAAATAATGTGGTCTTTAAGCATTTACTATGTGCCAAGTTCTGGGTAGATACAGGGTGGACACAGTCCCCATCCTACATGGGGATCTCAGTCTAAGGGGAGGGAGAACAACTATCTTATCTCCATTTTACAGATGAGGAACCTGAGGTACAGGGTAGTGATGTAACTTGTCCAAAATCATGTGGTAGAGCCAGGATTAGGACCCAGTGTTCTTGATTCCCAAGCCTGTGGTCTTTCTCCTAGGCCCCACTGCTTCTCTGCAGAGGAAGTCTTTGATAGGAGCATCCTACCTGATCCTCACCACATAACTGATCAAAGAAGTCCAGCTCTAGCTTGTTGGACCAGTGCTATTGAGGAATCTTATCCCCACCCCATGTTTGATAGCCAGAAATGAGTCACAAGGTCTGAAACTTTCTTTGTATCGCTATTGATACAAAGTGATCACTACAAAGTGATATACAAAGTGATAGTATATCACTATTGATACACTATCCCCCCTTCCTTTCCCCCTCCCCCCCACCTTACCTCCTTCCCCTCCCCACAGCACCTGTATATATGTTTGTACATATTTATTATTCTATTTTACTTGTACATATTTACTATTCTATTTATTTTATTTTGTTAATATGTTTTGTTTTGTTGTCTGTCTCCCCCTTCTAGACTGTGAGCCCACTGCTGGGTAGGGACCGTATCTATATATTGCCAACTTGTACTTCCCAAGCACTTAGTACAGTGCTCTGCACACGGTAAGTGCTCAATAAATACGATTGAATGAATGAATGAATATTGTACTCTTCTAAGTGCTTAGGACAAGTGTTTTGCACACAGTAGTGATTCAACTACCATTGATTGTAGGAAGAAAAACACTGGTGATCCCTAAAAGTCAAATTCTTCAAAACATCAAATCAAATTGAAATGTAACGCGAATGTAATGGATTTTCAATGTAAATACTTGCAGCACTAACAAACCGGGATCCAGGTCTCTGAAGTCTGTAATCTGCACCAACAACCATGCTGGCTGACTGTGGTTGGCAACAGTGAGAATTACACAGAGCATATTTTCTTACAAATAAGGTAGTCTACTGTAGACAGTAATGGAGTTATTTTGGTTACTTGGCATGTTTTTTGGGTTACAACTGCACAAACAAAACTGTAGGAGCAGATGAACTAAAATGCACGATAATGTCTCATTGGTTTTGAATTTTAGGCAATGGTTGAGTCTGCACAGAGGCAGGGACACTTTTAAAGACTGATTTTTTTCGGTGGTGGGGGGGGAAATTATTTGACCTGAATCTGCACAGGAAAACTTTGTTTCTGTGCCAAACCAGGGCTTGTGTGATTGAGCTTTGAGGGCAAGGGAACTATAGGTTTTACTTCTGTGTTCACATGTTCAGTTCAGGTCTCCAAACACAGCAAGTGTGAATGGAGAATGTTTTTGGAAACATGAACTGCTAATCCAGATTCAGAGCCTAATTTGAAACACTGGTGTCAGTCAGATTGAGAGAGAACAGCCCAAGCTTGAACCATCATTGGCCTCAGGCTGTGTGGCCTTGAAGCCTAAGCTCCTTGGAGGGTTGCCCATAGGCTCGAGGCTGGGGAGAAAGGGACACATGATCTTATCTCTGGAGCACCTCAGCCTGATTTCAGCTGCCTGTCTATCCTGTGGTCCCTTGCTACATTAAGTGTCTCCTGAAGTAGGAAAAACATGACCCTTCTTGGTAGGAAGAAGACATTTCACACTTGGGTGTTTCCTGTCTCTCCCGACTCCGATCCGTACTTCATTCTGCTGCCCAGATCATTTTTCTATAAAAATGTTCAGTCCATGTTTCTCCACTACTCAAGAACATCCAGTGGTTGCCCATTCATCTCCATGTCAAACAGAAACTCCTTATCATCAGCTTTAAAGCACTCAATCACCTTGAGGAGAATGGGATGGTATTGAAGGCAGCTGAGAGGTCGAGGAAGATAGGATGAAGTAGAGCCATTGGATTTGGCAAGAAGGAGTTCATTTGTGACCTTTGAGAGGGTGGTTTCTGTGGGGTGAAGGGGACGGAAGCCATACTGGGTTGGGGGGCTTAAGGAGAGAATTGGAAGAGGAACTTGAGACAGCAGGTGTAGACAACTCACTCAAGGAGTTTGGAGAGGAATAGGAATGGTAGGAGGGAGATGGGGCAATAACTGGAGGGAGCCATAGGTTCAAGGGGTATTTTTTTTTTAGGATAGAGGAGACATGGGCATGTTTGAAAGCTGTACTCTGCACACAGTACGTGCTCAAATATGATGGATTAAGTTTTTCTGGGGTGGTTGGGGAGGGATAGTCGTGATGGCTGTAGAAACAGATCTGCAGCAGCAAAGTTTCTTCTTACCAACAGGCTGGCCAGTACATCTCCCAAAATTGTGGGCCTGTAGGCCCACAAGGTTCCACCTCACACAAGCTGTAAGTCAATGATATGCGGCTTTAAGGAAATGAGGTCAAGACTGTGATTTACAGCAGATGGGTCTTGAGGGGGGGCAGTTTTTAGAGGAAGGGATTTAAGGGCTTGGGGCTTCATAAAAGCAGACATCTGCTATTGAAGATAGTGGGAGAATAAACCTGCAGGCAGTTGAGGCTGGCTGCTATGGAGACTTGTGATACCTCTCCTATCTAATACCATTACTTGGAGGGAAAGAGGATGAGGAAATCTTTAAGTAGGGAAGGACTACACCAATCCTTCTGGCTAGATGCTCAGGGTGAATTAAAAATTATGGAAGGCTGTCTCCTCTGAGGAGGAGAGAAGAGACTGATCTCTAGACTCCACTAGAGGCTTCTTCATTGATGAGACTTTCCCACTTTACCAATCAAGTCCAGCTGCTTCAGTTCTTGAGATAAACAAGGCTTATGGTACACTGGAACAACCCCCTTCCAATCCTAAGGCTCTGGCTGAGAGGTTAGAGACAGTGGAAGGTGGTGATAGTGCCTCTCCCCACCCCCACAGCTGTTAGGTACAAGTTGTGAGAGGGGAGGAGTTTGCTATTTCTAGAGAAATCTCTAGACACGGCTAGTCAACCTATGGCTCAGGAGCTATAACTAACTCTAAACCAGTGTGGCTTTCAGGCCAGAGAGTGTGGGTGAGGAATTTGAAGTCATAGTCCAGTCCCCCCTCCCCCACCACACCATGTGCCATGCCAATAGTGGTCATGGCACTGCTACCAAACACCTAAAACCTTCCACAGATAGCACAATGATGCTACTGGTGATGGGGCAAGAAGGGCATGGGGAGTTAGCTATAGGCACCATACTTGAGGTAATCAGGCAGCATGGGTGCTAACCCCCAGAAGTCCATGGACCCTGTCTCCTTCCCTGGAGAACTCTGGGGCCCACTGTCTGATAGGACCTATGCTACTAGGACAACCTTTGGCTTGACGATTCTTCCAAGCCATATATGTGTGGTGCGGGGGAAGGGAGATGGGGAGGGAGTCTATAGGTATGAGCTGATTTTAGACATTCACCACGGTGGCCCAGGAATCCCTCCTCCAACCCCCATGCCTGGCTATTAGAACTAAATGCTGTTGCTGACTGTGGGACTGGGAGGGATGGTGTTTTTGAAATGGGGTGAGCAGAACCCACCTTTTCCTGGAGGCCTCACTGCAACCCCTGTGGGAGGGGAGTCATCTAGACTTCCTCTCCCTCGTCAGCATCTACTGAATGCACAACACTGTGTGAAGCACTGTCGTTGTGGACAGAGAATGTCTGTTTTACTCTCCCAAGTGCTCTGCATACAGTGAGCACTCAATAAATACGATTGACTGACTAACAATAGAAGCAAAACACATGGTCAGTGTCCTCCAGGAGGTTACAACTAATGGGTTTTGGCAAACAGACAAAAAGTATTTACAAATAAGGGGAGCAGGAGGAAGAACAGCATATCAGGACATAGTACAAATGTATTACGATAGAAAAAAGTGAATGGTTACACAAATAGAGAGTACTTCCTGAATCTTGGGGCTCTGGGATGGAATACCTCAGTCTGTCCCTTTTCACTGTTCCAAGCCACCATCCTCCCTGGATGCCTTCCCACTGAGCTTGACATGAGGTGTTGGAGTTTTAAATGCTGGAGAAAGGCACAAGATCACACTGCCAGTCAAGCAGTGGATGGCTAGGGATCAGCTGTCTCCCTACTGGAAGAAGCTGTCAGTTGTGCATGGCCATGGAGCAAATAGGAGGCATGCATGAGGACACAGCCTCAGAAACAAAATATAAAGCCAATCAGCCTGATCTCAGTGAAATAGACCTCAGTTATTTCTTGCAAATGTGTGACAAACCACACGTATTGCCAGTCCCCTTGTTGTTGGGTTGAGACAGAGGTAATAAACCTTTGTGTCATTAGGCCTGTGGATTCCACATTTCTCCTCCCCCCCCCCCCCCCACAAGGAGCCATTTTTTTTTTTTTTGCGGGGGGGGGGCTGGGCAGGAGGGCACAGAATCATTGAATTGGGCTTTTTGCAAAGGCTATCTGGAGTGACTTTGATCTATAGTTCACATTTTGGATTTTTAAGGGGAAGATAGAGCTAAATGCTCCCTTTTGATGTTTATGTCTGACATTTTAAATACATTTCTATTCATATTGAAAAGGACTGGGAGAGGAGTCTACTGAAACTGCAGTTAGGAGACTTGGTTATATACCCATTGATACTCATTGACCAAGACAGCATGGGAAAGGAATTGTTTTTGGAAAGCATTATTACTTTGGGAAATCCACTCTTGCCCCAAATCTCCCCAGAGCAAATCTCTCCTTCTGGATTGGCAGGGCTTGGTCAGGATTATTCCATGCAGGGTTATATGGCTACAGTTTTCCAGCCACATCACATCTCAGAGCCTGTTTGGTGAATTCCATTGTCAATAAATCTCCTGATTGAGACTGCATTTCAGGTTTTACCAAGCCCTTCCCTGTCCTTGTACTCCACTGTGCCCCTGAGGCCAATTCCAGGTCAGTCTGTGGAAGCTCTAGTTACTAGGATGGGAAGAGATTGGGCAAGATAAGATGATTAGGCAGGTTTCTGAAGCAGTTTCTGAAACTTCTGATCTACCAGTAGAGGGGAAAAAAAGAAAACAGCCATTCTACTTTCAGGAGAGCTATTTCATTTAAGCAAAAAAAAGACATCCCTTCCCTAAAGCCCTATGGGAGCTCCATCTGCTGCAAACCCTCTAACTAGACTTTGTTCATGACTCGTCCTTCTCCGACGTTGCTCACACCCCTTTCCTTTTGTATGGAACTCTGTCCTAATTTGGTCCAATGTCCTCCTAAAATGCCACCTCCTTCAAGAGACAAGTCCTGATTAATCCTCATCTTTCTGGTCATGCCACCCATCAGCCACCTTAGGACTTATGTGTGCATTTGTTTACTATTGCTCATAATAATTATGATAGTGGTATTTTTTAAGCACTTGTCATGTTACTCCCCTCCTCAAAAATCTCCAGTGGCTACCAATCAATCTGCGCATCAGGCAGAAACTCCTCACCCTCCGCTTCAAGGCTCTCCATCACCTCGCCCCCTCCTACCTCACCTCCCTTCTCTCCTTCTACAGCCCAGCCCGCACCCTCCGCTCCTCTGCTGCTAATCTCCTCGCCGTGCCTCGTTCTCACCTGTCCCGCCATCGACCCCCGGGCCTGGAATGCCCTCCCTCCGCCCATCCACCAAGCTAGCTCTCTTCCTCCCTTCAAGGCCCTACTGAGAGCTCATCTCCTCCAGGAGGCCTTCCCAGACTGAGCCCCTTCCTTCCTCTCCCCCTCGTCCCCCTCTCCATCCCCCCGCATCTTACCTCCTTCCCTTCCCCACAGCACCTGCATATATGTATATGTTTGTACATATTTTACTCTATTTATTTATTTATTTTACTTGTAACTATCTATTCTATTTATTTTGTTAGTATGTTTGGTTTTGTTCTCTGTCTCCCCCTTCTAGACTGTGAGCCCACTGTTGGGTAGGGACTGTCTCTATATGTTGCCAGCTTGTACTTCCCAAGCGCTTAGTACAGTGCTCTGCACATAGTAATCGCTCAATAAATATGATTGATTGATGTGCGGAGCACTGTACTAAGCCCCTGGGAAGATACAACTTAATCAGGTTGTACATAGTCCCTTTCCCACAGTCTAAGTAGGAAGGAAAATGGTCATGGGTTCTGATCCTGGCTTTGGCGGTTATCAGCTGTGTGACTTTGGGCAAGTCACTTAACTTCTCTGTGCCTCAGTTACTTCATCTGTAAAATGGGGATTAAAACTGTGAGCCCCATGTGGGACAATCTGATTACCTTGTATCTGCTCCAGTGCTTAGAACAGTGCTTGGCACATAGTAAGCACTCAGCAAATACCATTATTATTATTATTCTGCCAACAACTTAGTATGGCACTCTGCACACAGTAAGTGTTCAATAAATTCAATTGATTAGAACAGGTATTTAACCCTCATTTAACAGATGCGGAAAGTGAGACACAGAGAAGTTGAGTGACTTGTCCAACGTCACATGGTAGGTTAGTGATAGAACTAAGAACCCAGGTCCTCTGACTCCCAGGCCAGTGCTCATTTTAATGATATTTAAATACTATGTTCTAGGCACTGTATTAAGTGATAGGTAGATGCAAGCTAATAAAGGTTGGACATAGTCCCTGTCCCACATGGGGCTCACAGTTTAAATAGGAAGGATTAGTATTTAATCCCCATTTTGCAGTTGGGGAAACTGAGGCACAGAGAAGTTATGACTTGCCTGAGGTCACACAGCAAGCAATTGGCAGAGCCAGTGTTAGAAACCAGGTCCTTTGACTCCTAGGCACATGCTGTTTCCACTATACTATGAGCTTGTGATGTTTGCAGGAAGAAGAGATTTTCAATCATAGAGAAGGGACTCAAGGTGATGAAAGGAGTCATAGTGGGGAGAAGGCTTGCTGTGGTACAAAGGCTGCAGCAGGGAGTGGAATTGTGAGCATGGGGCTCACAGTCTTAATCCCCATTTTACAGATGAGGTAGTTGAAACACAGAGAAGTTAAGTGACTTACCCGAAGTCACACAGCAGACAAGTCGTGGAGCTAGAATTAGAACCCAGGTCCTCTTCATTTCCTCACCATCCTTTTCCCACAGCTCTTGCAGGCCTGGAACAGGGAGAGATGCCTTGGCTGTAAGTCTTTTAAACAGTACACAAAACTGTTGCAAAGGCAGTTCAATTATTTCAGCTGAACTTGGCTGTGCACTGATGAGGCTTTACTTCTACCTACATGGGTCTCCCTGCTAGGGCACTGTCACTGCCATTTTCAAAGGGTAACTATGATACCCAGCTTCTCCTATGCCCCTGGGATGGAAGCAGTAGTGATGTGCACAAGTGTTAAACTCATGGCAGTAGCATAACCTAGTGGAGTCCCCCTTCTAGACTGTGAGCCCGTTGTTGGGTAGGGACCGTCTCTATATGTTGCCAACTTGTACTTCCCAAGCACTTAGTACAATGCTCTGCACACAGTAAGCGCTCAATAAATACGATTGAATGAATGAATGAATGAGTTTGGGAGTTAGGTCCAGGTTCTAATCCCAGCTCTGCTACTGGCTTGATGTGGAACGTCAGACAAGTCATTTAACATCTCCTTTACCTTAATTCCTTCATCTGTTTAAAGGGACTAAGATCCCTGTTTTCCCTCCCTCTTACATTGTGAGCCCTGTTTTGGTAAGGGCTCTCTGATTTAATTATTTTGTACCTTTTTAAAAATGGTATTCATTAATAATAATTGTGGTACTCGTTAAGCGCTTACTGTGTGCCAGGCACTGTACTAAGCACAGGGGTAGATAAAAATTTTTTTGGGTTGGATGCAGTCCCTGTCCCACATGGGCCTCACAGTATTAATCCCCATTTTACAGATGAGGTAACTGAGGCACAGAGAAGTGAAATGAATAGCCCAAGATCACATAGCAGATAAGTGGCAGAGGTAGGATTAGAACCCATGACCTTCTGACTCCCAGGCCCCTGCTCTATCCACTATGCCATGCTATTAAGCACTTCTTATCTACCAGGCACTGTACTAAACTGATCAGTTTGGACACAGTCCATGCCTCACATAAGGCTCACAGCATTAATCCCCATTTTACAGGTGAGGTAACTGAAGCATAGAGAAATTGAGTGACTTGCCCAAGGTCACACAGCAGACTAGTGTTGGAGCAGGGATTAGAACCCAGGTTCTTCTGATTCCCAGGCCTGTGCTCTATCTAGTAGGCCATGCTGCTTTTCTATTTCAATGCTTAGCTCATAGTACTTAACAAATGCCACTATTATTATTACTTATCACTCTTCCCCTTTTTGAGTCAGGGCAAGGTAAATTGTATGGTTCCTGATGGCCCTTGCAGTTTTTGGACACAGAAACATGTAATACAATGTACATTACATATTAAACATAACATATTATGTTATTAAACATATTAGAGAAGCAGCATAGCTCAATGGAAAGAGCCTGGGCTTGGGAGTCAGAGGTCGTGGGTTCTAATCCAAGCTCTGCCAATTGTCAGCTTTGTGACTTTGGGCAAGTCACTTCACTTCTCTGTGCCTCAGTTACCTCATATGTAAAATGGGGATTAAGACCTTGAGCCCCCCGTGGGACAACCTGATCACCTTGTAACCTCTCCAGCACTTAGAACAGTGCTTTGCACATAGTAAGTGCTTAATAAATGCCATCATCATCATCATCATTATTATTATTATATTGTGACATATGTCAGATGGACCACTTTGCAGTAGTCTCCCTGGTCTCCTGAATCTGTACAATTTTTCATGGGGGTCCCTGGTCTCCCCACTTGCTCCAGCACCTCTGTGTTCCCTTCCCAGGCCCCTCTGACCACAGCCTCTATTTCAGAGCTGTGGAACTGGGTGGCAGGAGCCAAAGCAGAGGGAGGCTGGGTGCTTAAAAGTGTTGGACCTAAGGGCATCAATCAATCTTTCTAGATTGTGAGCCTGTTGTTGGGTAGGGATTGTCTCTATTTGTTGCCAAATTGTACTTTCCAAGCGCTTAGTACAGTGCTCTGCACACAGTAAGTGCTCAATAAATACAATTGAATGAATCTGGTGCTCTCTATTTCCCAGACAGATGACAGACCAGCTGAAAACTGGACTACCTGACTGATCAAACTAAAGGTAGATTATTACCACCTCCCAGGAAACATTTAGGGACCTGAGAAATGTTCTTGCTTCCCTTGGCTCTCTCATCTCCATGCTGGAGATGAGGGTTGCATGCTGGTACCTATTGCTCAATGACCAGGTATTCAAACTATGGCCCATTGTCCAAATCCAGGCTATAATAATAATGGTGGTATTTGTTAAGTGCTTACTATGTGCTAAGCACAGTTCTAAGCATTGGGGTAGATATATGGTAGTCAGGTAGTCCCACGTGGGGCTCACAGTCTTAATCCCCATTTCTATAGATGAGGGAACTGAAACACAGAGAAGTTAAGTGACTTGTCCAAAGTCACACAGCTGACAAGTGGCAGAGCTGGGATTAGAACCCACATCCTCTGACTCCCAAGCCCGTCCTCTTGCCACTAGGCCATGCTGCTTCTCAGCCTATCTCCTGTTGGAATCTGGCCTGCCATACAGTCTGTTATTCCCCTTGAGGGTCAAAGACACTTGGTGCAGGACCAAATGAGCTACTGGATTCAGGGGTTTGCTTTGTGGAAGAAGTGTCCTTAATGGCACAGAACTATCTTATGAGATGTTCTTCTACTCTTTAAATCCCACTGCAGGGAGGTTAGGTGTGTTTTCTTTGGCTGAAAGGGGTAAGCATTTTTGTTTAGACACCCTGCTGTATAGCTTTTGGGAGCCATTTTAGAATTGCTGTGCTGGGAGGCCGACCTGCACACCATTGGGATTGGGGAAGACACTCCTCCTTGGAGATGCATGAACTAGACTACCAGAGCTCACCTAGTGGACATCTGGAAGCCCAGAGCCTGGGGTCCCTGTAGACAAGGCAGATAAGAATCAGCCCAAGTGACTACAGCTGACAGTGAGGCAGGTCCCCAAACCCATCAGAAGCCAATCAATCATATTTATTGAGAACTTACTGTGTGCAGAGCACTGTACTAAGTGTGTGGGAGGGTACAATACAACAGTAAACAGACACATTCCCTGCCCACAACGAGCTTATAGTCTAGAGGCAGGGAGACAGACAACAATAAAAATAAATACAATTACAGATATGTACATAAGTGCTGTGGGACTCGGGAGGGGGTGAGGGGAGGAAGCAAAGGGAGCAAGTCAGGGTGATGCAGAAAGGAGTTGGGAGTAAGGAAAAGTGGGGCTTAGGGAAGGCCTCTTGGAGGAGACGTGCCTTCAGTAAGGTTTTGAAGGAGGGGGACAGTAATTGTCTGTCGGATTTGAGTAGGGATGGTGTTCCAGGCCAGAGTCAGGATGTGGACCAGGGTTTGGCCGTGAAATCGAGGCACAGTGAAAAGGTTAGCACCAGAGGAGTCAACTATGCGGGCAGAGTTGTAGAAAGAGAGAAGTGAGGTGAGGTAGGAGGAGGCAAGATGGTGAAGTGCTTTAAAGCCAACTGTGAGGAGTTTTTGTTTTATGTGGAGGTGGATGGGCAACCACTGGAGTATTTTGAGGAGCGGGATGCCATGCCCTGAATGGTTTTGTAGAAAAATGATCCAGGCAGCAGAGTGAAGTACGGACTGGAATGGGGAGAGACAGTAGGCTGGGAGGTAAGCTAGGAGGCTGATGCAGTAATCTAGGTGGGATAGGATGAGTGATTGTATTAACATGGTAGCAGTGTGGATGGAGAGGAAGGTGGGTTTTAGCTATGTTGTGAAGATGGGACCCACAGGATTTAGTGATGGATTGAATTGATGGATTGAAAGAGAGAGAGGAGTCAAGGATAACCCCAAGGTTACAGGCTTGTGAGACAGGAACAATGGGGGTGCCATCTACAGTGGTGGGAAAATCAGGGGGTAGGACAGGGTTTGGGTGGGAAGACAAGGAGCTCTGTTTTGGACATGTTAAGTTTGAGGTGACGGGAGAATGTCCAAGTAGAGATGTCTTGAAGGCAGGAGGAGTTGTACTAAGCACTTGGAAGAGTACGGTATAACAGCCACATTGCTTGCCCACAATGAGTTTACAGTTTAGAGGGTGTTCTCTCACAGGAAAAACAAAACAAAAAGAGTCGTATCACTCGGCTTGATGCTCTTTGCCCATTCTATGTAACCTATGTACAGAATCACTAGTTTATTCAGTGGTGTTTATTGAACACCTACTGTGAGCAAAGGAAGAATACAGAAAAGGATGCATAAATTTGGTTCCTGGCCCTCAGGGGACTCACAATCTAAAAGAGGGGTAGGGAGGTTTGCCAGTGAGGAACCTTTATACAGACACTGAGGCAATGACAAAACACAAGACCACAAAAATTCTGCAGTTGAAGGAACCATTTTCAAGCTCCTCCCTGCTCAGGCAAGGCTGTTCAGAGTCCAACAGTCAAAATCAACCACAGCCACTAATTGGAGTTTTCAGTTATTTGGAGTTAAAGGAAGGTTGCTTCCATTAGTGCTGCTGAGTGGTGGTAGATTGGGAGTTTTTTTCCAGCCTTGGGCAGACGTAGCCTGAATAACCAGCACTGACATGTTCTCTAGCTTTCATTTCAGAATCCTGCCCTCCCCTACCCCCCACCCCCATTCTTGGTACATGTCTAAAACTAGTGATGGAGAACACACAAAGCACACCCAAAATATATCTATTGTTTAGAAAGGGAATATCTCATTTCAGCGTGAACACTGCTGGAAAAAAATATGTATAATTGGTGCATGCAGGCATCCTCCAAGACCCAAGTGAGGGCACAATTGGAGAACAAAACCCAGAAACATTTTCCCAAGGTTCTGAGTTCTCAAGATGTTCAGATTAGTGTGTAGTGTTTATTCATTTCTGGCTCCATCCTGGAAGTGGAAAGGTGAGACTGCCACAGTACAACTCAGCCTGGCACTATTCCCATCCTTTTTCTATTTATGGCCATGTGAGGAAGGAAGCAGGGAAGTAGAAGTCAGAGAGCTTTTTGTCTTGAGATTTTCAGCCCTGGTTTTCAGACTCAAGACAATGACTACCTTCAGATTAGTTTGGGGAGGGCAGTTGAAGTGAGCCTTAACTTCCAGCCTTTTGAGGTTTATCTTTCCCACCTACCCATCTCTTTTCACATTTGATCTTGAATGATTTCCTTTCTCTCTTCTGTGAGCCTGCCAATTAGTGTGTGTCAAAGCACCTCCCCCTTTTCCTTCACAAAGCTCCTAAAACCCATCTGTTCTGTGAAGCATTCCAGGGACAAGTGACCACCTACTATTCTACACTGGCCTATTAAACATTTGCCCTTGTCATCTTGTGCCTCTCTGTGTGCCATTAAATTTGGAATCCCTCAGGGAAGGTTTCTTTGTACTCTATTTCTTGTGTGACTCTTGACCTCTAGAAAAACAATGGCTGGCTACACCAATGATGGTACCGAAATAAAGGATGACGCTGATTTCTAATTTCATTTTGAGGTTGGAGTGTATAATTGGAAAGGTTGGGAAAGTGGTAAAATGTGAACTTAGAAAGCTGGTCTACATACTTTCCATCAAATGGGATCGTGTTGTAATTTAACTTGGCAGATTTGTATGATTCTTCCTTATTCTTGGTTGTGTAACCAGAATTCCAATAATGATCAGAGGCTTTCAGAAAACTATTGTTTTGTTTTTGACATTTGATTTTGCAGGGCAGGCAGTCCCACATAAATAAGAATTCTTGTCTGGGAGATGTTTGTATGTTTATGTATGTTCACTTTGGATCCTCTATATCTGTGGGTCCTAAATATAAACATCCAGTTTTTTTTTTTCCTACTTTGACATGCATGAATCATAGCAGCCAATAGCTGCCTTGGACAGTATTCATTGTCTTGATTTTTCTACTGTTACCTAACATTTTAAAATAGAGAAATGAGAGAATTTCTTCTGGGGAAAAGGTCAAAGAGAAGCTACATCATTTCAGAGGATCCTCTCTGTAATTGTCAGTGCAGTCCGTAGAGCAGACAAATGCAAAGCCATACACTCACAATCCATTTTTAAAAAGTGACAAGTTATTTGGAGGATCAAGTTTTATTCTTCAGTAAGCAAAAAACATCCTCTGTAGTAAAAAGAAATCCTATGTGTATTGAATATTTTAACCCAATATCTCTAATTTTACATAAGATTTATTGCTGAAGATGAGCTATTTTCTTAAAACGATTCATTCATTCATTCATTCAATCGTATTTATTGAGCGCTTACTGTGTGCAGAGCACTGTACTAAGCGCTTGGGAAGTACAAATTGGCAACATATAGAGACGGTCCATACCCAACAAGGGGCTCACAGTCTAGAAGGGGGAGACAGACAATAAAACAAAACATGTGGACAGGTGTCAAGTCATCAGAATAAATAGAAATAAAGCTAGATGCACATCATTAACAAAACAAATAGAATAAGCACTTACTATGTGTCAGGTTCTATACTAAGCGGTGGGGTAAATACAAGCTAATCAGGTTGGACACAGTCCATGTTCCACATGGAGCTCACAGTCTTAATCACCATTTTACAGATGAGAGAACTGAGGCACAGTGAAGTGATCTGACATTTGGGGAGCATTAAAATGAATAGAACTTGTGATCTTGAATTCTAACCTTTTTTGGATTGTTTCAAGAAGTTTACATAAGTGAGGATGGGATCTTAAATACAACAGAGAAGCAGCGTGGCTCTGTGGAAAGAGCACGGGCATTGGAGTCAGAGATCATTGGTTTAAATCCCAGCTCCGCCAATTGTCAGCTGTGTGACTTTGGGCAAGTCACTTAACTTCTCTGTGCCTCAGTTACCTCATCTGTAAAATGGGGATTAAGACTGTGAGCCCCCCGTGGGACACCCTGATCACCTTGTAACCTCCCCAGCACTTATAACAGTGCTTTGCACATAGTAAGCACTTAATAAATGCCATAATAAAGAATGCCAGGAACGACTTTGCATGAGCACCCTCTCTTCCTATCCCCCAAAGCTTTAGTTTGTACTATCCAGAAGGTCTGATTCACCACTTTGTAAGAGGAACTGCTGATATCAATATGAACTCATATAGAATACAAATCTTCTTACAGATGAGTGTGATACCCAGAATTCATAAAGCATTGGGGAATAATCCAAAAGCACAGAATTTGAACCCAAAGCATACTGGACTACATTCTCCTAGGAAATTCAGTCAATCAACCAATAGTATTTATTGAGGGTCCTGTCCCATATGGGGATCTCTGACTAAAAAGGTGAGAGAATAGGTATTTTATCCCCATTTTAAAGGTGAGGAAACTGAGGCACAGAGAAATTGACTTATTCCAGTTCAGGGAAGTGGAAAGTTAGGTCTGTTATCAGACTGTAAGCTCCTTGTGGGCAATGTACATGCCTACTAATTATGTTGTAGTGTATTCTTCCAAGTGATTAGTACAGTGCTCTGCAAAAAGTAAGCTTAGAATAATAAATACCATTTATGGATTGATAGAACTTAGGTCTTCAAATTTGATAGACCATAGCTTTCCCCATCTTCAGAATCTTTCTGAAATCCCAGTAGGCTTTTTCCCCAATTATTTTTTCTTTTCCCCAGCACATTTTCCCTACTATCTCAGTATTTTTGCACTCAATACTTCTTGTTGCACTGTTGTATGTGGCATTTTACATTCAATACCATTTGAGGACTTCTTCCTCTTATTTGTAAACTATTTTAAGGATTATATCTTGGCATTCAATAGTTGGTGAAAGATAACTCACCTTATTTTTAACTTAAATCCTAACCTATAAATCTGAGACACCAAACTGTAGTCATCACTGTCAGAAGCCTAAAATGGATCAATCAATAAAGTGACACAGTTTTGATTTTTTTTTTTCCACAGATAGCCTGTCCATCACAACCTGTACAGGAACAGTGATGTTTGATCTTTAAGAAATTCTGACTTAGGTAGCTACCCAGAACAATGCAGTTCAATTTTTTGTTTTGTTTTTATCAGACAAATACAAGGTACAAGTATAAGAAAGTGATTTTGAAGTGCAGTGAAATCTTCTTAAGGGCACCACCTATGGTTTGATGGAAATGCAATCTTTTTTTTGAACCTATAGTCTTTTAGTACAGGTTCTTTGATATTTTGTAACTTAAATTCACATGGAGAAAGGAAAATGTGGTGTTTTAAGCAGGTATCCTTCAACTGGTGTTGGTCTCCTTGACAAGTATCACAATCTATAATTTGAGGTTCATGGCATTGCTATTTATTTCTTGAATTTCTACTATTCTTATTTCCAAATATCTAAAACAAAATCAAGGAACTAAATTATTATGGTCATTTCTGTTTTAATTCTGAAGTTAAAGTTGTATTTTCCAAACATAAGCACAGTTAGCATACTGAAATATTTATCAAGTGCACTCATAATCATTTTGTTACTTTTTTTAATCCATTGCAACTATTTTTGACAGGAAGTGTTAGGATTACATTTTCTTGAGAAGAAAATGTCTCTACTTTCCCAATTTTCTGGAATTTAGTAATCAAAGAATGACAAAGAAAACCAAGCAGCTAGAGAGATGGCAGGGTCAAGGTTTCATTGAACTGTGTTTTTCACTCCAAAGACTTTGTTTTGAACAAATGGTGCTTTATCCAGCCACCTTTTGGAATAGGCAGATACATTTTATGTAGTCGAACACCCATTCCAGCTTTGTAAATTCTGTCTACTAGCTGAGAGTAGACTGTTCTAAAATCCAAGTTTTGTTTTCTTTCAAAAAAATCACTAAGAACATGGAAAGCCTCATAGGATTCTTTAGGACTTTAATCATGTCCAAAACACCTCTTTGATATGGTTACTCAAAAGAAGTATCATGCATTTGTGAGTTGTATCCCATATGTTTTTAATGATACAAACCTGTGTCCCTATGATCATGACAAATAGAAAAAGGCACTAAAATTTACGGTCATTGTGGTTTGCCATGGTTGTTGCAGATGATTGATAGGCTGGTACTGACTGTATCGATGGTCTGACTTGGCCAGAATGAATGACTTTGACCATACATTTCAGCCCTTATGTGGTTCACTATGCAATGCAAGATCTACTTATGCTTTTTTAAAAAAAATGGGTGCTGTATTTCAGTGCTCAGGATGGGGCAGAGCCAAACCACACACAGAAGTCCCAGCCAGTGAGCTTACTTGTACTTGATTCTGCAGTCCTCTAAAATTCATCCAATCATATTTATTGAGCATTTACTGTGTGCAGAGCACTGTACTAGGCACTTGGAAAGTACAAATAGGCAACATATAGAAACGGTCCCTACCCAACAACGGGCTCCCAGTCTAGAAATATGACAGGAATAAATACCAATGATTGATTGATTAAATTCAAAGATTAACAGGGGAACTTGCCATTGCAAAATGCTAAATTCAAGAAGTTTGAGTGATTGGTGTGAAGCAAGGCACAAAACACCCTCACTCTCTTTGCACTCCCAAGCTGAGCTGAACAGAATTTTGAGCTCTCATCCTAGTTCTCATTTTATAAGCCTCGCAAAACCTCTTCTCAATTTGGCACAATTAGCAGCCTGTTTGAGAGCTGCAGTTTTTGCCCAACCGAATCCAATAAATGGAGGAGCAGAGGAGCTGGGTGTAAAGATAGCAATGCATGAGCAGAGCTGCAAGGCAGAATTTACATATCCCACCTGGCTCAGCACTTGAGGTTGAAATTGCAAATAATAAATAACGTTTTTCCCCTAGACAAAATAGAACTGGAAACAATGACAGCTTTGCCATTGATGAGTGAGGGCTGGCCTCCTTCTTGATTAAAAAGGTTTGAGGAGTTGATACCAATTTAACCTGATGAAGTCAAATGATATCAGAATTTAGCCAGTTTTCAAAAATAACTGTAATCTCAGATTTCAAATAAAAAAATATATGTTAACCTACAGGTGGCCATCATACTGACAAGATGTCATTCTATAGTCCTAAAACACTATAAAGTTATACAATTCAAATGGGTATTGAACAGAGATTAATTCCAACCCAATTTATGCCATTCTGCACAAATAGAGGAAACTTGAATTTCTAAGAATGATTTGAAGACCAAAGGACATCAGTAGTTGTAGCAGTGAATTTCCTATCAGCAGCTGTGATGGCTCATTAGTTGCCCTAAATCATAGGTCACTAAGCAGATGTGTGTGGGGGGTGACTATTATTCTTTTGCTACATAAGACTTAAAGATAACATGCAAAGCAACAGAAGCTGAAAAAAATGCGATAGTATCTTGAATCATTCAGAAAATATTGCTAAAATACAATCTTGAATTTGTCATGCATAATAGAGTACAGGCTTGGAATTCAGAGGAACTGGATTCCAGAAGCCAGCTCCCCACTTGTCTGATGTGTGATCTTGGGCAAGCCACTTAACTTCTCTGTTACCTCAGCTACCTCATCTGTAAAATGGGGATTAAGACTGTGAGCCCCACGTGGGACAACCTAATTACCTTGTATCTACCCCAGCACTTAGAACAGTCCTTGGCACATAGTAAATGCTCAACAAATACCATTATTATGTTATGATAATAATATTTTTCCAACATATTCTCTCTAATTATTTCTTTTACTCTCCCAACATTGCTGTGAGGTAGAAAGGCATACACAGTACTATCCCCATTTTACGGATGAGAAAACTGAGGCAGACTGGGATCAAGTAACTTGACTATATCACTTAGCAGGCCAGTGGCAGAGCTGGATCTAGAACTAAGCATTATTGATTCCCAGACCCAAGGTCTTTCCACAAGATCATGCTGACCTCTTCTGGGGTAGTGGTTTCTGAATTAGTGAGGTTTTATTCTAATTCTTACCTTCTACAGGAATGCAGAAAAACTGGGCCATGTTTTTCCTTGAGTGAGCTTGGATCCTGCTCTGTGAAAATCCCTGCTCTCTCCCGACAACCCCACCTGGGCTTAGTACTAATGGTAACAGAACAGTAGCCACATTTTCTAGGGCCAGCATCTCCCCCTACAAGCCTTCCCTGAGTAATTCTCAAAAATCTGGGACAGCCACCTGAACAGCCACCTCTGTATTTATTTTCAGCCACTCCCAGAACTTGCATTGTACATTGTGTTGTACACATGCAGTTGTACGTTCAATTATTTATTCTCATCCCACTATTTGTAAATGTGTTTATGTCCATCTTTCCCATTAGATTGGTAGCTCTTTGTGAAGAGGGAATGTGTCTTGTGTTTGTGTTGTATTTTCCCTAGCACTTAGTATTGCACCCTGGAGATGTATATAAACTATTACTACTGCTACTAGGTGACACAGGGAGCTGTGGCTCCCATGTTGTTGGGCTTTATTATTCCCTGCTTATTGTTTGAAACATTCTATTTGATAATAGTTATGGTATTATGTGATTACTATGTGTCAAGCATTGTGCTTAGCACTGTGTGAATACAATACAACCAGATCTTAGTCACTGTGGCACATGGGTCTCACAGTCCTAAGTGGTAGAGAAAACATACCTTTAGTTCCCATTTTACAGATGATGAAACTGAGGCAAAGAGAAGGTATGTAACTTACCCAAGGTCGCACAGCAGGCAAGTGTGGGGTATAATAATAATAATGGTATTTAAATGCTTACTATGTGCCAAGCACTGTTCTAAGAGCTGGGGTAGATACAAGGTAATAAGGTTGTCCCTCGTGGGGCCCACAGTCTCAATCCCCATTTTACAGATGAGGTAACTGAGATACAGAAAAGATAAGTAGCTTGCCCAAAGTCACACAGCTGACAAGAGGTGGAGCCAGGATTAGAACCCACGACCTCTGACTCCCAAACCCGTGCTCTTTCCACCAAACCACGCTGCTTCTCAGGATCCAGGTCTTCTGACTCCCTATCCTGTGTGCTTTCTCCTAGGCAAAACTGCTTCTGTGTGGCCTCCAACACATGACCAAAACATACCTGGAGAATTGAACAGTTCTCCAGAAGCTGCTATGTGTTTACTTCAGCATGTTGCCTCCAGTTTTCTCTGAACCACTCATAATTAGGAGAGCCATTTATTTTGGCAAATACATTTGCTAAAGTAAGCTACTAAACTGGACAGTAGCCGCAGTCACCCCATAACACATCCTGCTCTTATTAGACACAAAATTAGAGTTCATCCACACCCTGGAGTCGAGAATTGGAGGGGAAAGCACTCCACACATCATAAAAGAATAGCATTGCCAGGTATTCATGCAGCACCACTGTAAAAATATGATGTGTGTGTTTATGTGTGTACGTATGTACGTTTGTGACTATAGAGACTGCTAAAAGGAGGCAGCATGGAGCTGGCTCTTGGGGGCTCACACTAATTAATATAGGTTGGCTGTTTTGATCTGGTCTGAATTCTTCTCCCTGCCCACTCTGTCTCCGTTGGCCACTCTCTTCACATTTAGTGCTTTGAGCCTTTCCTTGCAACCTCTTAATCGGTTTTACGGCTCTTCGCTCAGTTCCCAAGTTTCAGAAATGCCCTCTTCCTTGGCAGTGGCATATAAGGCTGTACCTGCAGCTACAAGTGTCACTCCATATGTCTCAAGTAGAAAAATTAATAAATGGGAAGAAAGAAAGCATGACCCAGGCAGCATGGGAGCTATGGAAAAGCAGCAGAATTATTGGCAAGGTAAGGAAAGAAGGGAATCGTGAAACCCACCATCTGGATTAGTGTTTGAAATGCACCTAGAAAGAGTAACTCACATATATTAATGGTCTGAACAGGCAAGGCAGTGGAATCTTCTTGCCCTCCCTGAAGGAGGAGGTTATCAAATTCTTGGAAAATTACAGTTAAATGTCAAAACACTTTCAACTGAGTTGCCTGACTTTTCTGCTCTACTCAGTACCATCACCACAACTTAATTCTCCCCCACTGCTTGCTGTTCTTTTAAAAGTGAGGACAGGCATGTGCAAATCTCTTACAGACAGACTGTTTTGCTTGGAGAGCTGCTCTCTCTTAGCGATGCATTGCAAGTGCATTGTCTGTGGCACATTTTAATTTGGTCAAACCCTCTAAACGACTCTCTTCTGGTTTCATTTTTCTTTTTCCTTCCTTCTAGAGCTCCAGAGCCAAACATGTAGCACATGATGAGAAAGTCAAACATATATGAACATATTTACTGTTGCCTCTGCACAGCAGAGTATTGAAAAATTGATCTAATATGCTTTGTTGAGAGTGTGCAGAAAACAATTTAAAATGAAGTACATTATTCAACTGAATATCAGTGAGCCTTGTGGGTATGCATGAGTAGGTATAAGCATAAACATGTAATCACATTTTGGGTTTTAAGATGATCCCAACAGCAAGATCCTGTCCTTGTGTGTGAGTATGACTGAAAAGATCAGTGGGTGACTGACACTCCCTTCTGCTTTGTGTGCATTTAGACTAGATCCCTGCTCTGCTAGTGGGTTTTCTGTACTCAAGGCCTGTCTGTTTTCCAGTCTTCCTCTTAGCATCCCAATAGCATTGACTGTTGATAATAGCATTTGTTCAGCACTTTGTGAAAAGCCCAGTTTTAAGTACTAGGGAAATGTGCAAGTATATTGAGAGTAACTCTGTCCCAATTGCTGCCCATGAGACTGCAGCCACCTGGTGTGAATTCCCCAGACCCTTTCTCTCACCGTCCCACCTCCCTCCCACCTCCTCATTCAGTGTCTCATCCTTTTCTGCCATCTCTCAAGAAGAGGCCTTCCACCTGTTTTCAAAATTTACACCTTCTACCTGTGCCTCTGACCTCATCCCTTGTTACCTCTAAAAACCCTTGGGTCTCATCTTCTTCCCTCTCTGACCACCATCTTCAGCTCTCTGATGGCTTCTTTCCTTTTACCTTCAAGTATGATCACATCTCCCTTATCCTAAATAAAACCAAAAAACCCTTTTCCAGATACCACTGTGCCCTCCAGCTATCACCCTCTCTCCTCCCAGCCTTGCCCAAATTCCTTGAATATACAACCACCACCTCAATCAATCAGTGGTGTTTATTGAACACTTACTATGTGCAGAGCACTGTACTAAGAGCTTGGGTGAGTATAATGCAACAGTATTAGACCTGTTCTCAGCCCATAATGAGCTTACAGTCTAGAGGGGACAACAGATATTAATGTGAATAATTTATAATGTATAATTTATAACATGATTTATGATTCATATATAACGTATATATGTAATTTATAATGTATAATTTAAAGTTATATGCTGTGGGGTAGAGGATGGGGCAAATATAAAAAGCCCAAAGGTCACAGATCCAAGTGCATAGATGATGCAGAAGGGAGACCAAACTGAGGAAATTGGGAAAGACCTCTTGGAAGAGATATGACCTTAATAAAGCTTTGAAGGTGGGAGAGTGGTGCTCTGGAGTATATAGAGGGGAAGGGAGTTCCAGGGTAGGGAGAGGATGTGGGAAAGGGGTAGGTGATGTGATGAGATTGGGGCACAGTGAGGAAGCTGGCACTAGAGCAGCAGAGTATGCAGGCTGGGCTATAGTAGATTGTTGAGGTAGGTAGGAGTGAGCTGATTGAGTACTTTGACGCCAATGTTAAAGAGTTTGTTTGATGTAGAGGTGGATGGGCAGCCATTGGAGGTTCTTGAGGAGACATGGGCTGAAAGTTTTTTTAGAAAAAATAATCCAGTCAGCAGAGTGAAGTAAGACTGGAGTGGGGAGAGATAGGAGGCAGGGAGGTCAGTGAGGAGGCAGATGCAGTAGTCAAGTTGGGATAGGATAAGTGCTTGGATTAACATGGTAGCAGTTTGGATGGAGAGGAAGGGGCAAATTTTAGCAATGTTGCGAAGGTATAACTGGCAGGATTTGATAACAGACTGAATACGTAGGTGGAATGAGAGGACAATGCCAAATGTATGGGCTGGTGAGATAGAGATGATAGTGGTATTGTCTACAGCAATAGGAAAGACATGGGGAGGACAAGGTTTGGGTGAGAAGATAAGAAATTCAGTTTTGGCCATGTTTAGTTCGAGGTGTTGATGGGACATCCAGGTAGAGATGTCCTGAAGGCAGGAGGAAATACAAGAATGTAAAGAAGGAGAGATGTCAGGGCTGGAGATAGAGATTTGGGAATCATCTGCATGGAGATGGTAGTTGAAGCCATGGGAGCAAATGAGTTCTCCAAGGGAGTGGGTGTAGAGGGAGAATAGAAGGGGACCTAGGACTGAGCCTTGAGGGATCCCCACTTTCAGAGGTTGGGAGGCAGAAGAGGAACCAGCAAAAGAAATTGAGAAGGAGCAGTCGGAGAGATAGGAGAACCAGGAGAGAACAATATCAGTGAAGGTATTGTGTGGGTTGGATAAAGTTTCAAGGAGAAGGGGGTGGTCTACAGTGTCAAAGGCAGCTGAGAGATCTTAGAGGATTAGAATAGAGTAGAAGCCATCAGATTTGGTGAGAAGAAGGTCACTGGTTACCTTAGGGCTGTTTCTGTGGAGTGAAGGGAGCGGAAGTCAGATTGGAGGGGATTGGGGAGAGAATTGGAGGGAGAGGAAGTGGAGACAATGGGTGTAAACAAGTCTCTCAATTTTTTTGGAGAGAGATTGTAGGAGAGAGGTGGGGCAAGAACTGGAGGGAGCCATTGGGTCAAGGGAGTCTTTTTTTAAGAATAGTGGATACGTAGGCATATTTGGAAGAAGCCATTGGAAAGTTAACATTTGAGGATGGCAATCAAGGAGGGAATATAAGGATAGTGGATACGTAGGCATATTTGGAAGAAGCCATTGGAAAGTTAACATTTGAGGATGGCAGTCAAGGAGGGAATAAGGGAGATATGAAGGGATGGGGTCAGAAGCACAGGTGGAAGGGGTAGATTTAGAGAGGGGATGAGAGATCTCATCTTGTTACTGCAGGGAGAGTCGACGGTAGAGGAGGAGGAGGTGGGATTGGAGAGTAGCAGGGGAGATTTTAAGACAATCACGTCTAATGGTTTCAATTTTATTGATGAAACAAAATTCCTCTCCTCCAGGTCCTTTCTTGACCCTATATAGTCCAGTTTCTGTCCTCTCCAATTCTCCATGACCTCTTGATTGCCTTTATAATGCCGGCCACTCCATTTTCCTGGAAGCCTATCTAACCTGGGTTTTACTGACAAAGTTCTCTTTTGACTCTCCTCTTACCTTTATTGTTGCTCCTTTTCTGTCTCTTTCATTAGATCTTCCTCTGCCTTCCACTCTCTAACTAAGGGTGTCCCTCAAGGCTCTGTTCTGGGTTCCCTTTCTTCTCAGTCTACACTCACTCCCTTGGCTTCAACTACCACCTTTATGTGATGATTCACAAATCTACCTCACTAGCACTGACCTCCACAGCCTTGGCAATCTTGTATTTCTTCCTGCCAGGAATTTTGACATGAATGTCCTGGCTGTACAACAAGCTCAACATGTCCAAAACTGGACCACTCACTTTCCCTCCCAAATCTTCTTCTCCACCTAACTTTCCCATCCCAATTGGTAATAACACCATCCTCCCTGTCTCAAACCTGTAAACTTGAGGTTATCCCTGATTCCTCCCTCTCTTTGGGTCGCCATATTCCGTCTGTCAGCAAATCCTGCAGGCTCTTCTTCTACATCATCTCCAGAAGCAATCACTTCCTCACTATCCACACTGCCCCCCCCCCCGCCCACCTTTTCCAGGCACTCATCATATCCCGACTCAACTACTGCATCAGCCTCCTTGCAGACCTTCCTGCCTGCAGCCTCTCCCATCTCCAGTCCTTACTTCACTCTGCAGCTTGGATAATTCTGAATGTCTCTCACTCAAAAATTTCCAATGGTTGCCCTTTCCTTTCCACATCAAACAGAAACAACAGACCACTGGCTTTAAGGAGCTCAATCAGCTCTCTTATCCATGCTCTTCTCCCACTACATCCAGTTTGCAATCTTCATTCATTCAGTCAGTCATATTTATTGAGTGCTTACTGTGTACAGAGCACTGTACTAAGGGCTTGGGAAGTACAAATCGGCAACATATAGAGACAGTCCCTACCCAACAACGGGTTCACTTCATGCGTCTCAAGGTAACCTACTTACTGTGCCATGTTCTTATTTCTTGCACCTCTAACCTCTGGCACACACCCTTTGCCCTGCTTGGAACTTCCTCCCCCTTTTAAATATGACAGACTAAAGCTTTTCCTATCATCAAGGTTTTCTGGAATCATATCTCATCTAGGAGGCCTTCCTCGATTTATTTCTCATCTCAGATTACATCCTCCCGATGACTATTTCAGCATTTCTGCACCTCCTACACACTTGCGCACTCACAACCTTCTGAAGCCCTTATTTACATATCTTACATATCCTAACACTTGTATTAATTCTTATATTGATCCCCTTTTTTCTTCTACCTGTAAATTATTTTTGTCTCTATCTCCTCCCTCCTGCCCCTGTAGACTGAGAGAGGTACTTGAGGTCAGATATCATGTCTACTAACTTCATTGTATTCTTCCAAGCACAAAATACAGTGCTCTGCACACACTAGATGGGCAATAATTACTGGTGACTGATGGTGAGCATTGCTTGAATGCTGGTAAGATGATTGTCTTGCAGGATTTTGTAAGTGGTAATCTTATCCTGTCATTTGATCTAGAGTACACTTTGATGCTCATGAAATTGCTTCAGGAGCTGGATGCCTTCTGTAGTAGGGCCAGGTATTGCTGTCATATAAAAGGTTGAACACCATCTTTCATCATAGACCCCCAACTTGATAATGGAGCTTGATGCTGGCACACTCTTGAAGTCTTTCCAAGGCCATCAGTCATGGGTATTTATTGGGCTCTTCTAAATATCCTGTTGATGCCCTCTTGCAAGAGCTTAGTAGAGTATAGCACACTGTATAAAGTGCTTGCAGGCTACTTAATTGAAAGCAAAGCCAGGCAGACAACATCTCGGAACAGAGGCTACACCCTGAGCAGTGGCAGAACTAGGGGAATAAAGTGAAGGGAGAAGAAAGAAGGAGGGCAAGAAGGTAAGCCAAGAAGAAGCTGTTTTAAATTTATCATGAAGGAAAGCAGAACTGATTTTAAAAAAATGTAAGCACATCAGAAATTTCAAATCACACAAAATAACTTGAGTTCCAAAGCTCTGAAAGAACTGAGGATCAAGTTTGATGTTTTATCATTACAGTGGATAAAGTAAGTGCACAAATAATAATGTCTATTTCAATTAGTGGTATTATTGATTGCTTACTGTATCCAGAGCACTGTACTAAATGCTTGGGAAAGTACAATGTGATACAGTAGGCAACATTCTATTTCGATCAGAAGAGAGGGCTAATTACAACTGCTTTCCATAGAATATTTCTTCTAGCCAAGTGTCAGTGCCTTCAATTCCCCTAGTAAAATCCTTGCTAAAAGCTTGGGTTGGGAACAACCCAGAGGCCTACATAGTCTAGTCATGCTAAAAGAGGGGATGACTCCCCAGGACCGTATGCCATGTTTAATGTGGTGTATATTGACTTGTATGCCCACCATTCTAGAAGCTCAGCCATCAGTGAGAAGATTGCTTAGTTTTCTGAGCATGTACTTAAGCAGACATAGTACAGTGCTCTGCACCTGGTGAGCATTCACTAGGTGCTATTGATAGACAAAGTGCGGCTTGAAGATGAGACTAGAGAACCTGCATAGGAATCCGGGTGCAATATTTGTGAGAGGGGAAATTTCTTCAGCTACCTAGAAGGCATGTTCCAGGCAGGGCCAATATGTGGCTCACAAGCCACGGATGACTCTCCTTGACTTGCTGAACAGCTTGCCCACATGTGCTTTGTTATTTATTATTTCACTGGGGTGTGTTGCAGTTGCCACTTCACCAGTCCTTTTGGGGACAGTGGTGTTGCCACCTCTATCCATGTGGACTCAAGCCAGGAGGGTGTAGCACCAGGCCTTGCTCTCAAGACCCTGCCTCTGGCTGTCCCTTGCTCAGTGCTGCCAATCACTGCCCACTCCTTCTCCCCAGGAACACCTGATGAAGCAGCACGGACTAGTGGCAAGAGCAAAGGACTGGAAATCAGAAGGACCTGGATTGTAATTTCAGCTCTGCCACTTGTCTGCTATGACCTTGGGCAAATCATTTAACTTCTCTGTGCCACAGTTACCTCATCTGTAAAATGGGGAATGAGACTGTGAACCCCATGTGTGGGACGAATTTGTCTAACCTGATTATGTTGTATCTACCCCAGTGCTTAGAACAGCGATTGGCACATAGTAAGCACTTTAAAATACCATTATTATTATTAACAAATGCCACACACACAAAAAAAAAAAATCTGCTCTCTACCACTCACTGTTCTCTCCCCCCACAAACACCAGAATGCCTTCTCACCGTTGAGGTTAAAGGAAAGACTTTGGCTCTGTCGTTCATGGTCATATTATCTTTTTTTTTGCACTTCTTTGGTTCATGAGGCTTGGCCACCCCTGGCATAATGTAACACAGTTGAATACATTTCAGATAGAACCTAATGCTAGTCAACAGGATGCCAAAGTAGCAGGCATGTCATTGATGTATTCTGAAATCTGATGTGTTGGATCATTTCCAGTCTCTTCCTTGCCTTGTTTCATTTTCTTTCATTTCCTGGCTACTTTTTCACTTTTCTGCTTCCCTACGGGGACCAACCTTCACCAGTCCCCTCTACTTCCTAACAGAATCTCACAAAAAAGGGGGTTTGTGAGGAGATGAAGCAGAATGGCAGTATTATTCTTATAATGAGTCCTAGATTAGAACTTTTCTCTATCTAAGGGGCTGGAGATTTAGGGTTACTCATCAAGCTGATTTCTTTGCTTTTTCATTGTGCTTTGCTAGTCTGAGTTTCAGCTAAGCATGAAAAAGGCCATTTTGGATCCATTTGGATTTGGATTCATTTTGGGATCCAAAATGGGAAATTTGAAGTGTTTTTCTTAGGCAAAGATAGAAACTTTCTTCTTATGAAGCAGGCCGGGTAAGAGACCATTTTTATTTTTGAGGGCATATTTCTGGTCCCTATGATGTTAGCAGGATACCAGAACAGGATCTCTGAAGTACTCCTAGCCCAATTGTTAGTGCCTGGACGATATGAGATCTGGATCAAACCCTCTCCTTTATGATTAAAGTTTTGTGCAGCCACTTATGCCAGGTTTTGGATGTCACTCATGAAAGTGGTTGGAGATTTTTTCCCTTTTCTCTGGCAATTTTAGGGCTTGAGAGTTGTTGCTGAAGGGTGGAGGGATGGGGGTGTGTGAGAGAGAGGGAAGACAAACTATCATGAACTTCAATGACTGGCAAACTGGTTGACAAGTCCGATGGGAAAATGATCTTTAGTTCATACATTAACAGCTGGCTCTTTTGGAGAAATTCTTTTAGGTGGAATGAGTGGCACATTTGCTCTCTGAGTCAAGGTTCTTTCCTCCAGCAGAGAGAGCATTAGAAAAAGGCACTGATATCCCTGTGAAGATGGTCTGATCAGTTAATTTCAACTCAAACTTTAAAAGGGTCTTTTCATGTGAGCTAGCTGGCCATTCTCTGCTGTGGTCCAGAGAGAGAGGAAGAGAGCAAGAGAGCAGATACCTTGAGGCCTGGCCACTCCCCCAAGGCCAAATGCATTGTCCTTTCAGGTACACCTTGTGAACTACTGCTAGGGAGAGTGATGAACTCTTTGTTCCCTTTTTATCTTCAGTAAACTCTAAAAGGAGTGGCAAAGAAATGTGAAGGGAGAAATGGAGAGAAATCATGCAACACTTCTTTCACATAAAGAAGAAACCAAACCTCACTCTCCAAAACAGGGGGAAATAAAGTATTATTTTCTGGAGTCATGGCAGGTTCACTGGGCATTCCCTGATGAGTGGAAAGCTAGAACATATCCTGGTATGAATGGATTAGTCAGTGCATTGACATTTAGAGGGAAATCTTAGTTTTTGAAATGGCTGTTTTTGGTGTGATCACAGAAAACAGAAGACAGAAGGATTGTGCTAAATTTCATGAAAAGAATGGTAGACACTGGATAACAAAATATTGTTGAAAAATCAAAACATGAAGGCAGCATGGTCTAGTGGAAAGAGTCTGTGACTGGGAGGCAAGAGATCTGGTTCTAATCCCAACTCTTCCATTGGCCTACTGGGTGACCGCTGAGCCTCAGTTTCCTGATTGGTAAAATGGGACTAAGATATCTGCTGTCCCTACCTTTAGGCTATAAGCACCATGTGGGACAGATACTACATCTTATTGGATTATTTTGTATCTACTCCAATGTGAAGAACAATGTCTGGCACATAGTAAGCACTTAATAAATACCACAATTACTATGATTAATAGAAAGGAGGAAAGCTTACTCCTTAGGTGTGCACTTTCTAGACAGGAACCTTGTGTTATTCTGTACATAAAGTGACTATATTTTCTGAGTAACTGTATTTTTTGTTAAGTGCTTACTATGTTCCGAGCACTGAACTAAGCCCTGGGCTAGCTACAACATCATCAGTTCCCTCATGGGCCTCACAGTCGAAGTAGTAGTGAGAACAGGTATAGAATCCTCATTTTGCAGATGAGGGAACTGAGCAACAGAGAATTTGTGACTTGCCCAAGGTCACACAGCAGGCAAGTGGTAGAGCTGGGATTAGAACCCAGGTGAATCAATTGTATTTATTGAGTGCTTACTGTGTGCAAAGCACTGTACTAAGCAGTTGGGAGAGTACAATGTAACAGAGCTGGTAGCCACGTTCCCTGCCCACAGCAAGCTTACAGTCTAGAGATCCTCTGACTCCCAGGCCTAGGGTCTTTCCACTAAGCCATGATACTTCAAAGAGGGTGCCCCATACTCTAGATTTCGGTAAGATTGTGCCACAATAAAGAGCACAGTCATCATTATCATCAGTGACATTTGAGTGCCTAGTGTATGCAGAGCATTGTACTGAATGCTTAGGGATGAGCATTTTGTGCAGAACACTGTACTAAAAGCTTAAATTAATTGAAATAGATGAATAGTTTATACATGAAAGCATTAAGGGGGCTGATGGAGGGCATGATCAGATAGATGGAAATTAAGAGGACCCTTTAGTGAGAGGAACATGGTTTGGCAAATTTGAGGTGGGAGGGAGTCCTTGCAGGCAGAATGGCATGAGAAATGGATTGGAGATGGGAAAGTCAAGAACAAAGTACAGCAAGAGGACTATTGTCAGAGGAGCAGAGTGTGAGCTGGAGTGCAGTAGGATAGGAGAGTAGGTAGGTCAGCAGATGGAGAGCCTTAATGCCAGGGATCATGAGTTTCTTCTTTAAGAAGAAATGGAGGTTTTTGAGGAGGGCTGTGTGTCTTCCTGTTGGAATCTTTAAAAAGATGATACATGCGACACACATAGGATAGACTAAAGAGGGGAGAGGCTTGGAGTGGGGAAATTAGTAGAGTCTGCTACAGTAATCTAGACAGAAGGGCTTGAACCAACATGGTGGTAATGAAGCTGGGGAGAAAAACAGGCAAGATTTAGAAACAGACTAAATAGAGGGGAGAAAATGGCAGAAAGGAGTCCTAGAGCACAGGCCTGGGAGTCAAAAGGGCCTGAGTTGTTCTCCTGGCTCCACCACTTGTCTGCTGTGTGACCTTGGGCAAGTTGCTTAACTTCTCTGGGCCTCAGTTTCCTCATCTGTTAAATGGGGATTAAGACAGTGAGCTTGAACCTGATTAGCTTGTACCTACCCCAGTGCTTAGTACAGTGCCTGGTGTAAACACTTCACAAATACCATAAAAATAAGAATAAAAATACTATGACCTATTGCGCCCCAAAGTGAGATGTCTAAATTGCCTTATCTATAAGCTATAGGTCTGATACACTGTGGGAACACTCAATAAATATTAATTGTTGTTGATGATCAGTCCATACTTCACTCTGCTGCCTGGATCATTTTTCTACAAAAACGTACAGGACATGTTTCCCCACTCCTCAAGAAGCTTCGGTTGTTGCCCATCCACCTCTACATCAAACAAAAGCTCACAATTGACTTTAAAGCACTCAATCACCTTGCCCCACTTAACTCACCTCACTACTCTCGTAGTACAACCTAGCCCACACACTTTGCTCCTCTAATGCGAACCTCCTCACTGTACCTCCGTCTCGTCTCTCTCCACCGACCCGTCACCCACATCCTGCCTCTGGCCTGATGGCCTGCCTCACACCCTCCCTCCTCAAATCTGGCAGACAATTACTCTCTTTCCCCTGCCACCCCCGCAATCCCATCCTTACTCCTCCCCGATCGCCCGTTTTGGCTTCCCTCTCCCCTGGGGCCGGGGCCTGGCGGGGCCCAGATGGGGAGGCCTGGAGAGGCCCGGCGGCCTGCTGAGGGTCGGGAATGATCGGGGGAAGGTTCTAGTTTGTGTTAGCTGTTGAGGGGGATTTAATCCCGGCGGAGATTTCTGAGTCCACAACTGGAAGAGCCTGAAAACGCCCGGTGATTTTAACTGTTTTCCTGCTGGGGAGCCGGTCATGGCTGGGCGAAGAGACTGCTCCAGGGACTCTCTGCCCTCTCCCCGCTACACACCCGGGCACCCTGCCAGCTGGTTGGTTTCAGGGGGTCGGGGGCACGCTGTCTTGCTACAGCCTGGGCTTTGGGGGGGGCCCAGGTTGGTGGCCGGAAAGTCCCAGGATCAAAATAGAGCAAATAGCAGGAGGCTTCTGGTGCCCGAGGAGCTGAGGTGGGGTGGGGGCGCCCCCCTACTGGGCGATGCCATCAGGATTGAGGTCTCTTGCCCAGGGTCCCCTCAGGCAGATCCAGATTGCCAGTTCCAGGCGCCCCCCCTTTAACCGGGCGCCGAGACTGATTACTGACCAGGAAAGTTCTCATGGGTAGGGGCGCTGATGGCCTTTCGTGGGCACTTTACCCTGTGACCTTCAACTGATCCCTTCCCTCCTTTGGGCCTGGAACTCCCTGTGGAGAAGGGGCCTTGTGTAAGTGCGGACAGTCAGCGGGACCCTGTGACCCCCCAACGGGGAATGCTGACCCCAGCTCCTCACCATTCCTCGTTCTCGCCTGTCTCGCCGTCGACCCCCGGCCCACATCCTCCCCCTGGCCTGGAATGCTCTCCCTCCGCACATCCGCCAAGCTAGCTCTCTTCCTCCCTTCAAAGCCCTACTGAGAGCTCACCTCCTCCAGGAGGCCTTCCCAGACTGAGCCCCCTCCTTCCTCTCCCCCTTGTCCCCCTCTCCATCCCTCCCGCCTTACCTCCTTCCTTTCCCCACAGCACCTGTATATATGTATATACGTTTGTATGTATTTATTACTCTATTTATTTTACTTGTACATATTTATTCTATTTATTTTATTCTGTTAATATGTTTTGTTTTGTTCTCTGTCTCCCCCTTCTAGACTGTGAGCCCACTGTTGGGTAGGGACCGTCTCTATATGTTGCCAACTTGTACTTCCCAAGCACTTAGTACAGTGCTCTGCACACAGTAAGTGCTCAATAAATATGATTGAATGAATGAATGAATCTCTTCAAAGCCTTATTGAAGGCTCATCTCCAAGAGGCCTTCCCTGACTAAGCCCACCCTTGTCTTCTCCCACTCCCTTTTGTGTCACCCTGACTTACTCCTTTTGTCCTCCCCCTGACCCCTCAGCACTTACGTACTTATCTGTAATTTATATTAACGTCTGTCTCCCCACTCCCCCCCCGCCCCGCCCCCGCGGTCTAGACTGTAAGCTTGTTGTGGGCAGGGAATGTGTCTGTTTATTGTTGTATTGTACTCTCCCAAGTGCTTACAGTGCTCTGCTCACAGAAAGTGCTCAATAAATATGATTGAATGAATGAATATTAATTGGTCGACTAAAATCTTCTGGTTGAAATCAATCTCAAGTCCCTAACATCTTTATTCTATCACCTTAATTTCCATCATTTGTTAATGATGTTTACTAAGCTATGTGCCAGGCACTGTACTAAATGCTGGGGTGGATACAAGCTAATCTGATTGGACACAGTCCATGTCCCACACGGGGCTCACAATCTTAATTTCCATTTTACAGGTGAGGTAACTGAAGCCCAGAGAAGTGACTTGTTCAAGGTCACACAGCAGACAAGTGACCGAACTGGAATTAGAATCCAGGTCCTTCTGACTTCCAGTCCTGTGCTCTGCCCACTAGGCCACACTGCTTCTTGGCTGTTGCTGCTTCTTTTGTTCTATTTCTAAAGTAGGGCATTTGCTGATCTAAGTGGCAGTGCTAGGATTTTACCTGCTAATTTTTTAAGATCAGAATGCTCTAGATCCATGTTTTCTGACAAACTCCCCTGTCATCAGAACAGATTCTATTCAACTAGTTCAAGTTCTGGATCTTAGCAGTCTTAAATGGGGTCTAAACCAGGCAAGTCAAACTCATTCCTATGGATGGACTGCCAAGATTTGGTCTGAAGCACATGATTCTGGTAGTGTTCTTCAGAAGCCTGTTCAGAAGGATTCGGGCTAGAATCTGACCAGCAATGGAAAGCAGTAAGATGTTCCAGGAGTTTCTATGATCATCTCGCTCCCCTTTCTTCTTGAAGATGGTGATTATGGTGGCAGCTTTGAAGGCTTGGGCAGACTTCTAGACATCTAAGATTAGCAGTCTCCTTGCTTGTAGGTTTCTGCCATAATACCACCAGATTCACAGGCTTTTACATTCTTTATAGATTTAAGTGTAATAGTTTCTTCCTTAAGAGTTGGAGCTAAGGATATGCCTTTACAATTTGGGCTTTTTTTTTCTATACTTCAAAGTGACTCTTCTTCAGTGGGGCAAGGTATGTTAAGGTGCTCATTATAGTGTTCTTGCCATCTGGGCAGGATTCCTTCTTTGTGATGAGAGTGGCTCCAACTGTACTCTTTTTAGTATTGCCTTGGTAATATCTATGAAGATATAGAGCTTCTTTAGGGATGAGTAAAAGTCTTTAATTTGGCAGTAGTCAAATCTGAATCTCTGTGACTTTGACATACCACCACTGGTTTTGCGTGTTTCTTGGGTTAATCCTCATATATTGCCATTTAGATGCCTCATCTTCTCCATAAATGCCATCTGAATAAGGAAACCTATTTGGGGGCTCTGTTACTACTATGTAAACTCAATTTCATTCTAACGTTTGGGCAAAAAGGAATTTGTTTAGCTAGCTTGGTCAGGTCATTCGCTCTTATTCTTTCTCAGCCTTCTTTTATTTATTCCCGCTTTGCAAACTTCCTGCCAAGTAGAATAAATACCAAGAAGGGAGGGAGAAAACATCTGTGGATTACACTGCTTTGGGTTTCAATTACAAGGTGCTTTTGGGTACAAAGGGAGATCTGAAAAGGGCTTTGAAGACAGCAATTGTCCTTTCTTTCTCTTAATATGGGATTGGCCTGCAGTTGTAATTCATTAGCCTGGATGGTTTCTAAAATGACCCACTTTATTTGCCTACTGCCAGGAGCAAAGATGTACCTACTGTATGTCAACAGAAAGTCCAGGCTCTTTTCACAAGGTGTCAAGAGAGTGGTATGTTTCTCGGGAAGCACAGTCAATTAGAACCCTGCTGAAAGATATTTGGTTGAAGAGCTGAGTACCATTTTTATTAAATGGAAGAGCAGTACTGCATTTCTGTCTCTCAGCCGGTGTGAGATTAATGTCTTTTGATGTGATACTCTTGCCCACTGGAGTAGGATGATTGACAGAAGCATAATCTGAAGTGCATAACAGTGGCTTTATAACCAGTTATCTCCTAGATGTCTTTTTTTTAACTGAGGGCTCCTAAATATAATAAATAATAACATATGTCATTGGAGTAAATCCCAGTTCAATAGCTGCCAGTGATTCATTTCACTGTTTGAATTTTTGAAAGTGCTATGTCCATCTGTCACAAATATAAGTTATTGACTAATAATGTTGTTCCATGTATTATTGGGCTCCCTGTGTGCTCTCGTCCCCCCACCTCCCTGCTCCCCCAACCCAAGTCAAGAAACCCATCTGTGATTATTTTAATTTGGGAACCTGCCCCTTATTAACACTTAAGTCACTTAACTTCTCTGTGCCTCAGTGACCTCATCTGTAAAATGGGGATTAAGACTGCGAGCCCCTCGTGGGACAACCTGATCACCTTGTATCCCCCCCAGTGCTTAGAATAGTGCTTTGCACATAGTAAGCGCTTAACAAATGCCATCATTATTATTATCAAGCAATACTAATTGCAGCCCTTGTGTAGTTGTAAACCGAGATATGCCCGTAATTTGCCACTGCCACTCTGAAGTTGGGATATGACAATTAATAGTAATATATAATTATGGTATTTGTTGAGAGCTTACTATGTGCCAGGCATTGTTCTAAATGCTGGGGTGGATACAAGCAAATTGGGTTGAATATAGTCTCTGTTCCATGTGGGGCACACAGTCTCAATCCCTGTTTTACAAATGAGGTAACTGAGGCACAGAGAAGTGAAGTGATTGGCTACCAATCAATCTGCGCATCAGGCAGAAACTCCTCACCTTCCGCTTCAAGGCTCTCCATCACCTCGCCCCCTCCTACCTCACCTCCCTTCTCTCCTTCTACAGCCCAGCCCGCACCCTCTGCTTCTCTGCCACTAATCTCCTCACCGTGCCTCGTTCTTGCCTGTCCCGCCGTCGACCCCCAGCCCACATCATCCTCCTGGCCTGGAATGCCCTCCCTTCCCACATCCGCCAAGCTAGCTCTCTTCCTCCCTTCAAGGCCCTACTGAGAGCTCACCTCCTCCAGGAGGCCTTCCCAGACTGAGCCCCCTCCTTCCTCTCCCCCTGGTCCCCCTCTCCATCCCCCCCGTCTTACCTCCTTCCCTTCCCCACAGCACCTGTATATATGTATATATGTTTGTACATATTTATTACTCTATTTATTTATTTTACTTGTACATATCTATTCTATTTATTTTATTTTGTTAATATGTTTGGTTTTGTTCTCTGTCTCCCCCTTCTAGACTGTGAGCCCACTGTTGGGTAGGGACTGTCTCTATATGTTGCCAACTTGTACTTCCCAAGCGCTTAGTACAGTGCTCTACACACAGTAAGCGCTCAATAAATACGATTGATTGATTGATTGATTGAAGTGATTTGCTCAAGGTCTAAAAGCAGAAAAGTGGCGGAGCTCGGATTAGAACCCATGACCTTCTGACTCCCACATGTTTTGAGCAGTGCATGTAGCCACTTGGCCAATTTAATGGGCTGTGTCCTCTTTGAATTTTAGACTAGCCAGAAGCATTTCTTTTGAATGAGGGCTCGGATGTGCCAGGCCACCAATTTTTCAATGTTTGTTGGGCTCAGGCCAGATTGGGTTGGACTGTGAAAATCTGGCTCAACCAACAGTACTCCCTGGTGGCAGCTGATAATCAGGCAGTCTCCTGGGCTGATCAGAATGCAATTCTTCACTTGACCACCTCTCCTGAGTTACTTCAGACCCTACTCCTGCTGAACTGCCCCAAATTATCTTGATAACTGTGATATTTGTAAAGCACTTACAACGTGCCAAGGACTGTACTAAGTGCTGGGGTAGATCAGATTGGACACAGTCCCTGTCCCACATGGGGCTCACTGTCTAAGTAGGAAGGAGACCAAATATGGAATCCCCATTTTACAGACTAGGACACTGATGTCCTTCTACTTAGCCTGGAAGCCCCATGAAGAACAGGGACTGTGTTCAACCTAATTAAATTGTATCTGCCCCAGTGCTTATAACAGTGCTTGACACATAGTAAGTGCTTTAACAAACATCATAAAAAAATGACTTGCCTGAGGTCACACAGCAGACAAGTGACAGAGCTGGGAATAGAACACGGGTCCTCTGACTCCTAGGCCCATGCTCTTTGAGCTAGACCAAGCTGCTTCCTATAAAAGTACTAGTACAAAAAAAGAACAAGTAGCAAGTCTCCCATTCTGAGTTGGACACAGATGGATTTCGTGAACTTTTTTCAACTGTTGGCATGCATGTGCAATGAGCTACCTTTTTTCTGGGATACATGAAGCAGTGTGACCTAGTGGGAAGAGCACGGCACCTGGAGGTCAGAGGACCTAGGTTCTAGTCCAGGCTCTGCCACTTGTCACCTGTGTGACCTCAGGCAAGACACTTCACTTCTCCGTAACTCAGTTTCCTCATCTATGAAGTAGGATTAAATACCTGTTCTCGCTCCCCGTTAGACTACAAGCCCCATTTGGGACTAGGACTTTTCATTCCTATCTGCTTACATTTTGTCTACCCCAGTGCTCAGTACATTTGCTCAACAAATGCCACAATTAAAAATAAAAATAAAAGGGAAAACATATTGGTTTATTCTAGACTGTAAACTGATTGTGGTCAGGGAGCATATCTATTAACTCTTATATTGTACCTTCCCAAACACTTTAAGCCCTCAAATACAATTAATTGATAAACCTTTCCTTCACGTTGTCTCCTAATGGTAGTTTTACTCACCCATTACAAGTTTCCACTGGTCTCAGTTACTTGGGCCACTTTCCTGCCCAATTAAGAATTTTGCCTTCGTTCCTGTACTTGCTCACCCCGTATAGTAACCTTTCATGTGGCACTCTATAAAGGCTGTCTTAGAAGTCTTTGTATATTGTATTGGCTGTTTCACTTCTGACAGCTCTCATTGTTAATGCTACAAAAGATCTGCCGAGTGTGACCTCCACTTGATAAATCTTTCCTGGGTGTCTTTGACTACTCAGCATGGATCTCAACCAAGCATTTTCCTGTTTTACACCATCACTGGGATTGTAGAACTCTAACCACACACTATAGGGCTGTCATTTTGTAGTTTGTCCTTCAAGATTTTCCCAATATGGATATTGTTGTGATTTTCCCTGGGATCAAGGTGCAGCTCTTATTTCCATAGAGGAATTTCAAAATGTTTTGCTCTTTTACTCTCCTTACTTTCTGGACTTGGGGTACCCATGTCCTGCTTCTAAAACTGTCTTTGCTTTTCAGTGGCTCCAACTTCTACTATCTCAATAGCCGCAGGTATTTCCCCCATCAGTAAAAATTTATCCTGTATTACACGTACTTCTCCTTCCCTCTGAGAAGCATGGGGTTGCATTACTTTAGTTAGGTTTTTTTCTCTTTCCTAGTCTTTCATCAACATTCTGCCAGGATCCTTCATTGATGCTGCATGGTCTTTCAAATTCCCTACTTACTCGTCACTACTCTAGAGTGATCACATTCGATTTCAGGGTTGTGAGGAGCCTGGAGCAGCCACGATCACAGGCTTTCCTGGACAGAGGCCCCTGTACTGCCACTCATCCGGAGTGTCCCCTCTACCACACTGAGGGGCACTGGCAGTGACCCACTGCTTTATTGATAATGTGATTAAGAGGAATAGTCCTGTATTTTGGGATCCCAACACCACCCCAAAAATTTGACAGCCAGACTGTTTAAAGTCACTCTTTTGGCCAGATGAGTAGGGAGGCAATAACAACTTTACAAGTGGCAGTGGCACTGAAGGTCAGTGGAGGAGGAGGAGAACCTTTGTCCAATCTGATTGACTTGTATCTTCCTAGGTGCTTGCAACAGTGTTTGATACACAGTAAATGCTTAACAAATTCCATTGTAAAAAAGGAATAATAATAATAATAATGGTATTTGTTAAGCACTTACTATGTGCCAAGCACTGTTCTAAGCATTGGAGTAGATACAAGGTAATCAGGTTGTCCCACGTGGGGCTCACAGTCTTAATTCCCATTGTACAGAGATGAGGTAACTTAGGCACAGAGAAGTGAAGTGACCTGCCCAAGGTCACATAGCAGACAAGTGGCAGAGCTGCAATTACAACCCACAACCTCTGATTCCCAAGCCCAGAATGTGTCCAGACCATTTTTCTTTCTTGTCATTGTCCATCTCCCCTTCTTCTCTTCCTCCTCAGCCTCAGCTGCTGTTTCCATCACTGCTGTGGCTGGTCAGGTCACTTTGGGGCCATTTCTTAAAGTTTCCAGAACTCTTAGGGCACTTGTGCAGTGTCCCCATACATGGGCTTTGGTGGGCAGAGGGAACAATGCAATGCATTTTGCTCTTTGCTGGCTTGGGAGGTGGATGAGCAACCAACATCGCTGGATCTAAGGAGGAGCCACCCATCTAGAGTTCTTTGAGGATCACATTTTCCATGGACTGTTCTTTCCCTTTACACATAAGAGCTGACACAGAGTTTATTTTTATATAATAATTATCCACATATGGTCACAAGAGGGCAGAGCCCAGTGCAAGCACGTACTCTAAAACTGGAAATAGATGTTTCATTTACCCTCCCAATAGATGTGTAGGCAATGCATAATAATTGCGGTATTTGTTAAGCACTTATTATGTACCAGACACTGTTTTAGGGGCTGCAGTGGATATAAACAAATTGGGTTGGAGGCAATTCCAGTCCCGCATGGGGCTTACAGTCTTAACCCCCATTTTACAGATGAAGTATGATATACGGTATGATCTACATACCATCTTACTTGGAATGGGGGCCAGAGTGGATCACCATTACACTATTACATTACATTACACCATTATATTATTGTTGTTTCTGGTATAAGGCTAAGCAGCGTGTCTCAGTGGAAAAGAGCATGGGCTTTGGAGTCAGAGGTCATGGGTTCAAATCCCAGCTCTGCCAATTGTCAGCTTTGTGACTTTGGGCAAAGTCACTTAACTTCTCTGCACCTCAGTTACCTCATCTGTAAAATGGGGATTAAGACTGTGAGCCCCCCGTGGGACAACCTGATCACCCTGTAACCTCTCCAGCATTTAGAACAGTGCTTTGCACATAGTAAGTGCTTAATAAATACCATCATTATTATTATTATGAGGGAATAGTTTTTTTCTAGCAACTAACGTTCTGTGATCATTGGGAGATAGCCAGAGCTGAAAGGAACTATGAGAACACAAAATCATATTCATGATGATATCTTGGACATACAGATCATCATACCTTTCCTCTAGCAAGCTCAAATCAATGGTACTAAATGAATAATAAGAAACTGTGTAATTTGAACATGGTGATTTCTCATGCCCTATGTTTTTTATCAGTGAAATAGTGCTGTATTACTTCAGTAATACCTGTGCCCGCAGGAAGTATAGTATTGCATTTCTTGTAGTAAGGCATAATTGATGTTTGACTTGTGCAACTTCCATCGGCTCCATATAGCTAATTGTTAATATACTCTTGGCCTGCTTCACTGTACTTATCTGAATTGTGCTGCGAGGGGCTCTTCTCCAGATTCCATAGACATGGAAACCCAATGGATCTTGAGTGGCAGTCCCAAACTGGGAGATCACTGTCTAAGCTTTAATGAGCTGGAGTTTCAGTTCTTTGCTCATTCCAGAAGGGTGCACTGTTGGATTTTACCAAACAATAACGTGTTCATTAAAACAATGTCCTTTCTTCCCCATTGTTTAACTTGCATTTCCCTTTAAAGCTGTCTCTTTCTTTTAAATCTCACTTCCAGTCCACTCTCCGGTGGCTCATTTTCTAGGATCAGTTCATCAGATGGTTGACTCTTTTCACTCATTCCTCTCCTTTTTTGAGTGCCAGGGAGGCAAATGAAGAACATATTGATCAAGGAGAGTGGCCCCAGCATGTGTTGAGACCCCAGCTAAACAGTAAACAGTATCTTGGACTCTTTGTGGTTTGTCCCTCCTTCCTGTTGATTTCCCTCTGAGGGACGAATTTATCACCCTAGTCACAGATGGGACAGGGTTGGCAGGAGCAGGATACAGATGCCAAGCTCTGGAAGGCTACCAACAGCAACATCTGGATGGAGAGCTGGATCATTTTCTGTCTGCTTGTCTGCTTTCCATGACTGGCTGTTGAATGGTCTGTGGGGTGATAATGCTGGGTCAGTTCTACCGTAGATCATGGATTGGGACAGTAGGTTTGTCTCCTAGACACCATTTGCTAAGGACAAAGAATTGCTACTGTTGAAATGGCTTGTTTTCAGAGCAAATATGCAATTTACAATAGGGCATATGGAAAATACATTTCAGCAGATATACTTTTGGCTTTTATTGGCAGAGACAGGTCATACGTTTTTAATGTCAGATTCCATAGGCATAGAATCAGTACAGTAAATTGTTGAAAATGAATTTTATTTTCCTTGTAACAACCTGACCTTGAAGGTTTCCTCTCACTAACCCTCTAAGTGGTTTTTTTTTTGGACAATGTTTTCTATTAATTTTAACAAATATTATTCATTGGAAAGAATGCATTGTCTCTAAGTTCCAGTTTGGTGAAAATAAAACAAACCTGTTAAGAAGTAAATAGAAGGGTAAAATCTATAATAACATGTTCAGGTTCAAATTGAAATACTCAAATCAGTTGATTGGGAGAATTGCACACTCAATTGTATTACAGATACTATGAGGTAACAATTACTGGGGAATTTTATGCAATGAAAATGGTCAGATATATTTCACTTTTACTATAACGTAAGTCAAGTAACTTCTCTGTGCCTCAGTTCCCTCATCTGCAAAATGGAGGACTGAATGCCTGTTCGCCCCCCTACTTAAAGTGTGAGCCCCAGGTGGGACCTGATTATCTTGTATCTACCCCAGTGCTTAGTACAGTTCTTGGCACATAGTAAGTGCTTAATAAATATCATTATTATTACAATTATTGGTATTCTTATCATTGTAATTCCCACAAGGGTCAAAATTGCCTTATTGGCACTACAAAAGATTGGCTAAAACTGAACTAAGGCACTTTAAATGGTAAACATATTCTTTATACAGCCTGAAACCCAAAGAATAAATGAA
This sequence comes from Tachyglossus aculeatus, assembly GCF_015852505.1. Lineage (NCBI taxonomy): Eukaryota > Metazoa > Chordata > Mammalia > Monotremata > Tachyglossidae > Tachyglossus > Tachyglossus aculeatus. The sequence continues at coordinate 73,165,888 of NC_052101.1, read as the reverse complement.
ACAGATCAGTAGGAGGTGCAGTGAAGATCACCTCATAATGATGGTATTTACTATGGGCATACTCTGTGTCAATCACTGTACTAAACCCTAGGGTAGATATGAGATAATCAGGTTGTACAGAGTCCCTGTTTCATGCAGGGCTCACAATCTAAGAGGGAGGGAGAACAGGCTCTTTGGTCTCCATATTACGCAGGAGGAATCTGAAAGAGGGAGAAATTGACTTACCCGAGGTCACTCAGCAGGGAAGTAGCAAAATAAAGTCTGGTTTCCTGGTCCTTTGGGTTTCCTGACTCCCAGTCCTGTGCTCTCTTTCCACTAGGCCATGTTGCTTCATGTATTTTTTTTCCTTAATTTTGAGGCATGAAACAGGCTTGAATAAAAAAGCACACTGTAGTAAGCAATTTAGTCTATCGCAGTGCTGTACACTTTGCTATAAGGTTTTAAGATTTGGCATAGTAATGACCCAACTCAATATTGATGATTATTACAATTCCAAAATTTATCTTGTTTTATCACTATATGTGGCTAAATTCAGAGAAATTAAAAATAAACTTTTTAGAAGATGAAGTCATAGCCAGAGCAGACTGTTCAAAAACCCTTTTATAAAGGCTTGGCTAAAAGGCTAACAAGGATATTGCAGGGCTAAAAGGGCAAGAAGAACTATAACATCCAGGGTACAAAGGGTCTAATTTTTGCCCCACACACCCAGGAAGCTATTAGGACATTATCGGAGGAGTGTGCCTTCTTGCCCAAAAGAGGAAGAGCTTCACTCCCCCTCTTGGTGGAACTGAGTGTTTCTCATCAAATCTTTTGGGACACGCCTTAGATTGGGTGCTGCTCAAGGGAAACGTACATTTTCACTCCTCATTTTTCCTTCATGCAGTCATTTCATGCAGTCCCTGGTAGGCCCTGAATAGTGGGAGCCCAGGAGGCTCCTCTAGCAAAAGATAATCTAACTATACACACATACTTCTCTCACCATTACTGTTAGGACCATTTAAAGTCTGGAGGAGTGGCAGCCACAGTAAAGGGGTGATAGGGTGGGGCTCCCAATGGCAGCAGAGTTAGAAGATCCGACAGCTTGAAAGCTAAAGGGTCTGCCTTATCTGTGCATGCTTGGGGGAGTTGCACTTTCTGATGGTTAAAGCGCCCAGCGTGAGGATCTGGCATTATTAGATCCTCACATCAGGACAGCAGGAGGAATTCAGTGTGACTGTTTTCTGTGGGGCTTTTTTTAAAACAAACAACAAAAAGAACAGCAATTTTCCAAAGTATTCTCAGCTGTGAAGAAATAGAATAGCACCATCCCTCAACCTAGCACTGTCAAGTTTCCAAACTGACAGGGTAACCTTCCCAGAGGTGTAAGTGGATAACAGCACTGCTAAATGGCCCCACATAGTCAAACTCATTGTGGGCAGGGAATGTCTGTTATATTGTTACATTGTACACTTTTAAGCGCTTAGTACAGTGCTCTGCACACAGTAAGCTCTCAATAAATACTATTAACTGACTGACTTATCCAGAGAAAGCCACAGCGCCTACCGAACAAACGAGTGAAAAAGGTTGCTGTTTTCAATTCATTTCATTCTTTATGCAGCTCCTGTGGCAGAGCAGGCAGGCAGAAACAAATCATATGTGTGGGTAAGTTTGAGGTATTTCTTTGCCCTAATAGGGCATAAAAAATGTCTATAGTCTTTGATGTAGCCATATTTAACAGTGCTTATCACAATAATATTGGGCCAGCTCAGAGATGCACAATTAAAAATTTAGGTCTGAAGTAAGTCAGTTGGCTCCCTTCCTCTGGTACTAGCTTCGGGCATTGGAATGTGCTTGAAATCTTTCAGGCCATTACCTCTGTTGAATAAGCCTGTGAAGGCAGAGTGAAAAAGGGTTCTGATAATGATATAATTTGCTAACATGCATGGTGTTCAGCAGGTTTTACTGTTGCAGGGAACTAAGTGGTACCCTAGTGGCTGAAACAAATGACTGTGCCTTTATAAATGCCTAAAATTATTGGAGAGGATTTACTGGGGTCTGTGAAAAATGAGCATATTTAATGTTTCACCCTCCCCCAAATTGTGGCATTTATTCAGCACTTACTATGTGCCAAACACTGTACTGAGTGCTGGGACAGATACAAGATAATCAGGTCAGACATAGTACCTATCCCACCCCCTTCACACTGTGGACCACCCCCTTCTCCTCAACACGCTATCCAACCTTGGCTTCACAGACTCCGTCCTCTCCTGGTTCTCCTCTTATCTCTCCTGCCGTTCATTCTGTCTCTTTTGCAGGCTCCTCCTCCCCCTCCCATCCCCTTACTGTAGGGGTTCCTCAAGGGTCAGTTTTTGGTCCCCTTCTGTTCTCGATCTACACTCACTCCCTTGGAGACCTCATTCGCTCCCACGGCTTCAACTATCATCTCTACGCTGATGACACCCAAATCTACATCTCTGCCCCTGCTCTCTCTCCATCACTCCAGGCTCGCATCTCCTCCTGCCTTCAGGACATCTCCATCTGGATGTCTGCCCGCCACCTAAAAACCAACATGTCCAAGACTGAACTCCTTGTCTTCCCTCCCAAACCCTGCCCTCTCCCTGACTTTCCCATCACTGTTGACGGCACTACCATCCTTCCCGTCTCACAAGCCCGCAACCTTGGTGTCATCCTCGACTCCGCTCTCTCGTTCATCCCTCACATCCAAGCCTTCACCAAAACCTGCCGGTCTCACCTCCGCAACATTGCCAAGATTTGCCCTTTCCTCTCCATCCAAACTGTTACCCTGCTCATTCAAGCTCTCATCCTATCACGTCTGGATTACTGTACCAGCCTCCTCTCCGATCTCCCATCCTTCTGTCTCTCCCCACTTCAATCCATACTTCACGCCATTGCCCGGATTGTCTTTTTCCAGAAACGCTCTGGGCATGTTACTCCCCTCCTCAAAAATCTCCAGTGCCTACCAATCAACCTACGCATCAGGTAAAAACTCCTCACCCTCGGCTTCAAGGCTGTCCATCACCTCGCCCCCTCCTACCTCACCTCCCTTCTCTCCTTCTACAGCCCAGCCCACACCCTCCGCTCCTCTGCTGCTAATCTCCTCACCGTGCCTTGTTCTCGCCTGTCTCGCCATCGACCCCCGGCCCACATCATCCCCCTGGCCTGGAATGCCCTCCCTACGCACATCCGCCAAGCTAGCTCTCTTCCTCCCTTCAAGGCTCTACTGAGAGCTCACCTCCTCCAGGAGGCCTTCCCAGACTGAGCCCCCTCCTTCCTCTCCCCCTCCTTCCCCTCCCCACAGCACCTGTATATATGTACATATGTTTGTACATATTTATTACTGTATTTATTATTTTATTTGTACATATTTATTCTATTTATTTTATTTTGTTAATATGTTTTGTTTTGTTCTCTGTCTCCCCCTTCTAGACTGTGAGCCCACTGTTGGGTAGGGACCGTCTCTATATGTTGCCAACTTGTACTTCCCAAGCGCTTAGTACAGTGCTCTGCACACAGTAAGCGGTCAATAAATATGATTGAATGAATGAATATGGGGCTCGTGGGTTGTGAACAGATCTATCAATCAGTCATATTTATTGAGTACTTACTATGTGCACAGAATGGTATTTAGCGCTTGGGAGAGTACATCCAGCCAAGTATCTACAGTCTTGTTGAAAGGCTTCCTATGCTTTGGTTAAGTTTGGCATTTAATGAGCAGCATGGCCTAGTGAGAGAGCATGGGCCTTGAAGTCAGAGGACCTGGGTTCCAATCCCAGCACTGTCACTTGTCTGCTGTGTGACCTTGGGAAAGTCACTTAGTTCTTCCTCATCTCAGTTACCTCTTGTATAAAATGAAGATTTAATACTTGTTCTCCTTCCTTAATTAGACTATGAACCCCGTCTGGCACAGAGACTGTAGCTAATCTGATTATCTTGTATCTTCCCCAGTGCTTTGGAAAGTGCTTGACACATAGTAAGTGCTTAACGAATGCCACTATTACTCTTAGTCTTATTAATAATAAGTGATGTTCTGTCTGCAGGCTCTGCCTTGCCACTTTATGGGGGTGTCCCATGACAGCGGCCCCTTCTGCTTGTCATTCTTGAGCTCGAGCTCTGCAACAGAGAAACCCCAGCTGCTTACCCACTATGGAGCAGATGCCAGTCCCTTTATACCTCTTACCTCCCTGGGTACCACAGGACCCCACACGCAGAGCTTCTGCTGCCACAAGACCCCCCACCCCCCACAGGCTGCCATGGCTATCTTCCTCTCACCCTGGCTTCTCCCCTTCATCCCTGTAGCCCAGGGTGAGCTCTGTGATACAGAGAGGAGCTCAGTGTCACTTCAAATGACCCCTCCCCCATTTTCCCCAGAAGCCTTCAAGTGGAGCTTCTGCTGCCACAGCCATCTTCCTTGCTCCCCATCTTCTCCCTTCACTTCACGACACAGAGGTAGACCCGAGCCACTCCCACCATGGAGCCAACTTCTCTTCTTCCCCATTCAGGTGGTCCCTGGGGACCCCACAAGTGGAGCTGCTGCCATTCCGGAGCATCTCCACAGTGCTCCGTAGCATCTGTTCAGTGTGCTGGAGCTTCTGTACCGCGTGTGTTCCCCTTGCCACTAGTCCCTGGGTCTGGCTGTACTGTCAGACCAGCTCCAGTGTCCCAGGGCTGGACACAGATCTTCCCTGGGGCATCTCCCAGACCTTGTCCCAGAGTGCAGCAATGCCTAGAGCTGCTGCTGCCACGAAACACATTTGTTACCACACAAGACCCCGTGCAGCCAGCCCCCTAGTCCCAGAATCACAGCCCATCCACCTCCCCCAACCACTAAGTTGCAACAGTGCAACCCCAGTCCACCCCACAGGATCTTCTGGAGCCTCTGACACCACAGGACACCTTTAACCCTTTCCCCATCACAGCTTGTGATTGGCCTTGGTGTCCATGTTTCCCCAACCCCTCGGGGGGTTCTCCTCCCCAACCCCTGGTCCAGGTGGCAACAAGATGGTGGATCTGGCTACGGAGTGCTGCTCTAAAAGCCAGTTTTGAGATTACTAAAAAGATTTTGTTTTTTATGGTATTTGTTATGCACTTACTACATGTCAAACACTGTTCTAAGCTCTGGGTTAGGTACAAGTTAGGTCGGACATAGTACCTGTCCCACATAGGGCTCACATCTAAGTAGGAGGGAGACCAGGTAATCCCCATTTTACAGTTGAATCTGAGGCACAGAGAATAATAATAATAATAATAATAATAATAATGGTATTTGTTAAGCACTTACTATGTGCATAGCACTGTTCTAAGCGCTTGGGGGATACAAAGAAATCAGGTTGTCCCACGTGGGGCTTACAGTCTTAGCCCCCATTTTACAGATGAGGGAACTGAGGCCCTGAGAAGTTAAGTGACTTGCCCAAAGTCACACAGCTGACAATTGGTGGAGCCGGGGTTTGAACCCATGACCTCTGACTCCAAAGCTCATTCTCTTTCTACTGAACCATGCTACTTCTCTAGTTAAGTGACTTCTCTAGTTAAGAGAAGTTAAGTAACTTACCCAAGTTTGCACAGTAAGCAATTGACAGAGCTGGGATTAGAACCCAGGTTCCCTGGCTCCCAAGCCCACACTCTTTCCACTAGGCCACACCACTTCTCTACTTGACCACACTGTTGCTTCTTTACTGACTTTTTGTTCTGGCAGGAAGGTTGAAGTGGGGACCAAGAGTGATGAGCAGTATCATTGGAGACCAAGGGGAGCCAACTTCCTGCTCAGCCACTAATGAGAAGCCTCAGTATCTGATTGGCAGCACAGGGACTAATAATAGTTCGCGCCAATGAGATCCTCTATGGGAGGGCCAGGACAAGCTGACCACATCAGTTAAGGGTGGGATTGTGTATGTGAACAGGTATTTTAAAGTCTAGATGTGTAACTCAAGGTTCAGTTCTTGGTCCCCTTCTGTTCTAGATCTACACTCACTCCCTTGGTGACCTCATTCGCTCCCATGGCTTCAACTATCATCTATACGCTGATGACACCCAAATCTACATCTCTGCCCCTGCTCTCTCTCCCTCCCTCCAGGCTCGCATCTCCTCCTGCCTTCAGGACATCTCCATCTGGATGTCTGCCTGCCACATAAAACTCAACATGTCCAAGACTGAACTCCTTGTCTTCCCTCCCAAACCCTGCCCACTCCCTGACTTTCCCATCACTGTTGACGGCACTACCGTCCTTCCCGTCTCACAAGCCCGCAACCTTGGTGTCATCCTCGACTCCACTCTCTCGTTCACCCCTCACATCCAAGCCATCACCAAAACCTGCCGGTCTCACCTCCGCAACATTGCCAAGATCCACCCTTTCCTCTCCATCCAAACCACTACTCTGCTCGTTCAAGCTCACATCCTATCCCGTCTGGATTACTGTATCAGCCTCTTCTCCGATCTCCCATTCTCCTGTCTCTCCCCACTTCAATCCATACTTCATGCCACTGCCCGGATTGTCTTTGTCCAGAAACGCTCTGGGCATGTTGCTCCCCTCCTCAAAAATCTCCAGTGCCTACCAATCAACCTACGCATCAGGCAAAAACTCCTCACCCTCGGCTTCAAGGCTCTCCATCACCTCACCCCCTCCTACCCCACCTCCCTTCTCTCCTTCTACAGCCCCGCTCCTCTGCCGCTAATCTCCTAACCGTGCCTCGTTCTCGCCTGTCCCGCTATCGACCCCCAGCCCACATCACCCCCTGGCCTGGAATGCCCTCCCTACGCACACCCACCAAGCTAGCTCTCTTCCTTCCTTCAAGGCCCTACTGAGCGCTCACCTCCTCCAGGAGGCCTTCCCAGACTGAACCCCCTTCTTCCTCTCCTCCTCCTTCCCCTCCCCATCCCCCGCCTTACCTCCTTCCCCTCCCCACAGCACCTCTATATATGTATATATGTTTGTACGTATTTATTACTCTATTTTATTTGTACATATTTATTCTATTTATTTTATTTTGTTAATATGTTTTGTTCTCTGTCTC